>NC_137454.1:356402727-356815139 GCF_964235325.1 Thermobia domestica | reverse complement strand
AAGGATGTGTAATAAAATTCACCGAATATTGAAATTCAGGTGTTAGTTACTTCCTAAGCAGAAAATGGAGCTACTATCATATGTGACTTATCTATCAGGTATAAAAAAATAATGACATTGCGGAGTTGCGTTGTACTAAACGTGAGCAGACCTTGAGGAAATTGTAATAAAATGCCCTGGATATTAAAATCTAGCTTTTGACTACAATTACAAATAGGCCAAATAACTCGGTAGAAAGTAGAGCTACTAATGTCGTATAGCAGTTATCAGATATCAGAATAAAATAGAGATGTTGCAAGTTTAATGTGTGAAGCATGGGCGACAGTAAGCCTAATTTTGGCCCTGGAAATTTTCGAATCAAATTTTTCTTATAAGCCTGACAGTTCATCAACTGCATTAAAATAATTTCATGATAAGGCATGAGTACTTACATAATAGAATTTGCTTGCTAACAGGACTGGTGATTTTATTTTACGAAATCATCATACTCAGATATATTTAGGATTTGCTTCTTAGTGCTGCCGTCGTGCTTGCAGAGAAACACTCAAACAAGTCTCTTTCTTATTTACTAACACTAAGCTTTTTTTTTGTTCATAAGTTGTTTTGATCTTAGTAAATAAGAAAGAGATTCATTTGATGAGTATTGGTCTGCAAGTGTGATGACAGCCTTAAGATTTGAAGTCTGCAACACTAAATATTTTATTCTGATGTCTGATAACTCGTATATGACTTTAGTCATACAGCCTATTTTCTATTGATTAACTAGGCCTACAAGTAGTCAAAGCCCAGATTTAAATATCAGGAGCATTTTGTTTCAAGTTCCTCAAAGTCCGCCTACGTTTAATACATTAAACCCTGCAACATCTTTATGATTTTATTTTTATATCTGACAACTGATATATAGCACTAATAGCTCTATTTTCTACCGAATTAGGCCTACTGCTTTTCAAAGTCTAGATTTTAATACCTCTTTATACCCATCATATGTTTTTCTAAAACGAACTCATCTCAAAAACTTTCAGACATAGCAAAAAAAAAAAAAAAAAAAAAAAGGAGATACCCTTCCCCCAAAATCGTTTTCCGATATTTCTTGCACCGAAAGTTTCAGCATAGGGGAGGGGGTTGGATTGCTATCTTCAGTAAAATAAAGTAGTATTCTTTTGTTTGTCCAAATCCGTTTTCAATTTATATTTTAATATTCAAAATCTACTTCATATTAATATTCAAAGTC
This sequence comes from Thermobia domestica, assembly GCF_964235325.1. Lineage (NCBI taxonomy): Eukaryota > Metazoa > Arthropoda > Insecta > Zygentoma > Lepismatidae > Thermobia > Thermobia domestica. The sequence continues at coordinate 356,813,908 of NC_137454.1, read as the reverse complement.
TAGTTTTCATTTTTGTCATATTTTCCGTTTGCCATTTATGATTGCTTGCTTGTATTTATTTTATTCAGGTTTATTTACCTTTGCAATTAAATTAATTAACCTATAAATGTAGTTAGTTATCATTATTGTATTCTTTATTGCATTAATTATCTTATAACACAATTATATTATTAGTGGTTAGCTTATGTCCGGTTTTGCATTTACATAGGTGAGCTTAATGCCGGTGAGCTTATGTCCGCGACATTTAAAGAGGGTCGCAAACGATATGCAGGAAAAATTATTCTCTCTTCCTGGCTTGTATCTTCCCTACTTGAGAAATGTTATATTGCTTTGCTTGGTGAATCCGTTTCCTTGAACACCTCTTTCTTTTTATCCCCAAAAACGTGATGGCAGAAAGTTTCGGAATGTGTTGCTATTTTCACTGCTAGTTTCTTATTTTAGATAGTGCATATTTACAACGAAGGCAATGCACGTGAACCGGTTCATTCCCCCTAAATCCGGCCCTGTACATATATGTATGTTATATACGTCCATTTGTATATGAGATCCTGACCGCTCATATTATTTCATACGGAAAGTACGTACACATGGAACAGTTACAGAAAGTATTATAAAACATGTGTTTTCAGTTATACGTTTGCAGTACGTTTTGTAGTACTTTGCAGTCCAAAAACTACAGGATTTACAAATGTAACATACGATTTTACGTACGCTTTTTTCTCAGTGTATGGTTTGAAGCATGGCCTCGGATACATAGCTATTATCTACAGAGCACGACAATGAATGAGCCTCGAGGCTTGGCAATAAAATAAGGTCTGCTTTTAACATACCTAGGATTTACTAATTTTGTTGTACTTACTAATTCATGCAGTTCCTGAGCAGAAAATTATCATCGGCCAAGGTCGATTTCCGCTTCACTGACTCTGGGTTGGATAGTTGGTCTCTTAACAATGGGGTTGGGACGGGGAGACGGTTAACATTCTTCAGAGCATTAACACTTTCACTTTGCATGCTTTGGTGACAGGGGTGGAATGTGGACCACACAATGGTTCAATACTTGCACTATCTCATTCACAATTAGTATATCATACTGTAATTTGGACATCTTCGTTACGCTGACTAAACGACAAAAAAATCACCTATAATTTATTCCTAATAAAAATCATTGGACAACAGTATTACAAGCCTTTCCACTGGTCTAGTGGCTAGCACGCGCGACTTTGGTGATTGATTCCCTGTGGGAAAGTATTGAACGACAGTGGTTCAGATTCCACTTTAAAACTATAAGCCCATGTCTCATATAGCCTCGCTGATGAAAGGGACGCTGAAAGATAATCAATTAATCAATCCACAGCATTTCAAATTGCAGCTGCATAAACAACCTATGACTTATAGGACTAGTTCATTTTGTTAAAGCAGCTCTTTTAACGAAGTTTAGTGTTAACGTGTCAGATATTTCTATGAGATAAGAAAAAAACATTATTATGTAACTAAATGATAGCTCTATCCACGTAGATTCTGCAAACAGAAACAATGAAAACCGATATAAAAGTGACTCACATTATTTTAACAAAAATCGATTTAGATAATAGTTTGGGCTCCCGCAAAAATAGGAAAAGTTAGAAAACTCCGGTTAATTGTAACAACTCCATCAGGGGTTGAAATTGGAGGGGACATACGCCATTAATCAGCCCATTAAGGTTGTATAAGTTCGCGAACATGGCTCTTGCGCTCAACTGGGCTCGAGCTCAATAATTGAGCCCGAGCCTCAATGAAATAAGTCACTGCGAGCCCAACTTAGAGAAGTGAGCCCGAGTGAAAGTGAGCTCGATCCCCAATGAAATACGTGAGCGCGAGCCCAATTGAGGGAACTGAGCCCGAGCATGAATGAGCGCGAGCCCAATTGAGAGAAATGAGCCCGAGCACGAGCTCAGTCGAGAGAAGGAAGCGTTGAGCCCAATTAGGCAAGTGAACGTGAGCCCGGGTGAGCGCAAGCCTATTGAAGAGAAGTGAGCGCGAGCCCTATTGAATAGCGAGCCCAGATAAGATCAGTGAGTGCAAGCGCGAGTGAGCGCGAGCCCAGTTGGGAGAAGTGATCGCGAGCGCTAGTGATCGCAAGTCCAGTTGAGACAAGTGATCGTGAGCCCGGGTGAATGCAAGCACAGTGGACAGAAGTGAGCGCGAGCCCGGGTGAGTGCGAGCCCAGTTGGGAGAAGTGATCCCAAGCGCTAGTGGTTGCGAGTCCAGTTGAGACAATGTGAGCGCGAGCCCGAGTGAGTGCGAGCCCAGTCGAGAGAAATGAGCGCGAGCCCGAGTGAGTGCGAGCCCAGTTGGGAGAAGTGATCGCGAGTCCAGTTGAGACTGGTGAGCGCGAGCCCGAGAGAGCCCAGTGGAAAATGGCCACCTTTGGTTCGGACTGGCGTGTACGAAAAAAAGAGGGGAGATACAATACATATATTCCAGCAATTTATGGAAAAATTGTACATATTATGTCAGGTAGCAAGAAAATCAAAATTCAGGATTATTCATAAATGTATTAACGAATATTAAATTACAATAAAAATTACAAGATCGAGAACAAATACAGTTATGCAACAGCTGAACGATTTTGTACTAGTACAAAGTACACCACACACAATTTACATTATTTACTCAATTTTCTTACCGGAATCATGTGATTTCCTTTGAAAGTCATTTTTTGTCTTTATCAAATTTCCAAGCATTATTTTACTGGTGTGTAAGCATATATTTGATAACACATCTCGCAAAGTTTGTTTGCATTCGAATACATCATCTAGTTTGAAAGATGTAACATAGCTGTTCTGTAATAGCTTGATGATACTTAATTGATGTAACACAGACAATTGATTCCGTGTAGACAGAAATAAAACCTCGTGATACCCAAGGAGCTTTTGTAGAACATGCCATGCAATAGCAGTTGCAGAAAGCGCACACTCTGTTCGGACTATTACATTTCTGCAATCCATTTCTTTAATAAGATTAATGGGAACTTCGACATCAACTTCTTTTCCAGATTCTACGCATAATTTACACTCTACACAATTATTACGTTCCGATTCCTTTGTAATTACATAACCAGATATGTAAGTTAGAATGGAGATCACATTTCTTGGTATTTGTTCTAACACGAAACCATGCTCAAGAGCACCCACGAACGCACCAATATCAACTTCAACATCTTCAAAATTCTCAACTGGAAGAAATTTCAATGAAATGGAAACACTTTCACTTCACCACCCACCACAAATGTATCGGACGAATTATGTTGGATTCATGAAAGTGTTTTATACATATCACTGGATTTTTTATCCTGGTAAAATCGGTAGATATTTTCCTGATCCATTGATTTCTTAATGGCTCTGATTTTGGAAGCAAAAGTGTGGTAACAGTGGAATCACTTTGCTCACTTTTATAATTAGACTTGCATCTACTCACGCAACAGGAACGAGGCACGATGATGGCAAGCAGTTAGTCCACATAAATTCTTCGTTCAATCTATAAATAAAATTAAACAGGCGTCAGTGAAACATCTAAGTACGATTTACAAACATGTGTATTTAGTACATTTTAAAAAGTAATATTATTAATATTATACGAACATACATATTTACTAAGTAAATCAGTCTTTTGAAGAAGAAAGAAAGGTTCTTGTGTTATAAATGGCAGTAAAAATAATTAGTGATAGATTACATGACCGGTAACCACACAACTTTCTCGATGCCAGATCAATTGTCAATTATATATATTATATGTAGGATCTCCCAGACAACATGCTACACAGCTTATGGGTAGATTCTTTGGACCAAACTGGTTTAGTTTTCCTAATACCATTTTCTAGACTACTGCTTCGTTTGTAAGATACAGGGTTGTCAATTGCGAGGCAAAATCGACTTTCAAAAATAGTAAATACAATTGAAAACTGGGCAACAATAATGATAATATATTGTAGCAAGGTGCTGTGTATACAATTAGTGCAATGAATACATGAAACATAGTGACACGGTATTAAGAAAATCAATTTGTTACAAAGAATCTACCCACAAGCTGTGTAACATGTTATCTCGGACACCCTATATATATATATATATATATATATATATATATATATATATATATTAATCATACAGTGGAATATAGCACCAAGAACTGAGCCATGAGTTATTTTAAACATACTCAGTTGCGCTCTTCTCATACATATGCTGATATCAGGGTTGAAAAAATACGTTTTTTATTTAAAAAACAAAAAAAGATGTTTAAACCAAGCTTTTAATTTGCTCTATGTATTTATATCTCATATGGACACAAATAGGATTGCTTCGCCTTGGTGTTATTATGCAACAACCGGGTTATGCTGGAAGGGGTCACGTAAGCTTAAGGCGGAATCCAAACCGCTTCTCGGCTTACATCCGAGAGAAATTGTCCTCCATTTGAACTTGACACAGCGATTAATTGGCCACAAATGCGATACGTCTGCCGACTCACTCACGAAGGACTCCTGATTAAAAAAATATATATATATGTTGTACTGTTCTTTACATACTTGTTAATATAACTGTCAAGAGTAGTTTAAGAAACTCAGAATACAAGTTAAACCACTATACAGAATTGCATATGGCCAATTTCAAAGTACTGCAGAGTACAGAAAAACAAATATAGTCTACGTTAGTTCACTACGACTTTTATTAGTCGAAGTTAAGGAAATACAATAACTTAATTTGCATATCAGTAAGAAAAGTGCATAAAGATACACATTATTTTAGCCCACTTTGCCTCTGACTCATTTATACATAAATAGATACCAAATATACTTCTGATTTCAATAAATGCCTCTCGAGGGTTTGTATGACTCCCCCCCAAACAAGAGTACGGCATTTCGATGTATTTTACCAATAGTAAACATTATTAAAACGAAATATTTAGATCTTTCCTTTGCAATTGCATAACAATAATAACAAGCTATCAAAAATATTACATAAGAAGCATACATAACTTATAAAACAAACAAAAGTTGCTTTTGTGGTATAATCTATTTGAGTAATGAAAAGGTCTGAATATAATACGAGGAGTGAAACGTGATAAGCCACAAACGTGTGTTCAAGATTTCACGAACACTTACACTTTTACGAATTTTTCGTTTTTTGGTTTAAACGAGTTTTTTCTTTTTTCAGCTGGTTCAAACCAAGGCTTAAACCAGTCAACTCTGGCCGATATGTTTCTACAACATAACGTAGTATGAAATTTAAGATCAATTTGTTACATTCAGAAATAGACCTTGTAAATATAAGGAATTAATTTACGTTTGCATCAACTCGTGACGTGAAATTAATTAATTAATTATCACATGATTGGAACTGATATTTAGTTTTTTAAAACTGAAAATATATCATAGCGCAGCTACAAAGTATCCAGGTAGCACTCAATTTACGGAAACTGTTAGTGGGTAAAGAAGGAATAACTTATTTATTAGTGTGGAAAACCTGTGTGCAATAACACGAAGTATTGTCATAGCTTACAGGAAGAGGTAATTTACATCCTATGTACACGAAAGGCGTGTCTGTTTCAAGGCAAGATTTTTACACGTAACTTGTATCGGTGGATTTTAGTTTCATGCACATTCCCACAATCTCTTCGCGCCTCCTGAGTTGCGATAAGTACCATCGTGCTCAGTTTTTATCCGGATTCGAATCAAAACAAGTTTTCAAATTTGCATGGTAGACGTAGATGTCGCTAAAGTGAGTTCAAAAGAAACATCGTTTAGTACTAAACAGTGATTTTACAACAAAACTAGTTTATTGATACAGGTTATCGTGTTGCTCTCATATTCCGTGACACAATTTGTCACCAACAATGTCATGAAAGGCAGTGAATCTTCCAGAGATGATTATCCATGGAATTGCTTTCATTCAACTTACTGATATGAATGAATAATCAAACTAGAATTTAAAATTAATGAATGGACAGTAGCCTACGGAATTCTACCAATATTACTTGAATTACTAACTCTGGTTTGATGTTTTAAGCAATCTTTGCACTAATTACTTGTATCGGAAAAACCCATATTGGTAAGGTGGACTAGCATAACAGGACTATGCCACAGAGGAACGAAAAAATATCTACACAAAATTTTCATTTCTGTGTCATTTTGTAGGCATTGAAATGCAAAAAGAACAATAACTTGCATTCAGCAATGCACATTACATTAGCTTAGTGTACGTTACCTTAGTAAACAAATGCAGTTAATTTGCAGTCGGTAGTGTGAATTAAGCATTTTTTTTCTAGGTCTGATAGTGCAAGGGATTAACTAAAGTTAAGCCGTGTTTAAAATCAATAAGTCGTATCTGGGAGTGAATGCACATGGGAAAGTAAGTGCGTTATGGTGGAACTATTTGACAAGGCGAAAGGCGGCTGAATACAAGCAAGGAACGAAATACCAGTAAGTGTATGATAAGCTTTGGAAAATGACTGTCTGCAATGGTCGCAACGCCAATTGTGTGCAACTCAAAGGCAGGGAAAAACTAACCATGCGGGACTTCTTACCCCCTTAGCTCGCTCAGCTACGTTTCATAGCAGTTGCGGCCAAAATCTAGTGAAAAAAAATATTAAAAATCCGTACATAAATATAAATTTGGTAGAGCCGTCTGCTAAAGGAATACCCCCTAATCTAATCCACCATAACTTATCTTTATCTAACCTAGTAATAACAAAAAAATAGCGAAATTATAAAATTATACCATAACCTCAATTAACTTAACACAAACTAACCTAGCCCACCCTAATCTACTAGCTGAACATAAACTAACCCAGACCTTAATATAACTTAACGCAGTATCGTAACCTCCATTCAACTTTAAGATATAAAGAGAAATTAGCAAAATTGTAACAATTTGTTAGAAAAAGCCTGACTACCTACAACTACTAGAAGGCCAAATTTTCCAGGAACCACGTACGTTTTGATCATTTGAATCCATTCTAGACTTCAAAACTATTTCTGTAGATTTTTCCATTCTTCTGTCATTCCTTTGATGGCCTTTTTCTCGTTGAGTAAGTCCAACTTTCCAAGGCCTTCAAACTTGTGACTTTGCTCCCTTGTACTCGTACAACAAATAATGCCACTTGTACTATAGTGACTACTTCCACGCGTAACTAGGCGAACACTTCAATAGCATCAACAACTCTAATCATTTTTAACTTCCAAACAATATATTTTAAAACTAATTCTAACCAATAATTACAATTAAAATTCATATATTGATTGTCGCACTTCTCTCCTGTAGGCCCCTAATGTTGTCGGTTTTTGCTATATTCCGGACCTACTCAACGAGACATAACCCCCTTTTATTTTCATCTCATTGAACAAAATTTCATTTTCTTTACAGTTTCACTTTGTAACGTACCGTTACACTTTTCAAAAAAAAAGTAATATTCTTTGTTGCTGTTTGTATTATGTATTTAAAACACTAAGGAAATTATCTACTGTTAATTTACATTATCAATACTTACAAAAAAAAAATGTAAAATGTAAAAAGATTTCCTTTCTCCCGTGCGACCTTACGGTCGAGGTTTTTTTTCTCGTGCGACCTTACGGTCGAGTTTTGTTCTCCCGTGCGACCTTACGGTCGAGTTAGGATTACTAGTGGTGACCTTTGTTTCTTTGCGCATGACCGCAGCTGACTTCTCCAAGCTCCCACCTTTGTGTGGTAACTTGGAAGGAAGCTGCCCTGTGGATCGGATCATGGCTAAGGATTGCTGTGCTCGTTACGAATTTTGTACTTGTTGGATTGCTTGTGACCTCGCTTTGTGTGCTTGCATGTTTCTATGTGGTCTCGCTTTCCATGCTTGTCAAAATGGAGTTGCAGGGAAATAGGAATCCAGTCAGTTGATAAAGATTATTCGATTTTTCGACGAAATATTGTTATTATTTGAAGAACAGTGCAAAACAAGAATAATTTGTGCTATGAGGAGCTATTGGAATTGTGAGAAGTAAGCAATTTTTCGTGTGCTTATGTTAATTGCTGTTGGTTTGTTATAGCAGCTGTTGCCCTAGAGTGGTTTGACGAAATATAATATTTTTTTGAGTGATGTGTAAAAATATTAATTTTTTAAAATTAGTAATGGAACTGTATGCATGAGAGGTAACTAATTCTTTTCCCTCTTGGGATATTAAGTGGATCTGATTTCGGACTCCGGTGGTCCCCAGGCCCGGTGATTTCTCCTTATACTATTTTCTCGTCATAAATGAAAATTATTCTTGTTTGCATGGAGTAGTCCAAAGCCAGTTGAAGCCAGGAATTATTCCAGAGAGGTAATATATTACTAAGGAAAAAATGAGGTGAGTGTTAAAACTTTGTACTAAATTAGTTCCTGTTTAAGTCCAATGTTTGTGACGTCTTGTGTGGGTTGTGTTATTGCCTCCAAAATTGAGAGTAATTGGCTTGCTTAATTCTCAAAGAATAAGGATTCATTACGGTTGTCCCTGTTCCAACTGAAAATCCAGGGGAAGCGAGGTGGAGGGTTTGGACCCAAAACCTCAGTTATATGAATGTTGTCTTTTTCAGGTTTGGTCATCAGAATCTGCGATTTCAAATATTATTTTATTGGAATTATTACGCGTGAAGTTAAAAAAAATAATATTTTTTTGATTAAAAATAATTAGAGAGGAAATAACTTGCTTGGAAATTAATATCCGAGTCTCAGGCATCGGAATATAAGTAATATAATTATTGAAAACGATATTTTTTTTCTGGATTTAAGGAAGTTATTAATTTATTTGTTGGAATATTAGCTGCTTTAATAATTTATTGACTTGATCAGAGAGTACAAATACAGGAAGGAAATCTTTACTAAAAAAGGTAGAAATAAATTAAACTTGATAGTTCAGAAGCTTTAATAGGTAAAATTTAGGTCTGAAGAAGGTGAGGTCCTGGATTGGCCTCAAACGTTAGTGGATAATCTGGATTTGTTGCATTTAATGGAAGAGGTCCTAGACTGGCCTCCGACTTCTGTAAACTGAATCTGGAATTTTGTTCCCTTTAATGAGAGAGGTCCTGGATTGGCCTTGGTGTGCATTGTATCCAATGATAATTGAAATTTCATCCAAGAAGGAATTGACATAATTATTTCTATACAATTAATTTTTTTTACAAAAATATTTTTTTTTGACTAAAGTTTACCAAGAAGAAGAAGATTTTTTTTGAATCTGTATTATTATTAATTGTAAATAAAATTATAAATCTGATTTGTTGTGTTTCTTATTGAATTTATACTGCTTTATTGTGATTTTGCCATATTGCCAAACCTCTGGATTTTCATTCCACCAGTAATTCTTGAGCATGTATCTGGTCCGCGCAAAGCCCTTTCTGTTGGCTAGATCGTTCGACGTATCTCCCGCGTTGCAGTGATTGGGCCTGGATAGGGGCGTTACATCTGTGGCTTCCTTCCAAGTTCCAAAACAACTTTTGTGTTGTTCCAAGTTCCAAAACAACTTTTGTGTTGTTCCAAGTTCTCAAAATAACTTTTGTGTTGTTCCAAGTTTAAAAAAATAACTTTGTGTTGTTTAAGTCTGATTATATAAATATAGAGTTTAATTATATTACGCGTCTAGTTTGTTTTTAATATAGTTATTAGCGTTGTCATAATAAATTTTGAATGTAATATTAACTTTTTTCGATATATGAAAATTTTTAATGTGTTATTGAGTATCTTTCGTCATCAGTTTAAGTAATACAGACTTTGTGATTTGATAAAAAAAAGCTTGTAATAAATTTTCATTATTAGCAAAGGTAAGCAAGGAAGGTGGTTGTTAGGTTGATTCCATTTGATCTTATGTTTGGTTCGACTGTAGTGTCAGTAGTTAGTGGGTACATTTGTGATGATAATTGGTTGTTAAATGTTTGAAGTAATATTTATTTATCTGTTATTGAATATCATGTGTAGTCCAAGGAATTATGTATCTATTGACATTCCTGAACAGAATTTAGAATTTGTAACCCTTGACCGTACCGGTTTTATGGACCTTGAGACTAGGTCTGACTGTGGTCAGGTGAATATGTCTTTGACTCCACCCATTTATGATAGCTTTGCTAGAAGACGCTCATCAACCTTGAATGTTGATTTAGAATCTGGTGTGAGCCCTCAGAATTTTGGTAATAATTTTAGTAGATTAGCTAATGTTGGCAGTATAAATGAAACTGCTCGTGATCACAGACAAGTGAATTTTAATGAGCCCTTTGATAATTCAGGACAATTAGGTCGATGTGTTCCATCTGAATTTAGATCGTCAGAGCCTAATAGATTATCATCGCCATCTGGTTATCTAAATTTGAGAGATTATTATAGGCGAGTTTCTTTGATGAGAAATTTAACACCTAGGTTAAGTTATAATAATAGGCATTTATATTACACTAGAGAACCTCCGTTACGGGGTGATGTAAATGCAGGGTTGCCAACTCTTGGTAATATTAATGAAGACTCGCATTTCGAACATAATCTTTTGTTGAAATATAACTTTAAGAGAACGAACGACTTTCTTGAATGTAAATTTAAGGATGTCAAGTTAACCGATGGTAGCGATAGCGTACTTGTATTTGACATTTTGTCCAAAATTGAAGAGACTTTACTAGACACTAGTTACTCTCTTAATATGATTCTGTCATTGTTAATTGGAAAGTGTCAAGGAGCTTTCTTGAAAGAAATATTATTTGCCTTAAATAATCAAATGAGTTGGAGCGAATTAAGAGGCAGGCTTGTGGGTCTGTTTATTACCCCAGTTTGTTTACATCAATTTATTTCTGAGAAAATATATAGGCGTCAGCGATTGTTAGAATCGGTTTATCAGTATGTCAAATCAGTATTTATTGCTATGAATATTTTGCAATTCGGGGTAAATGAGTCCGACATGGTTAATGTAATGATTAGTGGGATGAACCCAAATCATAAATTTAAAATGTTAAATAATTATGTTCCAGTGTCTAGGTTAGAGTTATTGGAAATTGCTGAAAGGCATGATTTAGAATTTAGAAATCAGATGGAATATAATAAGGAGATGGGCATTTCTTGAAGGAAATCGAATTTAGTAATGTTTAACCAAAATCCTGATGTAAGTTATTCCAAAAATTTTGAAAAATCTGGAAAAAATAATACTAATGTACATTTTGATCAACCTAATTCATTTGATGTTCAGAGTCAGATGAAAGTTAAGTCTCAGGCTCGAGGAATATACAAGGATCGTTTTGAAAAGTCTGATTATTCAAAGAAAATTAAAAATTCAGCAGTAACCATTCCATGTGAGATGTCTGACACTGTGGCTTCTTTTGTAGTTGGGAGGATTCATGGTCGCTTGTCCGATATTTGTATTGATGGTGGCTCAAGCTTTAATATAATACGTTTAGACGTGGTTCAAGCTTGTGGGTTGGAGAGATTTATTAAATCTACTCCAGAGAAGCTGGTTAATGCACCATCAGGACTTAATTTTTATACGAACATGGAAATTCTAGTGAACGTAAATCTCTCAGGTCATTTTGAGAGGGTATGGTTTAAGGTGGTTAAAGAGTTACCCTGTTCGTGTTTACTGGGTACACCTTTTTTGAGATCGACGAACTCGGTTATTGACTACTTTAGGAATTGCTTGAATTTGCGTGGTGGACTAAAAAGATTGAAGTTAAACTACAAGAAATTGGTTCAACCAAACGGTAAGTTAAAAGATATAAAGAACGTTGAGGACCAAAAATCTTTTGGGGATTCACCTGCTGAAAAGGCGGATTTAGGAGTTTTATCTGGCTTCATGGCGTCAATATTTATATGCGAGGATGGGTTTGTTTCTAGGTATAGTCATGCAGCGGTTCAATGTGAATTGGACTATCGGGACATTGAATTAAAGATGCTTGAAATAAGTGCACCGAGTGTAATGCAGTTAAAGGAACTTAGATCTTTGATTGATTCTGAAGTCAAGGCTGATCTACCTGAGAATTCAATTGAGGTGAGATGTGAAGGAGCTCTTCGAAGTAGTGGTGATCAAAGGCTACCTATTAAGACAGATGACTTAGGAGTTCAAGAATCAAGATGTTCGGAGACTGATGGACTAAACCGAAGAATAGATTGTGGATCAGTAATTGATAATTCAGGAAATTATGGAGGTGGTGCAAGTGAAATGTCCTTGGAAAGGATCAACAAGAAACAAACCAAATTAAAGGCTATGACACCGTCCAAGGTTAAGGAGTCCAGTGCAACAGACAGTGTGAATCTACCATGTGTGGTTGGACTGACATCATCTAATAGTTTAGCTGTTAACAACGAGGAAGAATCTTTGGGTTGCGACAACAACTTAAATTCTAAGGAGATGATTGAAGATGGAAAGACTGTTGAAGATGTAAATAAACCTAAATCAAGAAAGAAACGTGGGAAACCACGTGATTCCCGGAAGAAGGTCATTAATGTATCGGAAATCAAATTGGTGAATTGTGCAAAAGATCTTAAGAGGAGTGATGGATTAACCGCTGATACAAAACAACGTTGTGCATCCAAGAGTGAAAGTGATTCAGTGGCGTCGGATATCGACCTGGATCAAGCTGAGAACTTCCATAAACTTATTAAACGAAACAAGAAGTACATTGATGAGGATATTAGACAATCTAGTGATGGAAAGGAACAGACTCCTGTACAGGTGAAAGACCATAAACATATACAGGTGAAAAACCAAATTATTGAAAATGATTCTTGGAAATTCACCGAGCCGGAGATCATGGCTTTCATTGATTCTTTGAAGGAGAGGTATAAGGATGTAATAACTGACAAAGTTGGGTGTATTAAGAATTTTGTTGCTAGATTATATTTGAAAGAACACAAGCCATTTAAAGATACACCTTTTCCGATACCAAAGGGCAAAGAACGAATTTTCTATGAACAAATTCAGGAGTTACAAGACGAGGGAATAATTGAGGAGGTTGATCATTCAAATTTCGCAAGTAGTTGTTTTTTGGTGCGAAACAAGAACAATACGCATAGAATTGTAGGAAATTACATTAGGGCGAATTCACTTATTGTTAATGATGTTTTTCCTTCACCTAATTTAAAGGAATGTCTCACGGGGCTTGCAGATAAGACCGTATACACAAAAATTGACTTACGCCGAGCATATTTCCAGTGCTTACTGGATAAAGAGTCAAGGGATATAACTACCATAGTTACTCCTAAAGGCTGTTATCGTTATACGCGGTTACCAGTTGGGATAAAGACAGGTAGTAATATTTTGTCTCGGGCTATGGAGAAGGTACTTGGTGACATGATAGATGATGGTGTAAAACTATTTTTTGATGATTTTTTAATAGCGTCGCGTAGTTTATCAGAACACATGATTCTAGTGGAAAAGGTATTACAAAGATTTAAAGAATTCAATATTACAGTGTCACCTGATAAATGTCATTTCTTTTGTAAAAAGATAAATTATTTGGGTTATCTAATTGAGGGAGATCAAATGGAAATCGACCCCAGTAGAGTTTCTGCGATTCGTAACATCCCTCCTCCAAGAAATAGAAGAGGGTTGATGAAAATTTTAGGTTTATTCAACTACTATTCAAAATTCGCGTCCGAATTCCAGGAGTTGATGGGGCCATTAAGTGCATTGAAATCACCAAAGGTAAAATTTGAATGGAAACAAGAGCATCAGCGAATTCTTGATAAATTGAAGAACATCTTGATAGAAAATGTTGTTTTAAAAATTCCGGACTTAAACAAGCGCTTTGTTGTTAATGTCGACGGATCAGGGAAAAGCGTATCTGGATGCGTGTCACAAGAAAACGATAAAGGGAACTTGGTACCTGTCGCCTATTTCAGTAAACGCCTGTCAGAGGCTGACAGGCATAGAAGCATTTACGAAATCGAGTTCATCAGTCTTGTGAAAACGATATCCAGGTACAAGCATTATGTTGTAAATGAATTTGAAGTCCTGACCGATAACAAAGCTTTGACATGGATCCTGGGAAATAGTAAGAGACTGTTGAAATACGGGCCTTTGGTTGAAACCTTATGCCAATTTTCATTTAAAGTCAAACATGTTAGATCAGCCGACAATACCGTAGCAGATTTCTTAACGAGGATGTATGATCCATTCGAATTCAATATTATTGATGGACCTGTTGGCCTGGCTGTGTTCAAAGGAAATATGAGAGCTGCGAACTATTGGAAATTACCAATAATGGAGAATTCTTTGGACGAACTACAAAGGGAGGATGAAGAACTGAAGATGATTATTGAGAAGATCGAAAAAGGAGAACAAGTAGTAGGGTATCATTTGAATAATAAGATTCTTATGAAAAGGACAAAATCTGCTCTTAATCCATTTAAAATAGTAATTCCGAAAAGATTACGAAGAGTTCTCATAGAATATCACCACAATGATAATCTCGTGGGTGGACATTCTGGAACATACAGAACGTTAAGAAAACTGATGCGAAAATTCACGTGGGAGAAGATGAAGGAAGAAGTTAAATAGTTTGTTTCAACATGTGACGTTTGCCAGATGAAAGAATCAAACAGGCGTAAGATGGGTTATTTAACTTCTGAATATAGTAATCGTGTAAATGCACACTGGATGTATGATATAGTAGGAGCTCTCCCCAATTCAAATGGTTTCAAGTACATATTAATTGGTGTAGACAATGCTAGTAGATATGTTGTAATTGAAAAATTACGAAATATCTCTTCAAATTTGGTAGCCAATAAATTGATGGACATATTCAGCCGAATTGGGGTTCCGGAAGCCATTTCGACTGATAACGCATCCATTTTTGTGTCTGAGACCTTCAAGAGATTTTTATTTGGGCTAGGAATCAAACACATTCGTTTGAGCCCGTATCACCCTGGGGGAGATGTAGCGGAGCGCTTCATCCAAACCTTGAAGGCTGCGTTACGCTCTTATATATCTGGAAACCAAAAACTCTGGTCAAATTTCATTCCATGATTGCAATTCACCTTAAACATCAGTGAGCATGAAGGATTGAAGATGTCGCCATTCGAAATATTTTATGGACGTCCGTACACAACACCGTTAGAAAATCGATGGGACATTGTAGATTCTGATTTTGGTGGTAAAAGTTCAGCAGAAATGTGGAAGCATGCAATGGAAAATTTAGAGAAGAGTTGGCAAAAACGTCGAATGCTAATGATGCGTCGGAGAAATCCGGTCACGTTGAATGTTGGAGACAAGGTTCTGGTGTAGTCCCATGCGAAATCATCCCTAAATGATAAATTCACAAAATCTCTGGCTGAAAAATGGGTAGGTCCCTTTGTTATTATAAGATTTTTGACTCCCAATATCATTTTGATATCGGATGAAGCAGATGCAGCAGAAACCTACCGTAGATCTCACGTTTCGGAAGTTAAGATCTATAGATCTCGAAGATCTTAAAATTTTTTTAATTAAATTGTCTAGGTTGACTCCTTGCTTATCCTTTGAAGAAAATAGATATTGATAGTCTTAATTAGATATTTGTTATTTGTAAATTTTCCATGTTTGCTAAATGTTATTTTGTCATATTCTATTGTTACTAAGTGTCAATTGTAAATATATTTGATTAAATTATTTTAATTACTATGGTCATAGTAATCAAAATTTTATTTATTTAGTGGAGTGAAAGTCATTCATATTAATCAAATTATATATGTTAGTTATAGCTAGTTATTCCTAGTGAAAGTCAGATTTAATATGAATTTAATATTGTTAAAATTAATTGAATCATAAATTGTGTATAATTAAAACTTGAATGAGTTATATATTTTAAGATATGTATGTCAATATGTAAATATGTATAACTATAATGTCTCTTTTATGTTTCGTAGCTTGCCACAGGAGGAGTGATTTGACGAAAAATTCCGCAGTCAGAATCTTTCTTTCTCCTGGCCGCCGAGTTTGTAACGTACCGTTACACTTTTCAAAAAAAAAAGTAATATTCTTTGTTGCTGTTTGTATTATGTATTTAAAACACTAAGGAAATTATCTACTGTTAATTTACATTATCAAGACTTACAAAAAAAAGAAAAAAATATAAAATGTAAAAAGATTTCCTTTCTCCCGTGCGACCTTACGGTCGAGGTTTTTTTTCTCTCGTGCGACCTTACGGTCGAGTTTTGTTCTCCCGTGCGACCTTACGGTCGAGTTAGGATTACTAGTGGTGACCTATGTTTCTTTGCGCATGACCGCAGCTGACTTCTCCAAGCTCCCACCTTTGTGTGGTAACTTGGAAGGAAGCTGCCCTGTGGATCGGATCATGGCTAAGGATTGCTGTGCTCGTTACGAATTTTGTACTTGTTGGATTGCTTGTGACCTCGCTTTGTGTGCTTGCATGTTTCTATGTGGTCTCGCTTTCCATGCTTGTCAAAATGGAGTTGCAGGGAAATAGGAATCCAGTCAGTTGATAAAGATTATTCGATTTTTCGACGAAATATTGTTATTATTTGAAGAACAGTGCAAAACAAGAATAATTTGTGCTATGAGGAGCTATTGGAATTGTGAGAAGTAAGCAATTTTTCGTGTGCTTATGTTAATTGCTGTTGGTTTGTTATAGCAGCTGTTGCCCTAGAGTGGTTTGACGAAATATAATATTTTTTTGAGTGATGTGTAAAAATATTAATTTTTTAAAATTAGTAATGGAACTGTATGCATGAGAGGTAACTAATTCTTTTCCCTCTTGGGATATTAAGTGGATCTGATTTCGGACTCCGGTGGTCCCCAGGCCCGGTGATTTCTCCTTATACTATTTTCTCGTCATAAATGAAAATTATTCTTGTTTGCATGGAGTAGTCCAAAGCCAGTTGAAGCCAGGAATTATTCCAGAGAGGTAATATATTACTAAGGAAAAAATGAGGTGAGTGTTAAAACTTTGTACTAAATTAGTTCCTGTTTAAGTCCAATGTTTGTGACGTCTTGTGTGGGTTGTGTTATTGCCTCCAAAATTGAGAGTAATTGGCTTGCTTAATTCTCAAAGAATAAGGATTCATTACGGTTGTCCCTGTTCCAACTGAAAATCCAGGGGAAGCGAGGTGGAGGGTTTGGACCCAAAACCTCAGTTATATGAATGTTGTCTTTTTCAGGTTTGGTCATCAGAATCTGCGATTTCAAATATTATTTTATTGGAATTATTACGCGTGAAGTTAAAAAAAAATAATATTTTTTGATTAAAAATAATTAGAGAGGAAATAACTTGCTTGGAAATTAATATCCGAGTCTCAGGCATCGGAATATAAGTAATATAATTATTGAAAACGATATTTTTTTTCTGGATTTAAGGAAGTTATTAATTTATTTGTTGGAATATTAGCTGCTTTAATAATTTATTGACTTGATCAGAGAGTACAAATACAGGAAGGAAATCTTTACTAAAAAGGTAGAAATAAATTAAACTTGATAGTTCAGAAGCTTTAATAGGTAAAATTTAGGTCTGAAGAAGGTGAGGTCCTGGATTGGCCTCAAACCTTAGTGGATAATCTGGATTTGTTGCATTTAATGGAAGAGGTCCTAGACTGGCCTCCGACTTCTGTAAACTGAATCTGGAATTTTGTTCCCTTTAATGAGAGAGGTCCTGGATTGGCCTTGGTGTGCATTGTATCCAATGATAATTAAAATTTCATCCAAGAAGGAATTGACATAATTATTTCTATACAATTAATTTTTTTTACAAAAATATTTTTTTCGACTAAAGTTTACCAAGAAGAAGAAGATTTTTTTTGAATCTGTATTATTATTAATTGTAAATAAAATTATAAATCTGATTTGTTGTGTTTCTTATTGAATTTATACTGCTTTATTGTGATTTTGCCATATTGCCAAACCTCTGGATTTTCATTCCACCAGTAATTCTTGAGCATGTATCTGGTCCGCGCAAAGCCCTTTCTGTTGGCTAGATCGTTCGACTTATCTCCCGCGTTGCAGTGATTGGGCCTGGATAGGGGCGTTACAACTTGCAGAATAAAGCAACGTTTTCACTATGAATTAGCGAGAACGAAAATTAATATTGAGTTTAAAAATATATATTTTTATCGAAGTTTAAGAACTGCTTAATGAAAACGAGTTTCAAATCTTCACCAAAACAAGATTATAAAATAATAATCAAGTCATAAGACTGATTTGTGATAGAAGTGTTCGTAAGATTCATCTAGGAATTCTAGTTTAAGAAGAACAGTAGTAATCTGCTTAAATACCAGGCCTTTCAATATACTATCAAAAGAACAAGAAGTGACTAATTATTGTTTTCGTATTACACAATATTATCTAAACCCCAAATAACACTATGTAAAACTCGCGATTTGGAAGAAATTTAAGATTACTTAAGTATTAATACAGTACCAAATAGTCGTCTATAAAATCTTGTTAATATCAAATAAGTACACATGTGAACCCAACCGAAATCTCAATCGTCGTCAGGTATCAACTATGATTACAATTTGAAACTTAAGATTACGATTACGGCCTACAAAAACTATGATTACAATTTGAAACTTACCTTATCTTCAAGTTCTTCAAGAATGTTTCCTATTCTTGCAGTCAAAAATTGAAAATGTTTCTATTGCAATTGACTTAAACACAATTCAAATCAAGCGCACTTCCATTAGCTCATAATGCACTATCAACCATGATCGGACTAACATTCTGACGTCATCTTCCTGCGCCGTAGCCTGTTTTTCTCGCCAGCCTCTCTAATAACACGATTCAAAGAACAAGCAATATCTCCGTTGTTTATGTACTGATTTTCTTTTTTCATAGCTCACTTTAAAGGAAATTACATTTCCCATAAAAAACTGTTATGTAAGTATTTCCTCTAAAATTAAAGGTTTAAAAGTTATTTTATAATTGGATAACTTCAGGGGCATTTACTTATGGAATAAACAAAAATAACTCCGAAACCGTTAAGTTTAGAGAAAATACACACATAACAGTTTAAATGAGAAATTTAATAATCTTTAAAATGAGCTGTTAAAGAAAGAAGCGATCCATAAATAACGGAAATATGACATACAATACTTTAATTACGTTATCAAAATGGCAGTCAGGAATAAAATTTTACTTCTAAATATGTCATCCCGTGGCAGTTTTCGTGAATATTAGATGAAGGGGTGATTTTCTCTTATTTAGAGAAGCCTTGTGGTGTATAATTTCGATGGTGTCACTCATTGGTGCATTTTGTATAACATGATAACGTCATCAAAATGGCGGACAACTCAATTCAAGAAATAGACATTATCTCCGTTGTTTATGGAACGATTTTCTTTTTTAATGGCTCGTTTTAAAGGAAATTCTCAATAGTATGTTATGTAGGTATTTTCTCTAAAACTAAACGTACAGAAATTATTGTTTAATTTGATGAATTAATGAACAATTATTTTTTTAAAAATATGTTATGAATTATATTAAAAGGAAATCGCAGAAAAAATACGTGAGATATGATGTGTAACGTTTCTGTATTGTGGAATCATGGTCAATATCTCGGTTTATATGGAAAAAATGAAGAAATTCGATAGCATACAATAACAAAACCTCTAAATTGATATGAAAATACATTAGAAGGGTTGAACATTTAGTAGAACTAATAAGATCAGTAAGAATTGGTAATTGAGAAGAGCACCTTAGATGTGTAGACGCAATCATTGGTCACTTTTTACCTTGGATTTGCGTTACTACTCTACTATGTTAGCTTATTATGTTACAGAAATGCATGCATTTAAACAATCCTATTCGGAGATATGGGCAGAGTTTAAAAACGGAAATTGGGTAGTGAAGAAAACTAACATTCCATTGGTGCTCTTGGTACTGATGAAGCACTTGAACAAGAAACTTGAGCATTGAAAGTTATAGGTGGTTTAGTAGGAATAACTAAAAAATTCCCAGCATTAGCACAGTATTTTCTAACAGTACCAGAACTTAAGCAAATTTCTGAGGAGACTTATCAATTAGCTGGATGTGTGGATGGGAAGAAGCCGAACTGCACAAGCATAATGATGATTCTAAGCAAGCAATACGCAAGAGAGATATTACCTTAATCAATTTACGCATGCCGTTTAAAAGAATAGGAAATCCTTTCTCGTATGACAGTTCTGATTAAGTAAACATTCTAAGTAAGGCTGTTTTCTCAGAAAATATAAAAGCAGGTCTCATTAACATTCGTTCCCTTGTAAATACATTAGACAAAAATTTCAAAAATCAAAGACTGATATCTGGAACCCGTATCATAAATTTATGGGACACAATCAAAAACAAGAAATTAAATCTGTGTTCTAAGAGAAAAATAAAATTAAAAGAAGCCTACAGCATCAAAGAATTGAAGGCAGATAGATCTCTATTTCTTCAACTACTTATAAGCACATTACAGCGTGATATCAACTTACATGAAAAGATTGGAAAGTACGAGTTGTCAGCTGTCCGGAGATGACTTGTTAACCATAACTATGTTCCAGATAAATAATGCTGATTGAGATTTTGAAATCTATCACACCAAACAGTAGGAGTATCTTAGAGTAAGATCACCTCCATTCGGAAGCAGGTTTGACTGATAAAAGGTCGTTTCCAGTTGCAGTTGTAGATGGCATATGTCAGAACTTCAGTCACCTGACATAAGTAAAGGGATCGATATCAAAAACTGTAAGGGTCTAGTAGAAGCATTCATGAAGGAAATGGAAACGAATGTACTGGACCTATGATGAGGTTCACCTTGTTTTAACAGTTATCAAGAAAACTCCATAAGGAATACTACAAGGCAAAAAAGAAGAAGAAGAAGTAAGTGTCCCCGGGTAGCGTAGTCGCTAACGCTCTCGCCTTCAGTGCGAGCGGTCCCGGGTTCGATTCCCGGTAAGGACACTTGGTCAAAAAGTGTATAATATTCTTTTAAGCCACCCATTCTCAATGAGGTTTTCCTCATTCATAGCAGGCAAATGCCGGAGTGGTACCTAACTTATTGGTCCCAGACCGCTTAATTTCTTCCCTTTCCCGGATAGTGTGCTCGCCGTGGGACGTCATCTCTCATACCGCCATAGATGCTGAAAACCCAGAAATCTAAATTCTAAAAAATACAACTATACCTACTCAATACGAAATCACTGACAGCAAAAATGTAGTAAATGGCACGATGCAGAAGCTGCGTTCACATTTTGGTACAAAAAGATGAACTAACAGAATACTTGGCCCAGATAACGCTTTACTGTAAAAGGGCGAAGAAGAAAAATTTTGTGGTTTCATGGTATTCAGAAGTATCTTCTACACATTGCTCATCGGACCATTTACATAGAACTCAATCAAGAAGAGGCAGATACGAAGAATAATTAATTCTCCATTCTGTCGACGCGGAAAAAAGAAGGTAGACAAACTTTTCTACTTTTGCACAATATGCAGATATTTTGGTTTTCAACATATGAAGATTGCTGTCATGTCTTGTGTCCAATCAAAATACATAATTTGGATTAGAACATTTCAATGCTCTATGTGCATCAAAAACTTTTGCACATCTAGCATTACTTTGGCTTTCTGGATGTGATTGCACAGGCATTTTGTCAGGGAAATGGAAGATTTCATATTGGAAAGTTTTCTGTTCTGCATCAAAAGATATGCTATAAGCCATTTGTTCACTAGGCAATCACGATTATCTCCCTGATGGTATGATGATAGCTCAAGAAAAATTCATCTGCCAATTCTACCAGCCGAAATCAAATATTTGCAATATTCAAGATTTATGATGGTAATGTGTTCTCGAAGAAATAGACAAGCTGGGAAATGTTGCACCAACAACGTATTCATTTATACCTACCATGAAGAGAGTTAATTATCAACTTATGATTTAGAATCATGACTGTAATTCCCAACTAACAATTCCATCTGCAATTGGACATGGATAAAGTGCAGAAAATGACAATTCCAGTTACATGTGAAATGGCATGCGCTATAGATTACATTCTTCATATGGTGAAATGTTTTTGCTCAACAAACAAATCTGTCCCACCACGTAGCTGCTCTTCACATAGATTGCTGTGTACTGAAATTTGTGAGTGTGGAGTTAGTGTGGAATTTTATGAAAACTTGTCACAATCTAATGGAACAAGAGTTTGACTCGGAAATCGGTGAAGATGAGATTCCTAGAGATAGCCTGCCAAGCCATAATCAATTATATTCATGCAACTGATTTCATATATACACTTGTACTGTTTATTACTGTAACTCATTTTAAAAATAATATTAAAACCCGTTCAAAATAACAAAATAAAATCCAATTTTCAAAAAAAAAAAAATATGGTATGGAACTTTTCAAAGGAAATTTATTTGCAAATAAGATATTAAGGGAAAAGAGCCAGCTCATAAATAGCGAAAGTAATGTATATTTGGTTATCAAAAAAAGGCGGATGTAGAAGGTGAGAACTGGGGGAGCCAGCCACAATCCGAAATATGATAGGTATATCACGAGTTTGTTATTAACTTCCGAAACTATATAAATAATAGCTTAAATTATTTTTGCCAATCAAAAAACTGGAGGAATCAGCCCCATGACCTGGGCTAGATGCGCTACTGCTATCAAGATTACTGCCATTGACCGAGATTTCGTCACACAAAACCCTTACACATCATATCTCAAGTATTTTTTCTGAGATTTCCTTTTATTTTCCATGATATAACCCTATATTTAATAAATAGCTGTTCAATAATTCATCAATTAATAAATAACTCCTGTACATTAAGTTTAAGAGGAAATACTTACATATCATGTTAATGAAAATTTATTTTCTTTTAAAATGAGCTATGGAAAAAATCGATCAATAAACAACGGAGATAATGATTGTTTCTTCAATCGAGTTGTCCGCCATTTTGGTGACGTCATCATGTCTACATACTATGCACCACTGAGTGATACTATTGAAATTATTTACCAGAAGGTTTCTGTAAATAAAAAAAAATCACCCACTCACCTTATCTTCACAAAAGCTACCACGGGATGACATATGCACTACTAGTATAAAAGAAAAATTGGGGCACACGGAAATACGTAGGAACAAATCATTATTCGACCAGTAATGCATCAAAGTAACTAAAGAGGGAAAATAGGCGAAACTGCATTCGCTACAAAATTCTAACGATATAACTACACTAATTTTCCTTAACATCAGATGGGAAACTTCCCAAATGTTTAGAAGAGAGAAACGTGATTTTTGAAAGCTTAAATTAATGAAGATAATAGTAAAAGAAAAAATATCGAGACTTGTTGAAGGGCATCAACGAATTTAAGAAAGGGTATCAACCTCGCGCTTATCATAATTCTTACTGATACAGATAGCATCTTGAATAGATGGAAAGATTTCTTTGACGATTTGGTTGACACACAGATAAAAACTAATGTTCCTCGGAAAAGGGGAATGCATAGCAGACAGGGTTTGAAAATCACTTCACCTCATAGAGATTAGTCTTTGCTCAAACGTCTCTTTTAAAATATTTATAGTCGTATTTCAGCGATGTCGTGATGAAACGTAATTAATCGTTTTCTACTACATTTAAGCTATCTCGTTCGACAAATATCTTCTCTCTTATTATTTTTTTAGTATGATGCTGTTGTTACATTTTCATGAAAAAAAGGAAGGCCCCACCTCAGTAGCAGTTATGCCACGCCAAAATATGATTCTCCGTTTCTCCATTGACACTTCTGATCTCACGTTCGACAACACTGATGACAAATATCTTGCATTGTGATGAGGACACTGAAGCATTTAAGAAGAATATTTGGCTTCGTCAGAAAACATCACTTAAAACAAGAGATTTTATTTAATTGTTCATGAGCCAATTACAGAAATAAACTCGATCACCATAATCACTTGCACACAACTCAAAAACCATTCGGACCTTGTACAGTTTCTTAACGTTCTTTGTAGTGGACTGTCTTCGCTACACTTCGGCCAACAAGGGATTATTTATACTAATCTTCGGCGAACAATGGATTTCCATGTAACAACACCTGTCCTTTTGTTTCTTCTGTAAATAAGCTTCGAGAGCTCCCTGCACTTCTTCTAGATGCAAGATGGACACTGTCAGAACAACAAATTGCTGGGAAACTGTTTGTACGGACGGTGAATTTGCACATTGCGCTCTATTATTGCGAGTCCTTACACTGTACAAGATCTTGTTGCTTTTGCCGATTTCTCTGATAAAATGTAATGCTAATAATATTAGCACGCTGATCCTTAGTTAAAGACTGCATGATCAAAGAACACCGCAGTATGAACGTATTCTAGTAATGTAGTGGAAACGACAAGCATTAAGAAAATAATTAAGCCGGTCTACTCAGTAGATTCACGTGCTATGTAATGTGCATTTCCGAAGAAGTCGATCGGATGTTGATTACACACATAATCTCCTATTGAACTGTCACTGTAGGTCATAAATCGTTGGTGTATTGCGATAAGGAAAGGTCCGAAACTTTTTCCAGTGCAGACAAGCAGGAAGTTAAGTCAACAATTATGAGGTATTTTACGAAACAAAGAATTGTTCACATTGCTTTGTACCGGAAGAATTTACCGTTACATTAAATTTCTACTTTGCTTTGCAACAGACATCATAAATTAAAGGTTGCATAATTTTAAGGGGAAGGATTCAGATTTAATATCGTAGGTATAGAGTTCCTTTCATTTGCAGTGATTAAAGTAGACTTGCATGAACATGTGAGTTGGTAGTTTGTTATTCTGTTTTGTTGCTTTTGTGTTTTCATTTGTTTTCGATGTGTTATTAACCTACTGCATAACGGTGGACAATTACTTGATCTGTGCCTATACATACTTTACAATTGTATAAATAATTTTAGGAACCTCAGAAATACCCATGTGCTTTAATATTTATAAAATAATTCCTCAAAAATTTTGCTGTTATTTGTTTAATTAACTTTAGTATAAGCCTGGCTATTTTCATTTCGTACGTGCTTTAGCGTGCTTTCTAAAACCGCGTGGCAAACCTTACATTTCGTAGATTCTGTCCACAAAAGAAGACGTTATTGATAATGTTAGAAAAGGGGAAACGCGGACGAATAAACAGTATATAAATGGCGTGTTGCTTAATAAAATTGTAAGTAAATATTTTGAGAATTTATACTTCATTGTTTGTATAAATAAATCGTTATTACAATGGTACGTTCTGTATTAAATTTCTCATTTGGTAAAATGACCAGTGACAAATCAGGTGTGTAAAATTATCGCGAATTATGTTTCTAAGCGGATTCTGATTAACGTGTTTATTACACCTTTTTAGAAAACAAAACGTTGCAATTATGACGATGAATGCGGTGCTTGGAAATCTGAAATATGTTCCAGAAAATAAAATTTAGTAAAATGGAAACATTCAGTTTTGGGTTATAAACACAGACTGCTCTAAAAGTTTTGGTTCATCCAGGTAACAAATCATTAGAACGTTTTTCAGCAGTGCATGGGAGGAAGCATAAATGATGTTATAGTATTCTCGTTGCTTACTTATGAAAACGAACCTTGAGAACAATTTTTTTTGACATAATGATATCTATAATGCATCATTAATTCGTGCCGCCTTTCGTCCCGATATATTAATCAACAATGACCACAAAACAGCGAAATGATCAGAATAGTATGCACTTTTCTCGCATAAATGAAAATCAAATATACTTGTCAAGATACATAATTTCAAAATAATAAGTTTGTACGTTATAAATTGAATAAAGTTTCAAGTTCCATGTAGAAAGTAGTCACGATAACTGTCTTAGTTACGATATTGCGGTATTGTTTTCCAATATTCAGGAAATCAGCAGTGACAAATTGATTAAAACTGGTCTTATATATCTTTAGCAAAATTTCGCTTTATGTCTATTATATTTTCTCTTGTGTAGCACTAACATATGTGAATTGTAAAATAAATTAAGATTTTGTAAAAAAAAAAAAAAAAAAAAAAAAAAAAACACTAAAAGAATAGTGGTCAAGTATCCATAGGAGCATTGATCAATACATATTTGAATTCAGACAGTAATGTCAATTTTAAAGAGGATTAGGGTCCATTCCTTTTTTTAATCTCGACGAGATGCATGTGTTCATCTTCATAATTTCATCTGTGAATATGCATTATTTCATAATATATGTAGGAACATTCTCATTATTGTTTTCAAAGTATACGTTAGGTTAAATGTATTAAAACCCCATCAGTTATGTGCTAGAAGTTCACGTGATGGCGGAGCTGCTTATGATATTCTTTGTCGTTAGATCATCATCATCATCATCTCTGCTACAGTTGGGCATTGAAGGAATGGTTGAACGTAAATATATGTTACTCTTACGTTATTGTAGTCTTTATGTCAGAAGGTTTTTTTATCTTCGTATGGAATTACGAAACATTAACTATCATATACGAGATACGAGATTTGTTTCAGTGCATCCGAGGATACTTGCTAACATTATTGAGATAAAAAAAGGAATTATGAAATATTAGTTATCATAAGATACTAGCTTTATTCATTGTATCTGTGGCTATTTCCTAAAAAAGACTTTGAATAAGACTCATTATAGATTAATATACAATCTGCTGGAATTTAACCATTCACTTGTAAATACAGGGTGTTTAAATACAACTTCCAAAAAAATGTTTTGTACAATTAATTGATGTAAAACTATAATTTAAATCAGAAAATTGGAAATGACATATTGTTCAAGTGTAGTTTTCAAGTAATTCGTTATGCAATATGCTGAGCAAAGATTTGGAAATTTATTTATTTATTTGTTGACTATTTGAGAAAGAAATAAACAATAAACAAATAACTTAATCAAACGATAGGTTGCGTTAATTTATTAACAAGAATACATTTTTTTATGAATTGAATATTTTTTTTTAGAATTTTAAACTAATTATTAATTTATTTAGTTCCATGAGTAGAGGTTACCCGTCAAAACTCAAGAACCTGGTGTCTGATACGTAGTTATAAAAATATACCTTCAGTTTATTTGCAGTTTCTTTGTTTCTCTTTTGTTTTAGGCAAGCTATAACTAATAAGTGAATTATATACACCGAAAAGGTTATTTTATCTATTTTCCATTAAATTTTAAAGTTTTTACTCTGTTAAAATTAATTGTAAGGTACACGCGGCGTACCGTTACAGCTTGAAATCAATTTACACGGAGAACGGACGTTGAACGTGTGGTTCGGACATGGAAGATGAGTGTTCCAATCCTTCTTAAAAATATATCTCTTAGTCTGCATTCCTAATGGACCAAACGGAGCATGAAAGAAAATTATTAAAAGGTGGGGTGGATTTTCATTGTGGTTTTTAAAGTGATTTTCGGACGGAGAAAGGGAAGCTGTAGCCCAACAATGACCACTGGCACATCTGACCAGTAGCTCTGAGCATTAATTCTGTGATTTTGGGATTATTTTTACGCTCATGCCAGTAACCCAAGTAATGAAAAGTTCGAATTTTTCTTGTTGCTACTGTTGCCCTATAAGGAGAAATAGACGTAATAAAATTCCAGAAGCATGTACCAGGAGCGTCATTTCAAATTTTGCTTGGGGGGGGCAAGACCCCTTGATATAAGCAAAATTTCGCGTTTTTCACTGATTTATTGCTATTCTATTGATAAAATCTATATACATATCAAACTCAGGGGGGGGGGCAAATGCCCCTCCCTGCCCCCTCCCCTAAATGACGCCCCTGGCATGTACCATTATAGGTACACTTCACATCGGCACTCCCATTAAGAAAAAAGAAATTATGGATCCACGCCCCTAAAAGAAATCCACATATGGGTATTATCGTCTTGTCACTTCAGATTATTTAAGCAACTATTTTTTTCTCAAATAATGCCAAATTTCACATTAATTATAGAAAATATTTAGCTTTTGCCCGTAGGTCCTTGCGTAAAAACAATCATATTGAATTTATGATTCTTTTCAAAGAGATTTGTAGTCCCATATTAGTCACTGGTACATAAAAGTAGTATGGAGTAATTATTCTGTGCATCTTGCATCTAATTTTACACTCACGAGCATTCCAAGAAATTGAAAGTAAAATTTGGAATTTTCATCTCTCCTCCCCTATCTGACTCCGAAAGATACCAAATTACCCCCCGTGCCCTGTGCCTCCTGTTACCAAAATAATATCCCAGATTTTTACTATCGTAACGCCAAATTACACATTTGGCCTAACTGACAAAAAATAGGCTTTTCCGTATGTCCGTGCTAAGGATATTTATCGTGTATTTTTGATGTGGTTTTTGCATGGGAGTTTTAGCCCAATATCAGTCACTGGCGCATGGTAGGAGCATAGTAATATTGTATTATTGGTGATCAATTTGACACACACTGGATTTTCCAAAATAAAATTTGGAATTTTTATAAAGATCCAACGCCCCCCTAAAGCGATGCGTTCCAAAATAACATTCAAGATTTGAGAAACACATATTTTTTTCCCTACAATACCTTTCGACGCCGAATTTCACATTAATTAACAAAAAAAAAAAAAAAAAAACAACTTCTTCTCTTATGTTCGTTCTAAGGATATTTATTGTGATATCTTTATTTTAAAGGTTATTGTAGCCCCATTGTCAGTCACTATCACATGTAAGATGCATCGGAGCATTAATTTTGTGACATTTGTGATTATTCTGATGCTTACTGGCATTCCGAAAATGAAATTTGGGATTTTGATAACATATCAACCACCACCTTGCCCTTCAAAAGAGGGTCCTTTACAAATTAGAGTTTGAGACGGCTGTACTAGGTTTGAGAATGAGGGTTTTTGCATTTTGTATCAAATACAACCCATATGACTCAAAAACTTTATCTTTATTGGGGAAAACTGTTTCTAAAATTTAACATTGAATCTCCCATAAGGAAAACTAACTTTTTTGTTTACGCCCTGAAAAGGGAGGCTAAACAGCAATTTTCTTTTGCTTTAGAACTTTTAGCAATTCAGATGTTTCTCAATAAAAATACCAAATTTTATATTAGTAGTGTGAAAAAAAATTATCATTTCTCAGTGCTGTAGAAAATTACACGAATTATGGAACAGTCTGTATAAACAAGTATCGTGTAAATTTAAAGTATCTCTGTATGTATAAATATATCCTGGTTGTGGAAATTGCGTATGCAAAGATTATGTATGATACGTAGACGACACAACTGACATTATCTGACACCACGTCTTCAGTAGGTGAGTATATAATTGTTTACAAGGAGTGCGTGATTGAACTGAGACACTGTTCATGTGCTCTCACCACTGACTTCAAATGACGGAATGTTATATTTACTCAGATTGTGTAGTGGTTAGCGCATCAACATGCTAAGTCTGGGACTGTGGTTTGATTCTGCCCAGTCGTGCATTGTTTTACTTTCTGTTTAATTTACACTTATAAGGGTTAGATAATATCTATTGTTTCGTCTATTTATATCACGTAAAATGAACTCAACCGTCAGAGGTGTTCAAAGTTTGGAAGCATTTTGTTGAAGGGCATCCATTTTTGTACATTTCTAATTACGAAAAGTGTGTCTGCCTTCCGGAGACTAATTCAAACAGTTCAACCTAGATCCTTCAATCGTTAAAGTGTCCTTACAAAGGAAATTTATTTTCTGTCTGTTCCAGGGCAATGTGCACGTTCTCTCATAGAAATAGTCCGCCACGACCCTACCTGGAAGTAAATATTCAAGTGACATATGTAGAACACAAGAGTAAAATATGACAAAAAGAAGATAAAAGTGAACACTGGCATAATACATGATACTAGATTACAGTATGTTGAAAGATTACAGAATGTTGATTTTCACTTCTGCTGAACAGTAAGTCCTCTTTCATACGCAGCCATTGAGTTGCAGCACTGTTTGTGAAGCGTTGCTTTAAATTAGAAATGAAAATGAAATCTTTCAGTTTTACGTCCCACGGTTACGCCTGTCAGGCGAAAGGAGACGGTGATGATGAGTAATGAATGAAATGGTGGAATGAAGAAAGTGGGAGGAAACGGGAGAACCTCGAGGAAACCCACGCACATGGTGTTTGCCCACCACAAAGTTCACTTGGCGGGAGCTTTAAATTAGAGCTTCCATACGTAGCAACTGCATTTGGTACTACCGTCTGCTCTAATGCAAGTCTCGAAGAACTGTATCCGAATGTATCATTTAAGAAAAAAAAATCAACTTTCTTCGAATACTGATTAAAGACGAAAAATGCACAATTGTTTATCATTTCAACTTTATCTAATTTTACACCATATACTAGAACTCTCGTCTGTTTTAAAATAACTACAGAGTATTCCTCTATTTTGTGACATCCCGGTTATTAAAGCAAAAGATACCATGAACAGATGGTTGCCTGCTTCTTTATATTACTACCATCTTCCAATTTACCTAAATATAACCTACTCTTTCTGTAACGTACAACGTTCCCATGGGAGCTAACTAGTCGTCTATTTAGTTTTGTTGTTAGAATATTTCCCATTTCCAGCTACTTCTATTTGCCAAATGATTCATTTCCGGATCTATTATTAGGATTCCTCGTGGCTGTGTGGTTAGAAGTTTGCTGTCTATGCAGGATGCAAAGTTCGATTTACGCCGGTAGCTATTTTGGTTTGAAAAATGAAATAAAATGACACATTTCTGTTTAACGTTGCACAAGTATAGCCGTTAGACTAAGGAAGACAGACGATGATTAAACGAGGGAGTGATAATGGAAGAATTGTTCGAATCAGAATGTGTAAGGAAACGCAGTAACGCGAAAAAAAAACCACGAGTTTGTGTACTACAAACTTACTCGGTCGGAGATCGAACTAGGGAGCCTTCACAAGAGATACGCGCTCTACCACTGAGCCACCATATCCCACACCTGTGGTTTGAATTAATGCCACGGATCTACGTTTAATGTAGCCTAGTAACTTAGGTATTATATATTTCCATATGTTTCTTGTGTCCTGGCAACGTCGTCGTACTACAAAGAAAATACGTGGGTGCTAAAAGATGTCGTGTCTGCTGTCCATGGCACAACTCAGATGCTGTATATGAAAGAGCTGTAAGAGATACAAACGTGAAAAAATAATAACCATGGGCTTTTGGGCTAATGGATAACGTAATGGTTTTACGTGCTTATGTTTATTTTCAATATGGCATAGATAGGCGAGCATTTATTATTATTATTATTATTATTATTATTATTATTATTATTATTATTATTATTATTATTATTATTATTATTATTATTATTATTATTATTTTGTAAATAAAGAGCATTCTTCTTTAAATGTAATCACACCTATGTACTATAATGCACTAAAACATATATTTCAAACAAAATCGCAACTCCTTCCCCTGTTGTCTCTAACGTTACCTCCGTCATGGGAGATCCATATGCGATTTCCAGCCTGAACTCATATGATTCGGATTCTGCGTTAAAGAATATGTCCAGGTTTTACATAATATCGCATTAGTAGGGATCCTAACCCCAAAACAGCACAGTCTATATTGTTCACTCTTGGGCAGAAAGCAATATAGAAAGTTGTTCAGCCTCGAAACTAATTCATTTGTAAACCAGGCAAGCAAAGGCATTATTTTCGGAGGGCAGGAGCAGAATCCCTCACCCTGAGTTTGTTGATATGCATTTCATTTAATTTGATTTTGAGTTTAACGTCCCTTCTCAGCAGCGAGGCTATATAGGACGGAGACCTACTGATTAACGTGGAATCCGAACCACATGAGCTCCCGCCGGGAATCGAACCCGGGTCTCCCGCGCCGAAGACCCGTATGCTAACCACTTAGCCACGGAGGAGTTCATTGATATGCATTTGAGTCTGTTGATATGATGAATATACATTTGAGTCAATAGTGAAACTATAAATATTGGTGAGTGTTGTCTCAGCCACCCACAAGCAAAACTCGAAATTAATAGTGAAGGCAAAGGGAATGATTAAGTAAGGAAATATATAGTCAGCTGTAAATTTTTTCAGTACTAACAAAAGTGGCCTTTCTGCGTACAGAAAGATATGTAATAAATATTAAACCTGAAGTGTAAATATTGTAGAAATTCTCCTCCTTTCTTCTTCAAAAATATATATTTTTAAATAATGAAACAGTACTTTTAAGGAATGGATGGTGTCTCTCAGCTTACGTATATCCCAATATCGAACACTTTCAGAATACAGAAATACATATTTCAGTTTTTTATGAATTTCCGCCATTTCTATCCTACAGAGGGTTTTCCAAAAAGCTATTCCTCACTTCGAGTTTATATATCGGATTTTATGTGTCTAAGTTGAGTAGGGCTATGTTTATATTGATCATTTTCTGAAGAAACAAAATGAAAACTTGGATATTGCTGACATGAATTATTATCCGTTCTTAGAAGCGGAATTTTTAAGAACACTGAAACACATATTTCCTTGTTTTTATTTTAAAATGCATTATTAAATTTTACACTTCAATGTTAATTGAATCCTTTCATTACCCACGTTCTAAATAAAGGAAAGAAAGGGAAATTAGCATATAACAAAGACCCTCTTGTGAGTGTATTTGTTTTGAAACACTGAAATTCATTTCATTGCATTTAACTAAAAGTCTATAAGCCAAATTTAACAATTCCAGCTTAAGGCAATCTTTAAATTTGGTACTTTCCTGACCTGAATAAAAAAGAGATATGAACACTATAGAAAAGAAATCATTTTCCTTGTCAGGAGGAAAGTTTCGATAACTCTGACTCAGGTGTTTCCTTGTTTTGTTGGAAGATCTGTCGTTTGGCTGACGTTGAATGGCCTTCACGCTCCATTGACTTATCATTATGGGATTATTTTTAACCTATGGACTATTAGAATGACGTGATCTACTTCCAGAGCTGCCATATTATAAAGGAGCCGCGGTGTTTATTATTATTAATTATTTACAGCAATTAACAGTAAAATCCAGTCCGTTAATACAAATAACCAGGAAAGGGTCGTTAGTCTATTTCAATTTTAAAGAAACGGACGTTAAATAGTCGTAAGATGCGTCGAACGTTTCTAAGAGTTACGTGTAAGGATGTTGGTTGGCGGCGAGCAGAAGCGATGAGTATTATGCTGGAAAGCTAATCGCAGTCCGTGTATACATCGAACCAGGCTTTCTCTAATGTGTCACTTTGATTATATTGGTTATCCTATGGAGAAGAAAGGGGTTCCAAATCTGTGCCATAATAGAGTTTTTCACGTGCTCTCATGTTAGAAATTTTATAATTTGAAATATAAATTGCTCAAATAAATCGAGACACCAAGCATTTTCATAATATTTTCCTCACAATATCAAACGATACCGACATTGTGTTTCTTGATTATCATCGGAAAGGGTTTGAATTGTTTCAGATGAATTTTTTAAACTATTAGATCTGTGCCAGTCTTGGTTTTATAATATCATTTGGATTCAAAAGAATATCTTAACCCTGTAATGATTGGGCAGAGAAAAGTTTCATAAACGGTCCGGCTGGGTCTGAGAGACCCAAGAATATAAAACGGCATAATTAATTTCTAACTGATATTTTTTAAATTAAAACATACTTTTATGCAATTACAAATATTTCTAAAGCAGAAAAAAAATTGAACATATTTGTAATTATTTGCAAATTTTTGTTTAAATTATACGATCTTTCCTAGAAAATTATATATAAAAAAGAATACTTGTTTACATGCTGTTTTCGTAAAGGAAACTTATAAGTTCATTTAACATAACCTAATGCACCACTTATGTTGAAATGTCTGAATGTCAGGGAATACAGTTTCTTGTTTTCATTGTTGGCAAAATTGTTGTCTAATGGTGGAGTGGATGGAGCTTCCTCCGGCAGCGGCAGTGGATAATAATTCTTCACTCTTATCATCTTCTTCACAACACTCACTGTTACTATCATAGTAACTAAATAATTGAAAATCACGATCTGCATCGGAACCATCCAGTTCACTTTCATCATCATATAAAATTCTATGAATTTCACTCACAGAAAGTATTTCACGTTCGATTATGTTCAAAGTTTCTCAATATACCAACTGAAATGTTGTTCGCGTATAGGACCTACATACTCAAAAAATGTCGAATAGGTAGTCACAATAAAAATTTAACCTTCTTACAAGATTCTTGACACTGGCAAAAAAAAAAAAAGTCGGTCATACGGTCGGGCTGGGTCTGACAGACCCACGTGAGGTCTCGAACTCTATTAAAAACAAACTAACAATAAATCAAATTGGTTTGCAACACTAGCGTCTCTTATCGGTAGTTTTTGGAAGGTATAGGAAGTTACAACTCAAACCGCTAACTTTAAGTTGAAAATTTTACTTAAAGTATAAGTAGTTGGGTCTGACATACCCAGCCCGAACGTTCTAGGGTTAATGGGGGGGGGAGAAAGAGCTCAACTGTTTGTTTCAAATGTTAAGCATTAATATATTTTCCTTGTGCAAAGAAGAGAGATTTCAACTAGTCTTTCTGTGTTGCTTTCTGGTTAAGAATATACGTTTTAGAGAGTTGAAATTTAGTTTAGGAAATATGTATCTACACTGTTGGCTTTTTACAGCAATGAGATATTTTATAATTTATAATGACTTTTCTATTGCCTAAGAAAGATTTTCCTACACGAAACATTCTTTCAGGTGACTGCCGAGTGTGGTAGTAAAAATAATGTTTATTGCAAACTTGTTTGTTGTCATTATAGCAAGTGGACAGATGGTTACTCTCCTTAATCATTGTTTTCTTGGCATTCCACGCAATAAGTGAATAATTTTGAAACAAATGTTACTCGTTACTAAAAACAAAAGGACTAAACATAAAAGAATTGTCAATTATAATAGTTTTATTCATGCTCAGACATATGTAGTTACATTAATACATTCACCTGCAAGGATAAGTTTCCTAAGAAATGTCGAATGTAATAACTTTTGAATGATGCAGCTAAAATTACTCATAAGATCGAGCTGAAATTTAATGCACAAATGAAGGCTACCAGGTCTGAAATAACACGACTGAATGTATGTTTAAGGAGTGGTTAATACATCACAAGCAACTATACCTCATACATACGTGACGGTCTAAATGTGTCATATCTAAATATTCTAGTTTATTTACTGAGTTGAAGGATATCTGGTTTAGTATGGTTCACACCTATATTGGCCAATAGGGCTATAATAAAGAAATTATTAACTTATTCTTAAGTGTGTGCTCTTTTTGGGCGATATTCTAAAAAAAACTCAGCCGATTTTGTTCAGATTTCTTATTTAAATATCTTATTAATATCCTGACAATATATCATTATTAATATGACTTGAGAAATCTACAAGTATTATTTAAATATTGGGGAGAGGTGTTTCGAACGATTTTCAAAAAAATCACTCGTGTGATTTTATTCACAGTTCATACATAAATGTCTTCATTAATAACTATATTATATGACGTAAGTCATTTCATACAAAAAGTTTAATATGAAGTAGTATAATTTTGGGGCCGAGTTTTGTTAGGGAATATTTTCCCATAATATCTTATAATTTAGTTCGAATTCAGAAGAAAACATTACAACATTATTGAATCAGTTGTAATGATAATTTTCTTAGGAGACGTAGAATGCATTCGGATAGCTTATGTTGCGTCTTTTATATGTATAATATATTAAAAGAGCTATATTTTTTTCACTAAGTTTAACAATATATAGGTTACTGTGGTTCAGGTTTATATTGATATGTATAACAGAGAAACATGTATATTTGACAAAACAACAATTAAATCAATATTAATAGAGACCGTAATTAGCTTTATTAATTGAGAACTGTGTAAGTGAACAGTAGAAGTGATTTGATGTATGACAACTGTACCTAGTCTAACCATAAATTCTGTCACACACTTGTTTGTGAATATCTGAAATATAGTATGACATTTTTCAATTTTCTATTAATATTTTATAACCACATACATTCTTTACAATTGGCACCTATCAAACTTCAAAATGTTCACCATTGTCACGCACACAGGCTTTGAGTCTCTTGGGCCAGTCATCTATTGCAGTACACTGAGTATCTGAAAATCCGCCACTGCTGCCACCAAGGAACGCTTCAAACTTTCAGTGAAGGGTGTCTTTTCTTGCAGACCCTATCTTCTAACACTGCTCACAATTTGTAGTCCAGAGGGTTTAAACCGGGGTACCAGAAGGCCACTCAGCACTGGAGATGAAATCTGGTACATTGATCTCCAACCACTGTTGTGTCATCCTTGCCTTATGAGCTGGCGCAGAATCCTGCTAGAAGGTCCAGTGATCATTGGTAAACATGGTGTCACTCAAGGCCTACACAATAGGCTCCAGGACAGTTTCCCCATATACCCTGGCACTTGATTTTACACCTTGCTCTCAAAAGTGAAGTCTGGTGTGGCCTTCATAGCTCACCCCCACCAAACCATGACTGAGGAGGGGTGGTGACCTCTGAAAATTAGGAATTCTCCTACGAGCTTCTCGAGAACTTGCCGCATATATCCTATCATTTTGGCGGTTAAAGCTCTCTTCAATGGTAAAGATTTTCTCGTCGGTAAAGAGAATTTGCCGATGTCCATTGCTGGCGTATCGCTGTAGGAGCTGTCTTGCTTTCCGATTCCTCTGCTGCTTCAGCTGCGGTGTCAAGAAATGTTCCGTGCTCCGCCGATAAGCTCTGAGCTTTAGGTCTTCAGGAAGTAACCTGGACATTGATCTTCAGGCCATGTTGAGCTTCCGTGCCATGAACTTCTGTTTCTGGAGTGGATTTCGCCGCACACGAGCCGCCACTGTTCTCACACTGTGAGGGCTACTATCCATTTCTTGGTCTCAGTAAACCTCTGGATTGTCCGGTAAACAAATCTTTGATAATTTTCAGATGTTTCAGCAGTTTGAAAATCTCACTTGGTGAATTTCCATCCTTATGCAAGGCAATCACTGCAACTCTATTTTTGTACTCACCCCCCTCTGTGCTTAAGCGTAGCAGATCCATCCGTTCTCTTTCCCTGTTCGGCACACACTGGCCAGGGCTGACCTTGAGCTAAATTGTACCTTGCCACCTGCACGACAGGTTCTACAGTCAAAGCCAAAAGTTTGTGACAGTATTTATGGCTAGAGTAGGTATATTTCTTTAACTAATAATTCGATATTCATTTTTACTTGCACCTTCATCCTTTATTGTATCTCGTATCACTAATAACTCCATACGGATTACACAACTAACTTTAACGTGGGGTGAACATCGTAAAACCTATCGTTTACTTCTAATGTCAGTAATGTGTTTTTTTTTTCTGGTATAACTACTCATTGAAATCCCAAGGCAAGATGTTGCCTAAAGTTGTTAATGGTCTCGTAGACAAAGACTGGGAGCTTGATGATCGTAAATGAGGGCTGCGATAAGCTCAATAGAGCCAAATTATATATATGCAAAGTAAAAATCGTTACACATTGTGACACCATACGTTTCATATTGCAACAATTGTATAAAACAGCGTGCGTAATGTGCAATGTACTGAAAAAAAATCAAGTGTAAAAGCAAACTAATATTTGCATAAGTACGTAACCTATTTTGGTGCAATAAAATTCAATAATTTTAAACTGTACTTTTTTTTTTTTTTACATTGATCCATGGATGAATTTCTATGATCATATGGGAATGTACTGAACTATTTTTAACCTAACTAATAAAATATAATTTGATTAAATGATAATAAATCAAATAAAGTATCATAAATATGTTCTGCTACGTTGTCACCCCAGAGTTCTGGAAACAGTCGAGGATATATTTGTACCACCATAACCCATCTAAAGATACCAGTGTTGACAATGAAACTACTCTCTGAATATCATATGTTGTTTTGTTTCGATCTGAAAGATTGAAGACATTTTATTGCAAGCAACGTTCCTTTACAAAGGGATCCTATTTATCCAATCAAAAGTATTCAGATGTCACTAAAAGCTTCACGGTACATTAGAAAATAATATTTCTGAGTTCCCTCTTCAGCTTGGAAGTATCAAAAAGTGAATCTTATTATTCTTAGAATGGAATAAGCAAACCACGAAGTCAGTTTCCATGAAGCGACGGAGGTGAGGGTATTTACAATTTGGACTCACCTGTTGAAAGTTCCTTGGTACTTAGTGAACTGTGAAGAAACAACAAATACAATGGGAGGCGTTTATTCAAGGCAAAGTCAGTATCATTTTACAAAGAAAAAGCCTGTAAATGATTTCTGTGATTTCCTAATGAACTGTTATCGAAAGAGAAAAGAGAACATATGCCTGTATTTAAGGTGGATCATCACCCGGAAGTCAGTACATATTTCAACTTGTTCCCTTAACTACTGCGCAATGAAACGTTACATATTTTAAATATTGTGCTATAATATAAAGTTATGTTTCAGATACAACACAAGACACTGATTTATTTGGTTGTGTATTCTGATATCGAAAAAGAAAAATATTTGATTCGCTTTATAATGAGCACACAAGATGGCACTTGATGTTAGATCTTACAAAAAGTGTTCAATTTTATGAAATATTTATTTGAGTGTATAAAGTACTTTAAAGTAACAATCTTATTACAAAATAGATATATTGTTTGACCGTTTTTCGTGTTATGTTTCACATTTTATTTAAATATTGATTTACGTTTAAGAAAATAGATTTTGAGAAGAAACTTGCGCAAAACACCATAATGCGTTGTTGCCAAATTTGTACATTTAATTTCCGGATTCTAGCGTTGTAGTTCGAGAAGTGGAAATTAGCTGAGAATTTCGATAAGGGTCAAAAAGTAATTTCTCCAGTAAGTATCCAAGCAGAATCCCATGATTACTTCCTTTATTATCTGGCACCAGTAAACACTCGACACTACCAGGCAGCGCCGCACAATTCAAGCAATTTTTATAATAGCACCGAGAACACCTAGTGATCTACCTTAAGGTCATTCTTGATGATCATAAAAAACCTTCAAGAATTAAAATTCTTATTGCGGTGCTTTCGTTATATTGTTCTATAAAATAATATATTGAAACATGCATATTTACAAAAATGCTATCCTGCTTGAATACATTCTTGAACTTCTCAATTTCTATACAACGAAATAATATTCTTGTATCTGAGCTGAAACGGTTGGTTCGCATTGAACAATATTCATTTTGCCATACAGATGCTCTTCAATGAAAAATAACCTTTTATAACCATCTAGAAAATTATAATGTACATAAAAATTAATGTCGTCCCTTAATTGTTCACAATTCTTTTTTCTGTGTTTCCCAACTTTGTGTCCAATTTCAGTATGAAACTGTGAGATTAAATAATCGCATTATGAGCATACTGTCAACGATATGTGCCACTAAAGCTATTATTATTCATTAAAAGTAAACAAGAGTGCAAACATACGACATAACTAATGATACAGTACTTATCATTTAAATATGTTATTGCGGTTATATACTTTGTTTCCATGGTTGCACATATAAATACAACAATTGAAATACCAAGGCACATAACTTCAGAATTTTTCAGTATGTTTTACTCCTGTACTAAATAGGTATAAGGAATACAAAATAAAAGAATATTTAGGAATATCTTGATTTATTTCAGTTTGACTTAGTGGGTCTCAGAACTGAATATATTAGCACAATATTCATTTACATTTATTACATGAATTACACTAGCAAACACATAAAAGTTGCATATCACAAACGATATGATCAAGGAACGACTTAGCTAATTATAAATTTCCTAATATTAGCTAACTCTGATCTTCTTGATATTAAACAAAAACACATGCAATGAATACAAAATGTTTCTAAAGTCAAAATAATAGATCGAAAATTACTTAAAAGGAACACTGCTGACTATTTGTAATAAAAAAACATACTATTTTACCATTCTTAAAAACGTAACATCAAAGCCTTTATACGAGGGTCATTTCTAACGTCTTAGAAGCAGCTCATGCGCGACCAAGTGTTTGAGTGGTCTGATCAAGTTCAATTTTATGTCAATTATGAGTCAGAGTTTAGGCATGACGGTTGTTTCTGTGTTTCCTAGTTCGCGTTGCTGACTTGTGAGAAATTCAGTGTTAACTGAGATCTGATTCCACATAGTGACCAGCTTTCCTATATCAAAATCGAAACTATACTTGGGAACAATATAACTGAAATTTAAAAAGCTTTGAGAAAGCTTTGTGCTTCTGTAGTGTAGTAGATCTTGTCAGCTCGTTTCCGTAAACGTCGTGTAAGCACTGTGGAAATCCAAGAAGTAGAAGAACATGAACTGCAGCAGTCTAGACCTCTGAGATTATTGTGAATTGGACTTTGACAGAGGATCGGCGAAAAACATGCGAGTGAATTGTATACGAGTCCTGAATGTCTGTCAATTCAGTTCACAGAACCGTTACCGAAAAGTTAAAGATGAGAAAAATTGCTGCAAGATGGGTTCCGAATGATGAGTGAAAAGCAGAAAGAATTTCGCAAAAGAATCGCAGAAATAATTGCTTCAACGTTACAAAACAGAAGGAGATAAATTTCTACAAAAGATTTGGGCCCACCAAACTGATTTCTTTCCCACATTGAAGGAACCACTGAGAGAAAAATGTTTCTACACAATTGACGAAGTTTCCAATGAGGTGTCCAGAGTGATCAGACAACTCAATTATTAAGGTGCACTATCCGAAATTCAGAATTTACTAAAACGTTGGGAAGTTGCCATAGACAAGAATGAAGATTATATTAAAGGCTTGTAAAGGCATTTTTACAATAAATTATTTACTTCCTAATATCTTTCAATGCGAAATATTTTTGAAATTACCCTCGTATCTAACTCGTAAATTCATAAACTACGAAATAGGCGGAATATTCCGAGAACCCTTAAATTTTTGGTCTATTAGTAAATCTGGTAAACTCTCCAGATCATAGTTATTAAGCAACTTACACGTCTATGTAAGAGTTTTGCTGATCCTTTGCATATTGTAGGAATAGCTAATATTTCCTCACTAAAAATATATCATTTTTTACTCTTAGAAAAACAAAAGTCAAAAAATATTTACAAATTTTCATAAAACCATCACATGTATTTTCTTTTGTGATATTTATATACTTTCGATGTTTAATAATATATTTAATATAAGAGGAGTACTGTATGTGGTCTAACGTTTCATTTCTACTGCTTCTATTCTCCATGTTCTAATGCAATTTAGAGATAAAATGTTATCATATATGTAAGTGGTTAAGTGCGCGGACATAATTATGAAGCTTTAACTGTACCACATAATAAAGACATAACTATACTACGAATAATAATTGATTTTTGTCATTTTAAAGGACTTTTTACACCTGTTGAAAACACAATACTGGATAGTATCTGTTGAAAACACAATACTGGATAGTATCTGTTGAAAACACAATACTGGATAGTAAAAGGCAGGTCTATCCTGGTGTTCTCTCAATCATCACGTAGGCTTATTACGTGACATTAATGGCAATCACTACCTAATGACTTAACACTCACTTCCAAAAACTTAATAACCCTAGAAACACCTTGGGGGTTGCTCGAAGGCCTACAAAATACTTTTGTTACATTTTGTAACATTTCTAATTCCATTAAAAAAAATGAAAAAATGGATATTGGCAAGCTTGAGCCCATTCATCATAAAACGTACTTGCTTAGTTCTTAGTGTTTTGTTTTTTATTTTCTATT
Organism: Thermobia domestica; assembly: GCF_964235325.1. Lineage (NCBI taxonomy): Eukaryota > Metazoa > Arthropoda > Insecta > Zygentoma > Lepismatidae > Thermobia > Thermobia domestica. The sequence continues at coordinate 356,772,236 of NC_137454.1, read as the reverse complement.
TATAAATAAAGAAAGTGCTGTGGGCCTCTTTGTACTACTAAGGAGTTATTCATCGCATACTCTAACTGATATATTCCAGTATTTTGGCTATTTATTTTATTCTTCTTTGAAACAATTTTGTTATTGCAACATGCAGGGACACTCTGAGTCATTATTCTGGTGCCGTGTTGCCAACTGCACATTATAAAAGTTTAGTATATATATTTTCTTTTAAATTTTTTGCACCTAAATATTTTACTTTTTACTACATTATTATTTCAAATTTGGTAAGACTTAAAATCACACAAACACACACGCATGCACACACACACATACATATACATACATATACATAGATAGATAGATAGATAGATAGATAGATAGATAAAGAAAAAGAGAGAATCAAGTTTAAATAGTTATTGGAAAAACTATGCTGCGGCACCTCTGGTGTTATCAAGTATTTTTAATCATAGAATCTACAAGCAGCAGCCTGCAACACCGATTGAAGACACACATTTCATAGGAAATTGTCAGTTCGTTATTCTGTGACTGTGACTTCATGTGGGAATCTGCAGCAACATTGGAACAATGGCAAATTGTGCTCTTCGCCAAAGTTTTATTAAAAAATAACTTAAACTTTGAATTTGACATATAAGGTAGTGAACTCGAATGTAGTAAGGTGGAAATAACCCTGTCAGATTTTGATGCAAAAGATATTTTATTTGAACATTTTATTTGATAATGCAAATAGAACAAATGGAAGCAGTGGCACGTTTCTTGCAATGAATCTATTGTAATATTCATGATGCTGTAGTGGTGTTACTTTACAAAACTGACAGAGAAATCGTAACTTGTTTGCTTACCTTTTACATGTTCATTCCATAGGTGCAAAAACCTAAGGATGTGCTACTAGAAAAATTGTAACTTGTGTTGGCAACACTGCTTCTCTGATGACATCCCCTATAGTGTCCTACGAACATGTCTCACACTCACTAGATTTTTGCGGAAACAATATTTGTAAGAATTTCGCAATTCCAAGTATTACCGGTATGGAATTGTAAAAAATTAATCCTGAATTCCTTGGAATACTGACCTATACCCCATTCTTCCCCATTCTACCCCACTTTACTACAACACCACCAAAATGCTCTTAGAAGCCGCCTTTGTACGCATACTACACTGCACTAAGTTGATATTAACCAGTTTGATAGTTTTTTTCTACACAAACAAATAAAATAAATAGGTTGTATTTGCTGACATAAATAAAAATGGTAACTTAAACAATTACACACACATAGTGGCAACACTGTGGCAACCTAGAAATAATGGAGAATAAAACTGAATAAAACTATATGATGTCTGAGACAACCCAAGTTCATATCAGACAAGACAAATTGTTTTCCGTTAGAAATAATGACCTTTATGCTGTGCGCCTCAGAAGCCCCCCCCCTCCCGTTGGTGTTCCATATAACCCCAAAACACCTTGGTGTTAATAGGATTAATGTGACGTGAATGAATGGAAATATGAAATTAAACATTTTATTGTTACACTGTTGTTTGAAGAACACAGAAACTACTGGCGTTAATATCTTAACCAACACATATAATTTAATGTAGTGTGTGTCCATACGTGATGTAAGTTCCACCAAAATAGATGTGCTACAAAATCAATGAAACACAAGTAAAAAAGCGTGTTCCTTCAATTTTCAAAAAAAAAAAAAAAAAAAAAAGTTGTATAATATATGAGACACAGGTCACTCACACAAAACTAATATTTAAATTCCACACACTAATTAGTAAATGCAAACATGACATGGCGAGAAAAAATAATATGACATCCTTCCCAGCAGTTAACAAAAAGTCATGAAATATTCTATATGGCGAGTTTTCGTATTAAATAAATGTGAATTTCTCAATTAATGTTATGAACACCCGCATGATATTATTTTCGATGCACAAAATGAAATATTGAATATTTTGCATATTTTCGTAGAACTCTTTTAAGGAGAAAAATTAATCAAATTAATGTTATTTTTTAAACTAGCTATATGAAATAGGAACAAACTTTATATCTTATATTTAATTCTGATAAGCCTTTATTTTCTTAAGTTACGTTGCAACTACTAAAGCCTAGTAGCTTGTGTTGGGCATAACATAGTTGCTTTCCGCTTTAAAGTACGTATGATTACGGACACACCATTATATATCACATTGAGTAAACTTTGATATGTACTTAGTCCTTGTGTCACCATGAGTGCATTTACTTTCTGTAATTGTTGTCTATATAATTTTGAAATTAGTTAATTATTGAAGTAATTACTGTACAGATTGTTTGCAGTGAGTACGTTTTCGTCCTATATGGTCTCATTGATAAAAGTCATGAATGAACCACCTCAATGTCCGTAGGATTTCCTCATCTTAGAGCAGACAAAAATTGGTCTAACAATGAAAAAGTAAAATATTTCTACAACACTCATCAAACTGGCTCCTATGAAGAAACTAAAAACTCCTCCAATCGAAACTGTAATGATAGAGTAGAAAATACATTAATGAAGAATGTATCCTTTTTCTTATGTAGCATAGCTAATTATGTTTTACATTATTTATATATTTATTTCAAATATAATGAAACTAATACACTAGTGATACCGGCAATCGTTAGAGTTGGAGAATGAATCAGAAAATAAGCTAGTAGATATTTTGAGCTATTGATAATATAATTGGGTCATGTAAAATACAGCAAAACAAATATATATTAAAATCACTTACACCTTATATAAAATAGAATAATATTATTTTGGTTGGTTTAAACAAGATCGAAATGCCTTTCTGTAATGTATGTAGTTATTTTACTTGATTTGGGGATCTAAAAAATAATATTATGTTTGAAATATAATCTTAACTAATAAAGAGTTGTTGCTTCGTAACATCTCATATTATGTGCAGAAAATTCAATAAAGACTGATCCCTGGAAAGGATATTAAAATAAACTATCAAACAATCCTATTAGAAGTTTGTAGGATATGTGATAACCTTCCATTAACTTATTTTAAATGTTTATGTAATGTCTTCTAAACGTTTATTTAATTGTATTTAGAGTTGTTTTGCGTGTCAAGACAAAAAGGACACGAAAGCTGTTTCTACTTAAGACCCGTCAAGAATATATATATATATAAAAATCAACATTCCTAGAAATTTGTAAGGAAACAAAAATAAGTCACGAAAGTATAGGAATAATTAAAGTCTTCTTGCAATACCGGTATATGCATCACGTAAAAATATTGACACTCTTGATATTCTGGTATTAATAACCACTACTAGTACATAGAAATCAACATATTTTTAAAGCACTTTAAAGTTATTTTAAAAATATTGACTCAGTTGCAATCATTCATTCTAACACCTATAAATACTTATTCTATCTTTATATTGAACAACTGAACAAATACAGCTGTAATCGGCTATAATAGGATCTCTTACACCAAATCTGTGCTGATAAGTAGAATGGTTTTTTTCCTGATGTATGTAGTTTCATATTGTGCCATTGTGACATATGAAAATCTATGCACTGTGGGTGTGACAGAATTCTAGCAGCAATTACATTTTGTTGTGAAAAAGAATATAACTAGATATAATCCTGAGAAGTCACATTATAGTTACTCCTATATGAGTACATAAATCACCTACATTCTCTTCTGGGAACCTGTAGTGAAATTTGTTAATGGTTATTTCAAACACAAGTTATATTAGTTACATGAAGGCAAACCTACTAGCCAGATAAAAAAAAAAGAACCCGTAAGGCATTAGAAAATCATTGCGTATCTAGAGGAGTAGGCTCCAGAGTACAATCCTGTATAAACATCACTTTCGTGGTTTTCTTAACCAATGTAATTATTTCTACCTGTGTAACATCACAACATGCCCTTCAGATTGCATTCTATATCTGTCTCTCAGAATCCGTCGACAAGTTTCAAACCAAGATGCGCAGATCGCTGCGGAGGACTTCGTATTCCGCCATCCTCCCCATTACTCTTCCATCCACTGCTCTGGCTTCGAAAGTACCAGTGATACTAACTCAGCGAACTTTGCTACAACAAATATCACCTGCTAAAATAAATGACAAATATTACCGTGTAGCATTTCAGTACCGACTCGTAATTCTCATATCAATGGTCCATTTCATTTAATCACGCTTTTGAAAATGCGTAGTGGTGATAGCTCTTCGTATTCTACGGTAGTATGTTCGCGTATGTTCGTTATTAAGCTTTATAACGAAGAGAAACCAAAATGCGAATCACTTCATTTTGTGGATGACACATTAAAGACTGACCTGACACCCGAGTCTACTAGAACATTACGATACTGAACCAGGAGCGAATACAGAACGGGGGGCGCATCTTTCTGAAAGGGAAATATTTCTGTCTTACTTCATTAAGACGAGTTGACAAAGGTATTTTGGTCAATATAAGACAACAAATAAGCTGCTTCCAGTCTATTGTTAGTACAAACTATGTTTCAAGTCTTATAATGTTTACCATTTTGCGCCCCCCATACTTCTGAGTAAGAACGGATAATTACACTGTTCTACAATAAAATAAAAAAAAGTTCTATTTCTGGATAACAAAGTAGTGAATCTGAAAAGATTTTCACTCGTAAATTCAAATCTGAATTTAGTTTTTAAACATCAGGGATAGTTTTGAAGTAATCAGAACGTAATGTTTGTGTTTGTTAAGCATTACTATATATTGTTGACACTATATATTACATAGAATTGTAGGTATGCGAAACAGTTGTCGACCGTACATAATGGTTTACTTTTTTCTTTTGTACTGAGTGTCTTTCTTGTCTCTAATGATACACCAGCAATAGTCTTCCAGCATGGTGGGCATTCACTTCCCTTCATAGCGTTTCTTAATGGAGGATATATCTTTATGAAATCTTTCTCCGTGTTAATCGGAAATGTCACATCATTTACTGGGGAAGTAATCCAGATGTGAGTCCATGATATGCACCTTCAAGGACATTTTGCACCCTAAATCCTGACAAGCTGCAAGCATTTCAAACACCATCTCCTTGTATTTACGGTCCCGTCTTCTCCCAAGGAGGATTTGGGTTCCTTTCGTAAAACTAACCATGCGCGCTTTTCTTTCTCTGTGAGACATGCCTCGCTTTTCTCTCTATCGTTCTGCAGTTCTCGTATCTGCGGACCTACAAACACGCCTTCTCTTATTTTTGTAGCTGACAGTCGAGGAAATTTGTCAGCAAGATATGCAAAAGCTGGCCCATTGGGATCCATTGGCTTCACAAGCTGTTTAATAAGTACACGTTTTATATGTAGGGGTGGAACAAGAACATTTCTAGGATCTACAAGACTGTCCTGTTTCACATTCTTTTCACCAACTCTCCAATTGCGTTTAGGCCACTTCTTTTTCACATAGTGGGAAGTTTTTTCCCCGACTATCCCATTCAGACAAAAAGCATGCATACTTCGCGTAACCTTGTTGCATCCCTAATAATAATGCTATTACCTTGAAGTCACAACACAACTTCCACTTATGTTCACTGTACTTAATTAAGGTCAATATCTTTCTGAAAATTTCATAACTCTCTTTGGTAAAAGTGGCATATGCAACTGGGATGGAAGGCAATTTATTCCCGATATGCAGCAATACACCTTTTAAGCTATTCTTCTAAGTATCCAAAATTAATTTCCATTCTCCAGGTTCGTATGTCATATGCAAGGCTGTCATTAATCCATAAACATCATTTCAGAATGTCACGGAACTATCACTGGCAAAATAAGACACAAAAGCACGTTCTCTGTTCCTGAAAATTTTGTTGGTTGTTTCTTGGAGAAGGTTATATCCCTGTAATCAAGTCGCCTAACAATTCTGCTTTCTGTTTACTGAGTCCTAAGTCTCGCATTAAACCATTTAAATCATCCTGCTTTAATACACGTGGCGTGGGCGTACTCGTGCCTTGATAAGGGGGATCCCTTCTTTTTTCCGGAGAAGATGCAAGTTCTGTAGTGCTACTTTATTCACTACCACTCATATCTTCTATATCTGTGGGTCTTGAAGGAACTGGTAAAGCTTCAGAATGTGCCATAGGTCGTCACATGTGACAGCAGATCCGAATAAACAATATGTTTCTTTGATTTGCTGCTCGTAAATCCCTTAATTTTGGTTAAGCAGAAATAACAGTCTGTCAGATGGTCTCTTGGTTCCCTCCAAATCATCGGTACAGCAAATATTGATTTTTTTTTTCTTGCCACCACTTAACTAATTTACAATAACATGTAGCACAACACATATTAGGTGACCACTTCTTATCAAAATCACCAGTTCCGATGCCAAAGTACTTCTTATATGCTCTCTTGATGATGGGTGTGATATTTTCTGTTCCTCACGAAGGTGAACTCGCCACGAACATAACAGAAGTTGTTAGCTACGTACTTACAACAACGAGTGTGAGGCATTTTTTTATTTCACTTAAACACAAACAAAATGAAACCACAACATTCAGTTTACATACAGTAGGTAGTACTAACGCCCGATAAAATACCAGATTCACAAGCTCAGTTTAACTCACAAACTACTCCCAACATCACATTGCAACAGCAAACCACTGTCGGGCAAGTTTTGCCAAAATCTGAAAAATTAAAGCTGTCAATGTTGCAAGGTCTTACTTTCCAAATTCCCTTTTGTCACCATATACTGTGTTTGACATGTATATGAATATATGTAGTACATGAATGCTTGAATAACTCGTAAACTATCCATGACGGATCAAGTCGGATGTCTCATTTGAACTTCCATGTCACATTCCTTTCATAGTACAAAATTTCATGTCAGAAATACAACCCTTGTAAAACAGTGTTATACGACTTCCAAGGCCGAAGATACAACTTGTGCAAAAAAAAAAAAAAAAAAAAAAAACTAGCCTATAAGAAACTGGTAACTGGCAGAGAGAACATTGTTCAACGATTTCTTTTATTTTAGCTAGTTCCTCTTCCAGAAGTGCGGATCAAAATGTTCGGCATAGTTACAATTAAAATGTTTGATTTAATTATCACCTTAGGTATACGTTCGAGACGAGTCGAGACATAATTTTTACGAAAAAAAGTCAAGACGAGACAACCTCAAATCTTGTCTCTTGCGCATCACTAATCAATTCAGTATATATATATATATATATATATATATATATATATATATATATATATATATATATATATATAAAGTTTATCATTGTATAAAGCAAGGTGTTCCCGGTGGATGAGTGTGCAAGCTCGTCGTCTTGTAATCAAGGGATCTCACGTTCGATTCCCGGTGGGAATACGGGTGGTTCGGATTCCACTTTAAACTGTAGACCTCGTCGTTACGACGTCATTTTGATCTCATGGAAGGAAATAGCAAACCATCATGGATTCAGCCTCCACAGGGAGCTGCTGCAGGTCAAAGACCTGCCTTCGGGCAGAATACGCCATCATCATCATCATTCTGTATAGACCCTATATATAAAGATGTTTCCTTCAAACTATAGCTCTGTAATAATGAAGTGAAGTGAAATATTAAGTTTAACGTCCCACTATTTTGCATCGAGGCTAAGGGAGACGGTGATGATGAGGAATGAGTAAAATGGTGGGATGAAGAAAGTTGGAGGAAACGCGAGAACACCGACAAAACGCAAGCACACGGTGTTTGTCCAGCACAAAGCCCACTTGCCACGAACTGGGATCGAACCAGGGACCCCACGCAGCAAAGGTGAACGCTTTACCACTGAGCCATCGAGGCCCCTTGTAGCTCTGTCATAATTGTGAACGTTTAACGTCTGAATCTTACTTTTTGTAGTAGGTAAGCAACCTAATGATAGAGGTTTGCACGAGCTCGGGCTGTAAAAATATATTACGAGGCTAGGCCGGCTGGAAATATATAGACGAGGCTAGGCGGAAGGGGGCGTTACAGGGCCTAGAGCCGGACTGGGCCCGGGACGTAAATTGTTAAATAAACAATCATATTTGTCGAACCTTTTCGGGCGTAATACAACGACATTTATCGGCCCATTCTTTCTGGAGAGCTTTTAAAGCACACTTAAATTTGTAACTTGAGACGCTCACACTACTGAAAATCACTGTGCAATTGAGAGAAAGGCTAACTGTGTAGTAGACACACACACACACACACACACAAAAAAAACTAGAAGTCACAGAAATAAATATGCTTAGCTTGTCTGTGAGTGGAAATACTGCTTGTTACACTGGATTTAAGGAGCAAGAGCATTGAGAACAACCTGTCTTTTTTTTCTTCAAGAGAATGTCAGTTTATGTTATATGAGCATTAATATAATGACCATTTATAGCTCCTTCGTGGCTAAGCGTTTACCGTACGCATATTTGGCGTGGGAGACCCGGGTTCGATTCCCGGCGGAAGCTCATATGGTTCTCATTCCTCGTTAATCAGTAGGTCCACGTCTCATATAGCCTCGCTGCTGAACGGGACGTTAAACTCAAAATCAACTTAATGACTTTTTTTTAAAAAAAGAGAAAATTCATAGTTAACTAAATGTAAACGATAACCTCTATTTCCTTGTTGTCTCTGAATCATGAAAGTTTTAAAATGCAAAATTAAACATCAAATTGTTGTAAATAAAAATATAATTTTGCCTTAATTATTAAGTTTCTGTAATTTGGGATTATTTCGGACTCAATTGATTATAACATGATGTCGAGCCTATGTGCTAAAACATATTTCTAACTCGCTTCGGGCCTCACATTATTAATTCACGGGCCGAGCTCGAGCTGAACATTCCGACCCGTGCGTACTACCTCATGGATACAATGTAAGCAGTGACGGTTTCCGACCGGGCGATCCTTTCAGCCTTCTGAAGGGAAAATTTCTCTTTTTGTTATTATTGTTTCATTGGTACGAACCGGCAAGAGAATTTTTCCTATTTATTAAACCAATACTTTGCGGAAATTCGACTGGAAACGGCGGCATTATTTCCATGATCTCACCATATACACAAAATACAAAAGTAACAAACTCTTCATTTCTCCCCAACAAGCCTTCCGCAACCTGTCTTCATGTCTTTGAAACAGAAATGGATCCCTTGGTAATAAATTGTGCGGCATTGTCACAGAAAAAAATCCAGCTCCTGAATAGATTAAGGATGCTACGCCTGTCAAAGACAAAATGTATCCTTGTATACTAACTGCGTCTAGTGCTTCGGTTCAATGACCAAACTTAAGGGTTGAGAAAAGTCAGTGTAAAGAAAAGCACTTTATCAAAGTTCAAATCAGTGATATGTTAAAACTGTTGGTATTAATTTGGCCACTGTCTAACCGGTTGATTCGTGTTGAAGTTTTTGTTCTCGGAGGCGTTTCTCTGTTTTTAAAGCAGTGCCTTTCTTTCGTGTGTTTGCGTTTTAGAGTAGTAGTGAATATCTGAGGCGCATTATGTGATTATTGGCTGTGAAAATCAAATGATGTAGAGTCCGTCCAAATTCACAATGTTCTGTGGAAAACCTCTTAGAAGGCAGGCCAGAGAAATTGTTTTCAATGTTACAACGTATTTGCAAAATCAGAAAGAGTTATATAAACTTAAGTATAATGTTGTGGAATCCACAAGCGCCGCCACAGGAGTGCCTAAATGGATGGTTTCTCAACTTTTAAAGGATGAACAACAGTCACTGGCTAAAGGAGCTGAATTTCTTTTCACCTACAATTAAAAAAGAACCCAAGGAAAAAGCGAATGCAAAGAGATGATTTTGCTAAAGGTACAATTAGGCGAAAAGTCATGAATTTTACACACTAAAGAAAGTAACGAAAACTAACTAAATCTATAAGAGAAGACGGCATATTAGATTGTAGCAGTGAGTATTTAAGGTCTATAGGATTTAGTGGAGAAAATAACAGTCAAGGAGAAAAAGTTTGATTGGAAATCCGAACGTTACTGAGCGGAGTGCACGATATTTAAGGGACCTACGTGAATACAGAAAACAAGGTAGGTCAATTGTATATGTTGATGAAATTTACATTCACGCATCACATTCAATATCGAAGTGTTGGCAAAGTGAGAGTGAAATAGATGTAACAGAAACTGTTGGAAAAGGGCCACGTCTTATTATTGTCCATGCAGGAGGGAAATTTGGGTTTGTTGGTAATGTTCTATTAATGTTAAAATCTAAGCAAAAAAAGTGGAGAGTATCATGATGACATGAACAGTAGAATTTTTTTTTTAAAATGGATCAATGAAAAACTACTTCATGATCTTCCCTATGACAGCGTTGTTGTCGTTGATAACACCAGTTATCATAATGCTGAAATCAATAAAAGACGATCTATGTCTTCACTTAAAAGCTACATCATACAGTGGCTATCAACGACAAACAAACCTATAAACGAAACAGAAATTGAAGCGGAGAACAGAGTAAACACATTGCGGGAATGAAGAAAAGACAATTGTTCTTAAGAATTCAAAGTATACCTTATGTGAAACAATACGCGATTGACAAGAAATTTATAAACGCGGGACACACTATAATAAGACTTCCACCGTCCCACGCAGACTTAAATCCTATTGAATTTGTGGGAATTTGGGGGGAAATCAAGAGCAAAGCAAGGCAATGCATTTTTGATTCACTGGATGCAAAGAAATAATTACTGGGAAAGTTGTTTAATGAATATTCACCACAGGAATGGGCAAGACGTTGTGAACACGTGAAAAAATTGAAGATTCTTACTTTGAAAGAATGAGTGAATGAGTGACTTATGAATGAGTGTGTAGATGAACTGATAATTAGACTTGGTGAAACCAATTCAGACTCTGATTCATCGGCCGATACAAACTCAGATGAGTAGGAGAGTGAAACTGAAGGAGAAATGGAAAACATTTAGAAGGTGAGTTCTATTCTATCGTTTATTTATTTTTCATTAAAATTCATTGCGAACTTTTCCACCGTTTTAATTCATACATTACGTTGGTAAGAAATACCTCTAATTATACTTAATTCATTTATTATTCAAAGAGAAAATATTAAAATACATTACAAATTTAGTGCAGTCAATATACAGCATTTACACTCAAATGTCGTAGAAAATCCTCAGACCTTTCTGCTCCGTGCAGATAGCAACATTGCAAACCATCATCGTTGCGGAGAATGGAGTGGGGAAATTTAGGATTAGGTGTGCAACAGCTAAGCTGCAGCGTTCTGTTTACAAACTTTTTGTTCGTAGCATTACAGATCGTAGCGTTAGGGATATATCAGACATTGCATGTTCCGCAGTTATAAATCTGTATCACTGTGGAACATGTTCGCTACCGACTACCAAACATTAATTTATCGACATGAAGATTGCATACTGCAGGACAATGGTACTAAAAATCGCAGCAAAATCTTCAGCGACTAGAAAAGTGAGAAAGCTGTGCATGCACTATATTTGTCCTCACAGTCGCCTGACACGATTTCCATTGACAATGTCTGGTCATACATCAACCTGAGGCTTCAAAGCACTCGGGTCTTCACTTTAACCCAGCTGTCAACGCAAATTCGACGTATTTAAAGGTGTCTTCTACGAAAACATGAGTTAAACTTGGTTTTAAGCATACCTCGAAGATGCCAAAGCATTATCAACCCTGCGGGTGACTGGGTGCGTTATTAATTTTAAATGCGTTTTTCTTTTGTGCATATCTGATGTATGTGTTTCGTTTCATTTGCTGTCAAATATATATTTCTCCTAATTTACCCGAGCATGCTCGTAACTATTTAATAGACTGTAATTACTTGCATTAACCGTTTCAAGTTTTAATAAGATTCCTTCGAAGTTGGAATACTAAGACAGCAATCTCTAGCGCAATGGATAGGAGTTCACTTCAAATATCTGAAAGCAAAACTTCCAAACTCGACTTTGAAGAATCCGTACTCCCTAGGAATGTAACTAATTCTGAGAGCCTTCATGGTATTATTTGCATATATACACGTAACACAAGTGTGACTTTCATAGTAAAAAAAATAAACTGACATTATGCATGATCCAATACACTGAAATATTTACTTCTTTTTGCAGCAAATTCCATTTTTGCAACCTTGAGACTAAAATTTTGGTTTTGTTTCTCCTTAGGTCTAAATACCTAGTGAGAGTACTTACATCGTTTCGAATTAGCTAAGTTCATCCACTTAAAGTTACGTTTTCAACAAATCCAGGGTCCTATAAATTACTTGGCTCAGGAGATTTTATTCCTGATCATCATTAGACGAAAGATCGTATTTTGTTCATGTGGGTAAGATACAGGTCTTCATTCTCTTAGTGGAACTGGGTGGATTCAGATCGAATGTTAGGATATATCAACGACCACTTATTTTTCCTTGGGATTCCCTTCAGCATGAAAGGAACCATAGAAAAGTAGAAATTACTTATGTGGTCTCATTATGCTTCTTCCAAGCCATAGGCACTGCAGAGGCATTGAATGCTTGTTCCTGAGGATTAAATTTCATCGATTGTTGACGCAAGTGTTACAAACAGTAATAGGTGTATAACGTTATATTAATCTCCAACTTTACACCCAAAAAGCTGTTCTTGTGCATGGTGGTATATTTTGCTTCAGCGGAGAGAATATCACATCAGTAGTAGGCCCCCCCGTATGGCTAGCCGAGTCAGCAAAAATTTTCTCGATTCTGATTGGCTGAGAGAGGTCACGTGACGTTAGGCCCCGCCCACGCGGGAAATTTAAATTTTCCAGGTCACGTGGTATGACGTCATGAGTCACCCTGCGGGGAAATCCCTCACCCGGGATTTTTGAAATTTGTTCCCTTTTACGGTAAGATGAGTGCTTTGATACCTCATTCTGATTGGTTGACAGCTGTCACGTGATTTTAGACCCTGCGATATTTGAAATTCGTTCCCTTTTACGTGTAAGATGAATGCTTTGGTACCACGATGCTGATTGGCTGATAGAGGTCACGTGATCTTAGGCTCAGGGATTTTTTAAAATTCGTTCCCTTTTATGGGTAAGATGAGTGGTTTGGTACCTGAGGTCACATGATCTTAGACCCTGGGATTTTGAAATTTGGGTATCCTCTTTGATGAGTACTTTGGTACTACGATACTGATTGGCTGATAGAGGTTACATTATCTTAGACCCGCTACACGGTGAACAGGTCACATGGTATGACGTCATGTTTTACCCTTGCGGGGAAATCCATCACTAATTCGTTTCCTTTTACGGGTAAGATAAGTGCTTTGGTACCTTGATTCTGATTGGATGATAGAGATCACGTGATTTTAGGTCCTAGGATTTTTGAAATTAGGGTGTCCTTTCTGGTATACGTTGGTACCTCGATTCTGATTGGTTGATAGAGGTCACATGATTTTAGACCAGCCACACGGTGAACAGATTACATTGTATAACGTGGGAAAACCCCTCACTCATTTGTTTCCTTTTACAGGTAAGATGAATGTTTTGGTACATCAATTTTGATTGGTTGATAGAAGTCAGATGATCTTAGCTACAGTCCATGCCAGAAATTCAGAGTGCTATGACAGCGATCCACCCTAGACAGGGATTTTAGAATTTTTTTCCCTTTTTTTTATGGTTATCCTTAAAGTTCCCATGGAGGGTTCAACCTCCTCCTTAAATAACCCTTTTTGGTATCATGATATTGTACTGAAGTTTACATTAAATATTATCGTTCTCTTTGACAGATAAGATGATTACCAGCTTTCTTACGTTTTTAAACAATGGTGAAAGAGGGGGGCATCCTTGTCGCTTGTAGATTTTTTATAACACATTGTTGTGAGTTTAAGCGACTCTTTAAACGCTCAGTAAGCGATTCATTAATGGAAACAGTGTTGCCAGATTTTTCTTACCTAAACTGCTCCGATTCTTTTCGAAGCGGTTCCGCAGAGTGCAAGAAATTTTAAACTAAACTTTTTTCTAACTAAAAAAATTTGTAACTAAAAAATTTTAAACAAAAATTTTCAAACAAAAATTTTCGGACTAAAAATTTTGAAACAAAAATTTCAAAAAAATTTCGAACTAAAAATTTAAACAAATTTTTCGAAAAAAAATAAACTAAAAACTTTCGAACTAAATTTTCAAATCAAAAAATTTTCGAACTAAAAAAATTTAAATTTTCGAGCCCAAAAAATTTTGACTAAAAATTTTGAAACAAAAATTTCAAAAAAATTTCGAACTAAAAAATTTAAACAAATTTTTCGAAAAATATTTTAAACTAAAAACTTTCGAACTAAATTTTCAAATCAAAATTTTTCGAACTAAAAATTTTAAAAAAAATTTCGAACCAATTTTTAAAACCAAGTTTCGAACTAAAGATGTAAACCGCATTTAAAAATTTTCAAATCAATTTTTTTCGAACAAATTAAAAACCAAATTTTGGACACTAAAAATTAATTAATTTTTCGAACAAAATATTTTCAAACTAATCATTTAAACCAAATCTTGGATGTATTTTCCACCTTAAATTTTCAAGATTACCATTATTTGAAAACAAGTGTTCAGGGTTTCAAGAAATAATAAAACATTTTTTTTTAGCTTGTATTTTAACGAAAGGTATGTGCTCTTCTCATACAATTTTATTAACATAATAAATACAGGATCTAGTTTAATGAATATTTTGGACGTGTCATCATCTTCGAATGTTGTAGACGTATCCTGTAAAGAAAAAGGAGAAACAACGGATTACTTTATGAATTTCTTTTTTTTTTCCTGACACAATAAAAACGAGTCAATATTGATAAGAGAGAAGTAAAACTTACTCGTAAATGATGGATCTGTTTAGGCTCATCTTCCTCCTCGGGTACGAGATGACAGCATTTCTTCCACTGATGGTGGTGTTGCTGGTTTATGAACTCTTCTGGATACTGCATTTTTCTTGGTGTTGCTCCTTTATGGTCAAGGTTCCCTTGGGTACGAGATGACTACATTTCTTCCACTGATGGTGTTGGTGGTTTATGAACTCTTCTGGGTACTGCGTTTTTTTCTTCTTGATGTTGGTTTTGTGGTCAAGGAGAAATAAAGGAAAAGGAAAAAAGAAATGGCGGCCTCATTGGGTGTTTACAGTTTTTTCTTCATCTTCTTCTTTTTCCAATTCCATCTTCTGTTTTTTAACGTACCCGTACGGAACCGTATCATAGGAATTGAGTTCTTTAAATCGACGTTTTGTGTAATGGATGCTGTACATTTTTTCTTCTTTGCGTGTGACGATGGTATGGTCTTTGGTCCTGCATATTTTATGGGGGAGAGTAATGGTGACTTGTCCACGGCATTGATTTGTAATCATTTCTTTTAGCGTGTTGAAATTTAATTGTTGTCCTGCATTGTAATTTAATGTAAATCCTCTAATTTTACATATGTAGCTGGTGATGTTGGTATCTGGATTGTATATTTCTAAGCTATAATTTTTCGGTCCTCCACTAACAAATGTCTTGATGTACGCTCGTTGTCCATAAGACTCCATCTCATCCGATAAGCATCCCAAGTACGTTGAAGGTTCAATGGTTGGCTCTCCAGGCTTTTCTGTAAATATCACAGAATCTGTGTCGAAAAATAAAACACGTTCCTGCAACATTTCCAGGTACTTGTACAGTTCCAGACGTGCCTGACATGTTGTAAATGCACCTAACACGACATTGGTGTTTCGGTTTTGAACAGGCACATGTTCATTGTACTTCCAGAACGCATACAACATCGTATCATTGATGGAGTTTAATGTCGGGGGAAGTGAGTTTTTCATAAAATTCTTCCGGCCGATCAATAATTGTGGTCTGGCTAAAGTTTGTACGCTGACAAAGCTTTCCCCATAGAGAGTTAACACAAAGATTAGATAAACTTCTTCGTGCAGGATTATTTTCAATTTTGGTCGGATCCAATGCAATACCTTCACGCTCCAGGACGGTTTGTATAAATTTTGTTTTGTCTTCTTCGGTGACACAGGAACTTGGCCAGCCAGAAGCTTCCATTTTCGATTTCAAAAACGTATTGATGTATTCCGTGAACAAGCCACCTGTTTTCGTGATGGGATCATATTGTTCAATGTCATAATCCCAAATTTCAAAGATTTCCACCGGTTGATATCCTAATTCTATTGCCTTTTGTATTTCATATGATACCCATGTTCCAGTGAGGCATCGCTCCTGATCGTTGTGCGTACACGTTGCTGTAGGGTCTGGGTTCATTTCTTCGGCACACGCAGCACACAGTGGAAACAGTAGTTTCTTGTTGCATCGATAAGGCAGGAGACCCTGATAAAGATGGCGACTTGGTAATATCGTCATTTTGATCAGACCGATGACTTTATTTATTGGTGGTATATTTTCATCACCCTGTAGATAAATTCTAGGATGTCCTACAGGGTATTTAGCACACTTATTTATGTAAGGATAAAGCGAGACAATATCGAAATATTTTATTACTTCTCCTGCTTTTTCGTCGACTTGGTGGTACAATTTCACACAATTGGTCCTTCCTCCAAAAAAGCTATCTCTTGGATTTAAGGGTCTACGGTTCATGTACGGGTGATTCTTCAGATACGTCGCCATTGTTGGATTTTGTTTCAAGAACTGTTTAAATTCGCACTCTCACATTTCATGTACAATGTACCCCAATTCACGCAGTCTTGCATTTTTTCGTTGCGTTCGTTCATAACGGAATTCCATGGTGTCTTCTGGATTGCCGTAGATGGGCTGATTACGGCCTGTAGTAATACACACTTTACACCCGTGATAAAAACAGCCGGCATGCTCGTACATGTGCTCCTCTAACGTCTCAGGATCTTGGTAGTAGCCATCAACATGGAATCCCGCAATAAACACTTCCTTTTGTCGGGCCGCATGTAAGATTTGTTTTCCTTCGCTTTTTTCAA
Source organism: Thermobia domestica (assembly GCF_964235325.1). Classification (NCBI taxonomy): domain Eukaryota; kingdom Metazoa; phylum Arthropoda; class Insecta; order Zygentoma; family Lepismatidae; genus Thermobia; species Thermobia domestica. The sequence continues at coordinate 356,755,376 of NC_137454.1, read as the reverse complement.
TGTAGGCCAGCAATTGCATTGCAGCGATCGATTGGGTACTTCTCCATCGATAGCCATGTGCCGGTAGAATTCCAATGGTATTGGGTTTGAGGAAATTCCGGCGGAATACTAAATTAGAAGCACTTGCAATCGTGATCGTCTCCAAGAAGGGATTCACTTTGGTTTCTGCTTCAAATGACGTCATAAACGAAACGCATGCTTGTCGCAGTACATTGACATCTTGAATACAATAGTTGATAATTTCCTTCTGGAAATCAAACGTGTCATTACGATGATCGTTGTACCGCTGCATGAACTTGTTCCTGTCTTCCACGCACATTTCATTTGCACCATAATACTTCGTTTCTGGAAGTGGTCCAATATACGATTGATTTTCTTTGGTGTTGAAGAAATGCGGGAAGTAGCCTTTGGTTGCGGGTAAATTGAACGCTTTTGACAATTTACTTAATGCCATAGGTAGGAAGTTCAAAGAGTCAATGAACGTCAGATTATTCAAGGTTAAACTCAATATCTTGGTCCCATTTAATATGACGTCAGGTCTCCATTGGCATTGTTCTACCATGGTCTTTAGAATAAAATGTCCATCGTAGCCCTTCGAGTTGTGAGCGAGACAGAAAATCCTATTTATATTGGGACGACGTTCCCGCAAGTACTGGAGAAAATCATAAACTGGATCGTGTCCTTGGAAAATATGTTGGCGTTGACCACACGTACTGCAAGACTGCTGGATATTATCGTTTTCAACACGTGCATAACATACTTGTTGTGCAACCAATAAATTCGGAACATGTACATACATATTATCATCAATATTTTTGTCCTGCATAGATTCTATATCGTAGAAAATTAACAAGGCTTTCTTTGCGTGCATGAGTGATGGAACACTGGGTTTCAAGCATTGTCGATCAGGAAGCATGAAACATTGATGTGATCCTGGAACAATCTTCTTACAAACATTGCAAAAGATCTTATTACAGTCATGAATGCGTTGTCCACTTCGTACAAAAGAATATACTCTGTAGCATTTAGTACATTGCTTCACCATTCTACATACAGGTTCCCCATGATGATATACAATATTACGATGATTGTTAAAACATTCTTCGCCGTAAAATTGACGATTGCAGTCGTTGCACAATATCGACGTATGGTTCTTGTCGCATGGAGGTCTTTGTAAGCATTTGGAGCACGTTACAGGAAAATTTTTCACATGTTCATTACGTTTACTATACTTTTTATGGCACGCTTCACAGTAGAACTTGGTTGCAAAACAAGCAGTTAAAGATTGGATGATATCAAAATGGCCAGCCAAACAAATCAAATTTATGGGAGTGCGATTTTCATCATTGGGCCCCTCGTACATGATGTCACGGCCTGTGAAACTAGTATACACAGTAATTTTATATTCTTTGAGGTATGACTGGAATTGTCGAATTTCGTTTACACTGGCACCATGATCCAAATTCACTCCTGCATTTGAACACAACGCATCCACTTCATCGTCCACAACACATTTCGATTGATTTTTATACTGCTTATGTCGTTTCACATCTACATTCTTGTATTTTTTCAGGCCAATAGCAATAACAAGGGCGTACGCTAGACACCTTGAATCTTGATTTTGTACTCGTACAATCCCTCGTTTGCTTCGTAACAATTCTTCATTTTGAAGTATTCCTTGCCGCAAACCGCCGTAGCCACGTGGAATATCCACACGATGAAAATGAACGGTGAATGGTTCGTGCAGGAGAAATGAATTGTTACTTTGTAAAACTCTTTCAAAGGAGGCCCACATCGTTTCCGGTGTCAGGTTTCGGGCTTGGCGAAAACTCACCCAAAATGGCTTATTGGTATTGCGTGGTGATATTACCGATAAACCAACCATCGCCTCATCGTCGACATTGGCTAATAAATGGTCCAGCATTGCTTGGAAACTATTATGCACGTATTGGATAATATCGGTTCCTACGGGTGGTGCGTTAAATTGAATTTCGAGCATTCTGCCCTCAATGTTAAATCGTCTATAATGACGAGTGATTTCATTACGAACAGTAAAACCCGATTCGGCCATGGTTAAAAAAGGAGAAAACAAAGAAACAGGTACAATTACGGTAAAACAAATATGTAATGTGGGGAAAAAAGGAATTGACCAGCGTGAATTTACTACAAAAGAAAAGAAGAAAGAAAAATCTTAATCACCTGATAAACAGGAAATCATAACATTCATGATAAATTCTTAACTAAGTAATTCATGTAAAGGTCCTGAGTTTGATTCCCTGGCGGTGGCGTTTAGAATCTCATTATGAAAGCACACGTACTAGAAATCAAAGTTTTTTTAAAAAAATAATTATGTTACTGAAATGAGTGTTTTATTGCTGTCAAACTCGAGACCATTGCATCAGCATATAACTGACCTACCATTCTATAGTGATAAAAAGAATGCATGAAATGAATGAATGTTTGAACAGTGCTGAGATGTGATAAAATACGCGTAAGCATTTTTTCCACTCACAACGATCTTTAAATGATGCGTTTGCAAGTTGAAGAGAACCACCAAGCATTAACGTTACGCATACGTAATTGTCAAAACAAAATCTGAATAGCGTAAAAGTTTTAACCAAATATTATGCACTCTTTTTTTTCATAGTGGCTAAGCAGTTAGCGTACATGCTTCTAGCGTGGAAGGCCCAAATTCAATCCTCGGTAGATTTGCTTTCCACGTCGAGTCGCTATCAAGCCTTTTCTGAAATGTATTATTCTCATGCGTTATCATACATTCTTTTCAAAACTAAGCTAAATGGTTGAGGTACACACCTCTGGCCTTGGTTCAATCCCAGGTGATTTCTCGAATATCACGTTAAGCTGAAGGGGACGCTAAACTAAAATAATGCTTTCAAAGGGAATCTAACCATATTATTCTCAGGCATAGAGTTTAAAATTTTGTAATGCATTCTTTTCAAAACCAAGCATACATATTTTCTGGCCATGGTTCAATTCCCGACGGGCGCTCAGATTCAACATTAAGCTGAAGGGACGCTAAACAATAGCATTTCTCGTGCTTAGTTTTAATGTGTGGGGATTCCTGATTCGTACTCCCACTTTCCCATTCCACTAATTCCACATAGCCTAAATATTTCGTACTAATAGTAAAACAGTGTATTCGTGATCCGCCCACAAATATGAAATAAAAATGATTTTCGAATCTTGTGTGAAAAATAAAATCTCACTGAACTTACCTCAATTCAATGAACAAAAAGTCGGCGCAATGAAAACACTTCTAAAAAAGTAGACCTTCTCACTTGACAGTTGAGAGCGGTGTAGGATTTGAAAAATGAAATTTAGATTTTTATTTAGGTCGCTATGAAAACGACGTCACCGTCAGCCAATCAGAAACGAGGAAATTTATAAAATGACATCACAACGATCCAATCAAAACGCTCGCTGCTTTTGTCATGAATCACGAACCAAAACGATGTGTAACAATCGATCGTGACGTCATTCATGTTTCTCAATAGTTACAACATCTGGTATCGCAGTTCTGATCCTGACATCATCCAAGTGATTTCTACATGTCACTACCTGTCGTAACTGTGACGACATTTCATTTTCCTCATATTCCATACGAGAATGTCAATGTTTGCTTTTTTCCATGAATCATGCTGACACGTTCGTAGTAAAACAAAAGTAATACGATACAACATTCGCTGACGCTTGCATTTAAATCATATGTGGTTCTATGTCAACACACAAAGAAGTCTATCAGCATTTTATTTTAATCCACGAACGGAAGCGTTACACTGTCAGATTTATTTTCTTAAAGTATAAGTGTATCCTTTTCAAGGACGATGGTTCGAAACCCACCAAGCACGATTAAAACCGAATTCATTCATAGCTAAGCTGTTAGGATACACATCGTTGGTTTGAAAGACCTGAGTTCGATTCCTGGAGAAAAATTTCTTAGGATTTTTCTTTTTAGTTTTCTAAAACTTGGTTTAAATTTCTAGTTCGAAAATTTTAAAAGTTTAGTTCGATAAAAAGTTTGATTTGAAAATTTTTAGATGTGATTTACATCTTTAGTTCGAAACTTTTGTTTTAAAAAATGTTTTAGTTCGACAAAATTTTGTTTCAATTTTTTAGTTCGAAATTTTTTTGAAATTTTTTAGTTTCAAATTTTTTAGTTCGAAAATTATTTGTTTGAAACTTTTTTTTTCATTTTTTTGTTCGAAAATTTTTTGATTTGAAAATTTAGTTCGAAAGTTTTTAGTTTAAATTTTTTTGGTTCGAAAAATTTGTTTAAATTTTTTAGTTCGAAATTTTTTTGGAAATTTTTGTTTCAAAATTTTGTTCGAAAAATTTTTAGTTTTGAAATTTTTTTTAGTTCGAAAAAATTTTAGTTTAAAATTTCTTGCACTCTGCGGAACCGTTTCGAAAAGAATCGGAGCAGTTTCGGTAAGAAAAATCTGGCAACACTGTTTCCATTAATGAAGCGCTTACTGAGCGTTTAAAAAAATCGCTTAAACTCACAACAATGTGTTATAAGAAATCTACAAGCGACAAGGATGGACCCCTCTTTCACCATTGTTCCTTTCAGAGACATAAGCTACTAATTCAAGGACAGGATCTCCATACGTAAACATATAAGGCAAGCTGTCTCTCCATCAAGGTAAGAAAGTTGGTAATCATCTTATCTGTCAAAGAGAACGATAATATTTAATGTAAACTTCAATACAATATCATGATACCAAAAAGGGTTATTTAAGGAGGAGGTTGAACCCTCCATGGGAACTTTAAGGATAACCATAAAAAAAAGGGAAAAAAATTCTAAAATCCCTGTCTAGAGTGGATCGCTGTCATAGCACTCTGAATTTCTCGCATGGACTGTAGCTAAGATCATGTGACTTCTATCATCCAATCAAAATTGATGTACCAAAACATTCATCTTACCTGTAAAAGGAAACAAATGAGTGAGGGGTTTTCCCACGTTATACAATGTAATCTGTTCACCGTGTGACTGGTCTAAAATCATGTGACCTCTGTCAACCAATCAGAATCGAGGTACCAACGTATACCAGAAAGGACACCCTAATTTCAAAAATCCTAGGACCTAAAATCACGTGATCTCTATCATCCAATCAGAATCAAGGTACCAAAGCACTTATCTTACCCGTAAAAGGAAACGAATTAGTGATGGATTTCCCCGCAAGGGTAAAACATGACGTCATACCATGTGACCTGTTCACCGTGTAGCGGGTCTAAGATAATGTAACCTCTATCAGCCAATCAGTATCGTACTACCAAAGTACTCATCAAAGAGGATACCCAAATTTCAAAATCCCAGGGTCTAAGATCATGTGACCTCAGGTACCAAACCACTCATCTTACCCATAAAAGGGAACGAATTTTAAAAAATCCCTGAGCCTAAGATCACGTGACCTCTATCAGCCAATCAGCATCGTGGTACCAAAGCACTCATCTTACACGTAAAAGGGAACGAATTTCAAATATCGCAGGGTCTAAAATCACGTGACAGCTGTCAACCAATCAGAATGAGGTATCAAAGCACTCATTTTACCGTAAAAGGGAACAAATTTCAAAAATCCCGGGTGAGGGATTTCCCCGCAGGGTGACTCATGACGTCATACCACGTGACCTGGAAAATTTAAATTTCCCGCGTGGGCGGGGCCTAACGTCACGTGACCTCTCTCAGCCAATCAGAATCGAGAAAATTTTTGCTGACTCGGCTAGCCATACGGGGGGGCCTACTACTACATCCTTACACACGCAATAGAAATTGTGCGCACATATTATACAATGCCGTGACATATTTTGTTTATTTAAACATTTTCCAAGAAATTTTCAGAAAGTTGTATTTTTAATGTATCACTATAAAACAAATACATCGATGACTCTCATAAACGTTGTTATGTTGTTGTTCCGTGTATAAGCAAAATACAACAGAGTTAATGAACAGAAAGCAACCGAGTATTGATATAGCTGTAATACTTTCCCAGCACCAATTTCAAATTATACCCCAAACGTTTACTTTAGGCAATTTGTTGTTGGACCGGAAACAAATTGCAATACAATTTCTGTTGATGGATTCTTATGGAAAAGTACCTGAGGAAAACGATCGCTGAAAGTATACCACTTTCCGAGGATTGGGTGGGCTCGCTATGGAGAATTTTCCAACATGGCCGCCATGCGTTACAACTATTCACAAAGTTTCACTTACGCGTCTTCTATGACCCTCCTGATTAAGATACAACAACGAGTAATACATCGCTGTAAAGCATATGGAATGGGGATTCCAATTATGTAACAATTTTTCTCATTTGCGCAACTACTAGAAGAAGAAGAAGAAGAAGAAGAAGAAGAAACTTTTAAAATATCACAAAAGTCGATTTTTTCAGAAAATATTTCAACTCTGGCAACACTGCGTGTACAGCAGCATAACAAAAACTCGTTATTACATACCCTACACATTTGTGTGTAGGATGTATCCTCGTCGCCAAAAGTGCCTTTACATCGCCGTGACTGGTATGTGACTGCGCAGTACTCTAAGGAAGGGATGGTTGCACAAGAATTTTGATTAATTTTGAAGAGTTTTAATTTTGACTAGGGAAATAACGTAGGTATAGAGAGTAAAGGCTCAGATTTCAAGCATCAGTGAACTGTCATCTCTGTTCTTCAATTTATTGTCTTATATGTTAAGTTAAAAATCACAACATCTGTCACTTATAGCCTAGATCATCTTACTTTTTAAAAATGCCACTTTAGCTTATTTGTCCAAACACTAATCTCCAGACATGATGTAGAGAGAAGAGAACGACAGAGATACAACATATGTAAGATTTATGTAATTCACTAAGGAACAATGGGAACTGACTGAGCTAATTACTGCTACTAGCACTTTTCACTCTTCAGGAATTTACTACGATATGTTTCCTAAGTCCTAAATCTGTGCATGAATTATATCATTCGCCTCACTGTAATTATTTGGGAATGGAAACTGATTACGCTGAACGTGAATATGTTTCGCTGTCGTAAAGCAAGGACCGTAATCAATGTAAATATTATATAAAACATTATTATATAAACCAGAAGTATTTATTCCGTGTATAAAGCAACATAATGCAGTAACTAAGCAACATCATAATCACACTAACGCCCGCAGAATTTTTTACAACGGGGGGGGGGGAAGACCCATATAGAAAAATCTTTGAGTTTTACGTCGAACGTTTTTGCCGGTTAGGCTAAAGGAGACGGTGATGATCAGTAATGAATGAAATGGTGGAATGAAAAAAGTGGGAGGAAACGGGAGAACCCGAGAAAACCCACGCACACGGTGTTTGTCTAACACAAACTTCAATTGGCGTGGGCTGGGATCGAACCCGGGACCCCAAGCAGAAGAGGTGAACGCTGTACCACTGAGCCACCGCCTCCCCTGAGTCACGCGTCAAAAGGGCTGAGTCAAAAGGTCTCCGCAACAAAAGGATGCGAGTCAAAAGTCCCGAATCGAAACGCAACTCATCAAAAGGGCCCGGGTCAAAAGGGGCCGAATCAAAATGCCCCTCATAAAAATAGCCCAGGTTAAAGGGTCCCTCGATGAAATGACCCAAGTCAAAAGGCCCTGCGTCAAACGGGCCCAGGAGAAAAAGGAGCCCGCTGCAAAATGTCCCGAGTCAAACGGGCCCGAGTCAAATGGCCCTTCATAAAAAAAGCCCGGGTCAAAAGGGTTCCACGACAAAATGACCCAAGTCAAAAGGCCCTGCGTCAAACGAGCCCGGGTGGAAAACCACGAAACGGTGTTTGTCCACCACAAAGTTCAATTGGCGTGGGCTGGGATCGAACCCGGCAGGAGAAGTGTACGCTCTACCACCGCGGCCCCTGAGTCAAACGGCACCGTGTCAAAGAGCCCGGGTCAAATTGTCTCCGCAACAAAAGGGCGCGAGTGAAGTCTCGAATCAAAACGCCCCTCATTAAACGGGCACTGGTCAAAAGAAGCCAAATCAAAATGCCCCTCACAAAAATAGCCCGGGTTAAAGGGTCCTTCGACAAAATGACCCAAGTCAAAAGGCCCTGCGTCAAACGGGCCCAGGTGAAAAACGGGCTTGCTACAAAAAATCTCGAGTCAAACGGCCCCGGGTTAAAAGGGCCCAAATTGAATGGAGCCGAATCAAAACACACCTCATAAATAGAGCCCAGTCAAACGGGTTCCACGACAAAATGACCCAAGTCAAATGGCCCTGCGTCAAACGACCCAGGATGAAAACCCACGAAACGGTGTTTGTCCACCACAAAGTCCAATTGTCGTGGGCTGGGATCGAACCCGGGATCCCAAGCAGAAGAAGTGAACACTCTACCACTGAGCCACTGGGTAACTTGTTGCCCTCTTGTTACAAGATGTTTAGTCAGTACCTATCAAGGTCAGTTCCAGCAGCAACAACTAGTCCCTTCTGTTTACTTTTCACGAATATTTTTCACCTTCATGCGTACAGGTCACGTATTGCGTTGATTAAATGACATGTGTCAAGTATATATTCTCAAAAAGATATTAGTACTCAAAAGGCAAAGACATGTAGCTATTTTTGTTTTCCCCTTTTCTATTAGCCAGTGGAAGTGTGTATGGTTGTTTCACATCCCTCTTGTAGTTTGCTTACTATTCCTTCTTCTTTTTAGTTGAGCTTTTGGCTATGAATATCACCGCGACAAGTCGTGGTTCTTATGATAGTGGCGTATTTTCGCCCCGAGAAATTACGGAAATAATAAATAATGTAGACTACGGTGCTTTTGAAACGGACGATGAACGTAGTTTGTAAGAAGATTCTAGCATCAATTTGTGACACACATGCCTTTTTCATGTAGGCTCGCTGCTGAACGGGACGTTAAATCAGTGGCGGAGTAGACACACATATTATATATACAGGGTAATCAATTTTAATCTTTCCACGGAAATATCTCGAAATCGTTTGAGCATAAATAAACTGAACAAAAAATCAAATAGGAAATACCATGGGGCAAATCGAACGGCGATGTCGCGATACCCCCAGAGCCGCTTTTCAAGCGGGCCTGAGGCTAAATTAAAAACATTAAATGGAAACATGGGGCGAGTGATACTTCATTCGATAGATCTTTGAAAACTAGAAAGCGATGTGGCAAAAGATTTTTCATATCGGTCACCGTGTACAAAATGGCCGCCAAAATATGTTACCTCTATCACATAAATGTCCAGTAGCACTAATATGCAAACGGTTGAACATAAATCAACCAAACAAAAACTAAAATAGGAAAGTCGTGAGGCAAATCGAATAATGTTTTCGCGGTGCCCCCAGGGCCGCGTTTCATCTTAGCCCAGGCCCAAATTTAAAATTTTATATGAAAATATGGATCACGTGATACCTCGTTCGATAGGTCTTCATACACTAAACAGCGTTGTGACAAAAGATTATTCATATGGGCCACCGTTTTCAAAATGGCCGCCAAGACATCTTGCCTGTATCAGATAAAACGGCCAGTACCACTAATATATAAACGGTTGAAGATAATGAAGGATGATCAGAATAAAACTCCTATAGGAAATCACAGATGGTATTTATCATTCCACGGCTCGAAAATGTTGCAACGGAGGAGATGATTAGAGTAAAGGTGCCATAATGCAAAGGAGGAAATCCAATTCATAGAAAACGGTTCAACGATAAGTGGGTGAAGGGGACGGAAAGGAACGGTAAAATTCCAAACGAGCACCTTAGTTTTTGCGAATTGTATCTACACAACAAAATTAACTGTTACATGTTTTTTATGAGATATATGTCTGTAATGGAAAAAAGTAGGTAAAATTCTTGTTAAACGGTACCTTCCATTTTGGTTGCAGGAAATAATTTGTGCAAAATGAATCAACTGAAATACGAAACCAATTTGTCGAACAATGTAATTTTAGAACAATGTGTAGAAACGTTGGTTTTCTCAAAAGTCGTCTGCAGAATATTGATTCATTGCAGTACCAGTCAGTAAGTGGAGACAAAGAAGCATAGATTCCCACGATTTGTTCTTGAAAGTCAAAGGCTAGAACACTACCCTGATAAAGGGTTGGGGAAGGAAGACACGAATAAGAAAAAGCACGTACAGGAATTCCGGAAATGATTGCACGTATTTGTTTACCCTATTTGTTTTGGTAAAATCATTAGCTATAGCCTATCAGCTCCGTTTATCAGTGGGGAGCTTTAGTAATTTTGGAAAATTCTCAAGGCTAAAGCTGACCATCTCAATTCTCAACTATTGGCACATGACTTCTTGTCAAAAGGTAGTGGAGGTTTTGAAATATGAATTACCTCAACATTTTTCAAAACATCTTTTGCACCGAGGAAAACACTTGTAGCTCATTAACAAAAAGTAGTTAAATGATTAATCTATATACATTATTTTAAAGTAGCTGCCGTGCCATTGCTTATTAACACCCAAGTAATACTAGAAAGCCTATTCTAAAAATACACGAATCACACTTATTTTCTGTAAGTTGGCCACTTTTAAATGGAACCAATGTTGGCAGCATAGACAGGTTTCGCTGTACATATATATATAGTATTTGTAAGGCATAAGTTTACTCTTTCCTTTAAGTATAAAATTTTATAATTAGTGAAATTTGGTGAATAGTTGTTTTTCGAAGCATAGATTTCTGAATGGTACCTCATTTGCAAGAAATGGGGTCATTACTTCCCCATACCCTCCTTAGGGATAGTCATTTCTAAATACCTTAGAAATGAACTGTAAAGTGAACAAATAAAAACGATAGAAATAAAAAACCAAGCACCTTACAACACCTAACTTAATACCTAATACCAAATACCTTAATAATACCTTACAGTTTTGTGAATGAGTTCCATACCCTGTTCTTCATTTCGGCGAAAATATTAACTCTTTTTTTTTATTATTTGTATTCAGGTTCCTACAAAGCTTCTTTATTGTAAGTGTCCGTAATTCAGAAAGTTTGTCATGCTGTTTGTTAAGTAAGTTACACTCTTTTCAGGGCGTTCGATCTGAGCCCCCGCCAAGTGAACTTTGTGGTGGACAAACACCGTGTTCGTGGGTTTTCTCGGGGTTCTCCCGTTTCCTCCTACTTTCTTCATTCCACCATTCCATTCATTACTCATCATCAGCATCTCCTTTAGCCTAACCGGCATAACCGTGGGACGTAAAACTCAAACATTTCATTTCATTTCATTTTTTTCTTTTCAGGGCATTCTTTGAATGTTTACAAAATACTGGAGTTGATGGAATGCTCAATACCATATTTACCAGCTTCGTTGTTTGATGATATATGCTTTGAGATTCATTACTGAGAATATATTTCAAGTATTCGAGAAGAGAAATGTGTTGGTTACTATCGGAAGTTCATTCTTAAGCTGATCTGAGCAAAAAGTGTTAGGAAAGGTGGATATCAAGTCATTCAGTTTGCCGTATGGAATAATTTGTTATTTGTACTAAATATTCTATAATTTATTAGTTCTTTAATGACCAGATTTTTGTATTTTTCAAATTTTCATCTGCACAATTATTGAGCGAAGAATCTAATATAAATAAAGTAGAGTTTCTTTGTGTGTCTATCTAAATATCTTTGTGTCTGTGTGCGCCAGCGGAGCAGATGAGTGGACCGAGTTACCAAAATTTGTTCACGGGTACCTTGATCCAGGCCCCAGAGCAAGACAAAAAGGTTTCTCTTTTTCAAACTTCGAACCGGCGGGGGGGCATTTACCGGAACATGTAAAAGTACTGGTCACTCTCACGAAAAATATAAAAGTGATAGAATTGCCAATACATCTAAACTTTTCGTTAGGGAGTCTTCTTTTTTCATTCTGATGTTGGAGACATGTAGGGACAATATATATATATATATATATATATATATATATATATATATATATATATATATATATACATATATATATATATATATATATATTAGGGTGTATCGAAAAAAACTTTTTTTCGAAATCCGGTTACGGCTAGTGCGGATTTTTGGCCAAATGGCATCAATAAAACGTATTAAAAATCTCAACTCGATCAGACAACTCCTTCTGCTGCCGAGTAGAGCCCAAATATTAGAAAAATCAACATAAGATTCCCTTTTCAACTGATTTTTCAAAAAATATTTTTTAAAAATTTCCTATATTTTTCGGTCTTTTAAATTATTGAATTAGCATTGGAAAGGAGAAATAAATACATAAAACAAATTTATTACGGTTATTTCTGTACACCACAAGCATAAAAACCAAGTTAATTATTTGTAAAAATGCACTGATTTTCTGGCGTATCGTACAATTAAATTTTAATATAAAATTATTGAAGTCTCTTGAATAACGAAGAAAACACTTTAGTGCTAAATTCTAAGAGCAGTAATAGTATAAATAATTTGCTCCCAATGCCGTATGCATCTGCTTATCACATTAGATCACCTGCCTCCCACCTCTCCCTGAACGCCTCTTCTCTTGTACTTGCCCAGCTGAAAGGATCTGTCTTATCAGTTGCCAGTAGTCAACCAGCTGTGTCGAACGTGATTGTCGCTGCTTGAGTTATTTATTAGTGCTGTAGGAAATTTTAACTAAATAATTTGTTTTCGTGTGAAGTGCAGTATGTAGAAGTGAGAACGGTGTTTCAGTTGTGTTAAGTACTTTTTATTAGGAAGAGAGTGACAGATACGCTGACGTTATGGCATCGACTAGTTTGTTACGGTCTGACGTTAGGAATAGCATTATTGGGACACCCAAGGAATTGGGTAGAACACAGCTACCAACTGTTGAAATATATTGAGACAATACCTATGAGAGCGAGAAGAAAAAATGACAATGTCGGAATCCCGGAAAGAGCCTTCAACAAAGGATTTATCTTCTATCGTCACCAGGAAGATTGTAGAAAATTGAGACTACGCCTCAATCAGCGGCGAAACAATTTTCAGTGTCAGAAGGATAGTTGCAATGATATTGAAGTACCATAATATTGTCCGTGACTTGCAAAACTCAGCAGAGTCCGGTTTCCAAACTTCTGCGAAACGAATTGTTAATTTTCAACAGTCTGCCAAAAATATTTCATTTGATATAGGCTTTTGTAAGTGTTCCGATCATCTTGCCTGCAACTGCGAAAAAGGAAGAAAAGTGCCAGTGCTAGAGGCGCCTTTTCTTCTAGATCAAAGAATCACAAGATTGAGGCGTACTCTCAATTTTCTACAATCCTTCTGGCGATGATAGAAGATAAATCCTTTGTTGAAGGCTCTTTCCGGGATCCCGAAATGCTCATTTTTTCTTCTCGCTCTCATAGGTATTGTCTCAATATATTTCAACGGTTGGTAGCTGTGTTCTACCCAATTCCTTGGGTGTCCCAATAATGCTATTCCTAACGTCAGACCGTAACAAACTAGTCGATGCCATAACGTCAGCGTATCTGTCACTCTCTTCCTAATAAAAAGTACTTACCACAACTGAAACACTGTTCTCACTTCTACATACTGCACTTCACACGAAAACAAATTATTTAGTTAAAATTTCCTACAGCACTAATAAATAACTCAAGCAGCGACAATCACGTTCGACACAGCTGGTTGACTACTGGCGACTGATAAGACAGATCCTTTCAGCTGGGCAAGTACAAGAGAAGAGGCGTTCGGGGAGAGGTGGGAGGCAGGTGATCTAATGTGATAAGCAGATGCATACGGCATTGGGAGCAAATTATTTATACTAATATTGCTCTTAGAATTTAGCACTAAAGTGTTTTCTTCGTTATTCAAGAGACTTCAATAATTTTATATTAAAATTTAATTGTACGATACGCCAGAAAATCAGTGCATTTTTACAAATAATTAACTTGGTTTTTATGCTTGTGGTGTACAGAAATAACCGTAATAAATTTGTTTTATGTATTTATTTCTCCTTTCCAATGCTAATTCAATAATTTAAAAGACCGAAAAATATAGGAAATATTTAAAAAATATTTTTTGAAAAATCAGTTGAAAAGTGAATCTTATGTTGATTTTTCTAATATTTGGGCTCTACTCGGCAGCAGAAGGAGTTGTCTGATCGAGTTGAGATTTTTAATACGTTTTATTGATGCCATTTGGCCAAAAATCCGCACTTGCCGTAACCGGATTTCGAAAAAAAGTTTTTTTCGATACACCCTAATATATATATATATACTAATGTTCTTCAAGGATACAACAATTTAACATTTTATAGAGGGAGCTCGAAAGATGTTTTTTTTTTAAATAAAATCAAATAAAAAGAAATAGCGGTCTGTTTCTGTCACTTACAAATCCAGCTTAAAATGAAGATAGGTACCCCTGTAAACGTAGTCAGAACAGCAACTGTCTTTTCGCAAGTACTACAGTGAAACCCTATCAACGAATACTTCCCGTAACGGAAATATTTTTTAATCCCCAAACACTGTAATAGGAAAAAACATATTGTTAAACCTCTCTAAATCAGATAGTCTCTAGTACGGACATGGACAGTCTTTCCTGTCTTTCGTAGATATTATTTACCTCCGTTTTACGGACACTTTCTCTAGAAACCAGTTGGAAAGTGCAGTAAAATTACATTTTTAGTAATTCATACATGTGTCATCAATGAAGCATTGTGACATATTGCCTCTCAACTAGCTGCTCAGCAACCCAGACGAAGTCTGTGTTTAACAACACTCTAATGTCCTTTGCTTACATGCACTCCCACCCAAACTGTTATAGACAGAAAAGTGTTTGACAGTTACCCACAATTTGGGATGACACGTTATGGTACTGTTCCGCTAGAATCTGTAAGCAAGCAGTAGATAAGTTTGGTATTTTTGGCCCGCGGGTACACATATTGTCTGAAAAAAGACACTACCGGACTGCAATTAACTCACAAATTAAAACAACATACCGAAAATGTAGTAAGTAGTAGCAAGTGTAAAGAGCAGAGAACTATATCATCTTATTTCCATGTTGTGCCTCGAACATAGGATATTGGGTGGCGGAGGATAATTCAGGCATTTTTGTAATATTCGTAAATACATGATTCATGCAAAAATATTTGTTTTCTAATTATGTATTACCTTGTTTGCTAATTTACGTCATAAAATATTGAAACCTCTCTAAGGCGGACACCTCTCTATAGCGGATAATTTTTGATTTCCCTTGGCTGTCCGCTTTAGAGAGGTTTCACTGTACTACACAGCACGAGTCTTTGGACTTCGCACCTGGTTGTTTGTTTCTCCTACGCTTCTATAGGAATAATGTTCAAGGTTTCGCGAGATCCATTGCTTTCCGTCTTTCATACGCAAGCATTAAAAAAAAGCTCAGAATAAATTATAGGAAATTTTAAGCTCAGAATCTAAATTGCAAAATTTTAAGTTAGTAATTTATGCTTAATGTCTTAATACATATAAAATTCTAAAGGGTAGACGCTGTCTACCCTGTCTCCCCTCAGGCCTTGCCACTGCGTTAAAATCAAAATCAAAACTCAACACATACCTCTTTTTATTTAAAAATATTATGTGGTATACAATATGCGGAATTCAAGATGGCTACTATAATGTATACTAAATCATTTAACGCAGTTTCTACACCAATGCCAAATTGTAAAATTTGCTTTTCCTCTGTCTATGCATCTCTTTGTTACTGCTCTATCATGATACATTTTTTTTCTATTAGATACATATGTCAAACATAGCACACCCTGTCTCAAACAAATGATGTGTAATAAATGAGTTCACATTCTCATTTGTGGGAATATTCAAGCCTAAGTTGAAGTGTAAAATCATAACCTTTTACATTTAAATCAATATTGTGTGATATACAATATGGCGGAATTCAAGATGTTTTCCATGGTGACCACACTCCAAAACAATGCAGGTTTCGCAATAATACCATTTGTAACATTTATTTTTCATCCGTCCGCGCATGTCGTTATTATTGTTCTGTCCCAATATTTTTCACTAACCCTGTAAGCAGATTCACATATGTATTCTCACAATAAAATTAAACTAATCTTTTCCACAGAATATTTTTCATACTATACTTTGATCCAGGGGTAGAAATGAAATTTTACAATAAGGGGAAAATCAGCAATAGATAAAGTTTGATTGGGCTATATCACGAGAATACAAACTCAGAAAGACAGGAGTCAGGGGCAGACTGGCCAGAGCCGTTAGGCCGCAATCGCGGCCTAGGCCCTCTCAGAAAAAAATATGAAAGAATAAAGAAAGAAAGAGAAAGAGAGAAAAGCTAAAACAGAAAAAGGCTAAATAATTCGGTAGATCACTGTTATTATGCTGCAAACACATACTCCTCTTCCATACTTTCATCAATTAGTAAGTTATCTTTTTCAAGAAGGTCCTTTTGCTAGGATTTGCGGCTAGGTCCATCTTTCACTATGGTCTTTTATTATCAGAAACTGTAATTTAGTTTGTACCTGGGGCCTTGGACTCTTCTTTTCATATATTGGACAGTTGGGACCTTCTTACATTACATTAAGCAGTTGTGACCGTGAGTCCTTTATTCATTATATTGGGCAGTTGGGGACCTTCTTTCATTTCATTGAGCAGTTAGGCTCCTAGCACTTTCTTCATCATGTTGAGCTGTTGGAACCTGGAACTTTTTTCATTATGTTGGGAGATGGGGCCCCTTCATCGTTGAAGACTGGGGTCTGGTTTGTAGCTGGGTCCATATTTAACCATAGGCTGATTGGTCCTTTATGGATGTTAATACATCTTGTAGGTCTATATTTGATAACTCAAAAATGGAAAAACGGCGTATTTTTTAACAAAATTATTTTCTATCAAAAACGTTTACAAAATTGCAAGAGAAAACAGTGGAAGACAGCAAGAAAGCGGGGATTTTCAGCATAATGGTTGATTCTATTTAAGATGTTTCAGTGCTGAATCAGCTTACTATAGTAATTCTCTACGTTATAAGCGGTCAAGTATTTAGGCGGTTGTTAGCAGTTGTTTTAAAGAGTGACACTATAAGACAAGTAACTTAAAATGAAAAAAGAGTACTTTGTTCCAACAATGTTTTGATCTCTGATATTGTAAGTTGCTCTTTTGATGGAGCTGCTAACTTGAGTGGATGCTATAAAGGAGTTAAAGCATTACTGGAGAAGGATAATCCTGAAATCATTTACACCCAATGCATGGCTCATGCTCTTAATTTGGCTATGACAAACTTGACTGAGTAGATTCTTGAAGCTGCAAACTTATTTGGTGTGGTTGAAACCAATACCGTGTTCTGTCTGAATACTGCAAAAGAAAGAATGTTTGGAAGAAAATGATTGATACAAGCCACGAAGAAACTACGAAAAGTTCAACAAGTTGGTGCAATGCGGTAGTCGACACTAACGAGTTTCGCTACGAAACATGAAGCGAAGACGAGACGACTGTCTAACATCGTCAAGATTTCTTTCATTTTTATTGTTCCTCAATGATGATGTACAGGACAGGAGTTTTAATGCGAAATCAACATTTCAAGCTAAACTTTGCTGAATAAATTGACAGAAATTAACACTGTAATGATGTACTCTGTGTTTCAGGACTTGTTTACAGAAACGAAGCATGTTTCAAAATACCTGCAGCCTCACGGATTGGACTATCGTACAACCTGGAGACTTGTAGACAACTTGCTGCAGTAGCTTCAGAAGAAAATAGAGGCAAAAGATGTCTGTTTAAGCTTTACGAAAATACAAAAATATTTTGTGTGAAAAAACAACAGCTTGTGCAATCTGGTGTAGAGATAGCAATGGAAAAAGACTTTCCGCCCAGAAGAATCTTAAAGAAGAAAAAAATGTCAGGAGAGCTTGCGGCAGTTGAACTGGGAAAGAACTTCAATATAAGTGAAAATGATTTATTCAGAATAAAAAACTTCAACGAAAATTCTAAATTCAACTGTTACATGTATCAGTGATAGATTTCAGCAGCCAAATGAACTCCAAATGCTGGACTCCAAGCACTTTTGGGAAATCGGGAAGTATGGTGTATCTGCAGGAGAGTTCTTGCGATAAAACTAAATATAAAATAGGAAATATACAAAGATCTCCAGGTGTTCTTTGTCGTATATTCTGTCACAAAACGTTCTAGTTTTTGATGATCCTGAAGAGAATGATGCCCCTGAATCCATAGAAGATGATGATGATTATCCATCTGAGCATGCTATGGGAGATTGAACATTTTGGACGGGATTCACGGCAAGAGTGATAATGATGCTGCAAACCACTTGGGTAAAAAAAATTTTTTCATGTGCAGGGAAAATTGTGTACCAATTTCTGTCAGTCTAGTTGTTTTAATAATTTATACATTGCATACAAACATGCGTTGTCTCTACCATGCATACAAGTAACATGTGAAAGGTGCTTCTCAAAGTTAAAGTTAGAGAGTAAACAAATCTCAGATCTAATTTGTGTGAAGACATTTTGGACACATTTTTACTAATGAAAATGGAAAGAGATATGTTAAATTTAGTGTCTGTGAACGAAGTTATTCAGGAATTCTGCCATTCATAATCTGAACTGAAAAGAGTGTTAACGTTTTAAAATTATTAGTTTTTTTTAATTGTTCAGCAGTGTTTTTCATTTTCAGTAAAACGTCGTGTTCATTCAAGTGTCAAAAGTTATTATTAGTTGTTTGTTACAATTTTCAGTAAGCTGTTCTGTTTTTTCCATAGTAAAAAGCTTTTGGCTACTATTTGTTTAGTGTTTCAGCTACTATACAGAGTGTCTCAAAAGTCCCATGACATACGGTAACTCTCTTATTATCAGAGTTACAACAAAATGTAAGAGGGGAAACCGTCTCCAAATATAATGTTTTCAATCTAAAGTGCAAGAATTTTTCAAATCGGACAAGCCGTTTGGGCTGTACGCTCTATATGCGCATAATGTTACATGAAAATGCAACGTTAGCATTTACCTGGACCCAGAACATAAGTGAAGGAAGTTACTGTCTATTAAAAACTTTATTTGAAGATTGTATCTCCTCTTACATTTTGTTGTAACTCTGATAGTAACAGAGTTATCCTAAGTCAAGGGGACTTTTTAGACACCCCGTTTTCCCTGTATATTTATCTTTCGACAGTGCTTTGACTTAATTCAATATTCATTTATGCGTTGATCTATTTTGAAATTTCACCGAAATTTGTCTGCAGCGCGGCTGTATAAGATAGACCAGGTTTGTTTCGGGGAGGCATGAGCCCCCGAGCTCATAGCTGGTTGCGCCACTGATTGTACGATATTTTAGAAATTGATATTATAGTCTGAGAGCCCTCCATGATAACCGCGGCCAGCCCCTAATACACCCAGTCCGCCTATGACGGGAGTGCAAGCAAACTTTCATGGAGAACGACTTAAGCGAAAGCGATTGTTGCAAACCAATCAACAAGCAAACAAAACTAATATCACCATTCAAATTTCCTTTTTGTTACTAATAACCACAGATATATTTCCTTCTTTTGCACAAACACTTCAAATTTACTAAGAGGACACAAAACCCTTGTGCATGCTTGATCTCCAATCTTGCTTTGATCTAAAGCTTTTTACCCGTGAAACAGTATTTACCGAGCCCTTTTGACGCGGGATCTTCCTGTCTTGTGCCACTTTGACGCGAGGAACTTTTGACTCAGGCTCGGCTGACGCCTGGCCGTTTTAACCCGTGCCCTTTTGCAGCGGTGCCCCTTTGACCAGGGCCCGTTTGACGTAGTTCCCTGTTGACTCGGGCCATTTTGTCGCAGGTCCTTTTTGACCCAGGCTCTTTTGACGCAGCGCCCTTATGACTAGAGCCCTTTTTTCGCGGAGACCTTTTACCTTGGCCCTTTCGACGGGGGGTCGTTTTGACTCAGGCATTTTGTAGCGGGACCACTTTTGACCCGGGTCCGTTTGACGAAGGGCCCTTTTGACTCGAACCCTTTTGCCGTGGGACTCTTTTGACCGAGGCACTTTTGATGAGGGGCGTTATGATTCGGCCCCTTTTGATTCGGGCCCTTTTGTTGCTTAGACTTTTGGCCCAGACCCTTCTGACACCGAGCCGTTTGACTTGCGCCTTTTTGTAGTAGAGCCCCATATCACCTGGTCCCGTTTTACGCTGAGCCCTTGCGATTCGTGACCTTTTGTCATGGAACTCTTTTGACGCGGGCTCTTTTGATGAGGGGCGTTTTGTTTCGGGCTTTTGACAAAGGTCCTTTTGTTGTGAGGACATTTAATCGACCCACTTGACGCAGTCCCGTTTGACTCTTGCCCTTTTGTAGCGGGGCCTCTTTTTGACACGGGCCTGTTTTACGCAAGGCCTTTTGACTCAGGTCCTTTTGTCGTGGAACCATTTTAACTTGACCACTTTTTATGGAGGACGTTCTGATTCGGGCCCTTTTGACTCAGGCCCTTTCGTTGCCGAGTTCTTTTGACCCGGGACTTTTTGACGCGGGACCGTTTTGACTCGGGTCCTTTTCTGGCGGGACCCCTTTTGACCCGAACTCGTTTGAGGCAGGTCCCTTTTGACTCCGGCTCATTTGTCGTGAGACCCTTTGACCCGGCTGTTTTGATGAGGGTCGTTTTGATTCGGGCACTTTTGACTCCTGTCCTTTTGTTGCTGAGATGTTTCACCCGAGGCCTTTTGACTCCTGCCCTTTTGTTCCTGAGACCTTTGACCCGAGCCTTTTGTCGCGGGTCCCTTTTGACTCGTGCCCTTTTTAGCGGGGCCACTTTTGACTTGTGCCATTTTGTTGCGGAGACCTTTTGACCCGGACCCTTTTGACGTGGGGCCGTTTTGATTCGGGTCTTTTGTAGCGGGGCAATTTTGACTAGGGCCCGTTTGACGCAAGACCCATTTGTCGCGGACCCTTTTGGCCCAGGTTCATTTGATGAAAGGTGATATGATTCAGAATCTTTTTTTGTGGAGACCTTTTGAACCGGGCCCTTTTGATGCAGGGCCGTTTGACTGTGGTCTTTGTAGCAACGCCCATTTTTGACCCGGGCATGTCTGACACAGGACCTTTTGATTCGGGTCCTTTTGTTGTGGGATCCTTTTGGCCAGAGACCTTTTTAACAAGGGGCGTTTTGATTCGAGCCCTTTGACTCAGGCCTTTTTGTTGCGGAGCCCTTTTCACCCGGGCACTTTTGACGCGGGGCCGTTTTGACTCGGACCCTTTTGTAGCTTTGCCCCCATTACCCGGGCTTGTTTGAGGCAGTTCCCTTTTTACTAGGACTCTTTTGTCTTGGGATCCTTTTGACCCAGCCCTTTAGATATAGGTCGTCTTGATTCAACCCCTTTTGACTCGCGCCCTTTTGTTGCGAATACCTTTTAACTCGGTCCCTTTTGATGCATGGCTCACTCGAACCCTTTTGTAGCGGGGCCCCTTTTTGAAATGGGCCCTTTTGACGCAGAGCTTTTTGATTCGGGTTCTTTTTTGTCTGATCCTTTTGGCCAGGGCCCTTTTTATGAGGGAATTTTTGATTCGGGTCCTTTTGACTCAGGCCATTTTGTTGCGGAGACCTTTTCAGCAGGGAACTTTTGACGCGGAGCCTTTTTGGGCTGGCCCTTTTGTAGCGGGTCCCTTTGCCGCGGGCCGTTTTGACTCTGGCCTTTCTAGGTTTGCTCTTTTGCCTGCCCTTCTGACATGGAACCCTATATATAAGGCAGCAGCTGAAATACCTGGGACAGGGGGCCTGGTAGAGTATGAGTAAATCAATGATCGATCGATCCAGGACGCAGTAAAATTAATTACACCACTGTTCATATGTTTGTCTTTCTATTCTCTCAACATCATGTCTGGAGATGAATGTTCTGACTAATGGGCTACAGCGGCGAAAGACGATATACGCTATCCATTTTAATGTTATGGATTTTATCTTAACATATATAGGGCAATAAAATGAAAAACACTTTATCGGTATTTTACCCTCCCCCCGTTGGAAAAAGTCCTGCGGGCGTAAGTGATTATGATGTTTCTTAGTTATTGTATTATATTGTTCTATATACGGAATAAATACTTCTGTGTTTTGTATAATAATAAGAACCTTATCTACATTTATTACGGTCCTTGCTTTACGACAGCGAAACATATTCAAGTTCAGCGTAATCAGTTTCCATTCTCAAATAATTACAGTGAGAGGAATGAAATAATTCACGCACACATTTAGGACTTGGAAAAGTGCCCTGCGAACATGTCGTAGTAAAGTCCTGAAGAGTGAGAAGCTCTAGTAGCAGTTGTTAGCAGTTATTAACTTAACATATAAGACTGTAAATTGAAAACCTGAGAATACGAATATTTTCAGAGAGGGCAGTGCGGTGATGCTTCTAATCTATGTCTTTAGTCCCTATACCTACGTTATTTCCCTAGTCAAAATAAAAACTCTTCATTATTAATCACAATTTCTTATGCAACCACCCCTTCCTTAGAGTACTGCGCGGTCACATACCCGTCACGGCGATGTAAAGGCACTTTTGGCGACGAGGATACAACCAGTGTGCGAATTAGATAATCTGTGTTGGGGGGGGGGATAAAATTAGGTCAACAGGACGTAAAGTCTACAGATGCAATAATACAAAATGAGACCATAAAAACTCCCCCCACACATATAAATATGACATCTGTAATAAATAAGAGATTTATTAATTCAATAAATCTAGTCGATAACTATTTACGTATATATTGTCTGACATGCATACACCACACCTAACCTTTCTGAACGTGTTTAAATGTTGTTCTCACTCTTGTGCCCGTAACTCTCTAAGGTTTATTTACTTAATAATTCAGCCCGAGCGATAGCCATGATCACAAGCATATGTTAATTTTTCCACTCATGTTGAAATCTTCCACCTCCCATTATTATACACAACTTGCAGAAGAAAACCTACTTCAGCATTATGAAAACCACTGAAAGTATCAGTATAGTTAAAACGGACTTCCTAAAAGAAAGAAAAATCTAGGTATTAGCCTGTCATACGAGAAATGGATTGTTGCTGTTCCCGATTTCTAGCATCAAGGTTAAATCGAAGGCCAAATATTTAAAAACTCTCAATTCAAATTTCGAGCTTGCGCTTCTATTCCCCGCTAAAGCTGCACTCTTTTTCTTTCTTTCTTTCTTTTTTTTATTTTTTTCTTCCAAATATCGATTTCGTGACGGAGCTCAGGAAGTCAACACCTGCAATTACTTTACTGTTAGGTTACATATGAGTTTATTCACTATGTGGTACGTTATTCAAACAAAGTATAAACATTACACTGAAGTTTCCCAGGCAATATTATTGGCGTGGACAACAAACAGTACATCGAAAAAAAAAGAAAAGTTGGAGAAATGAAAGTTTAACTTTAAAAACCCCGCTCCACTTGAAATGCTTATACAGACACAGATAATGACATGGAGAACCAATCGTTTTAGCAAATAATAAAGCAAATCTTCAATTATGCGCTTACTTACTTTCACTAACATGTCTGCTAGGGAGTGCATCCCCAGCGTGTACGTTAACATACAGCCACGAGAGAATATATAGAGGGTGTACATTTATTGTGTAGTCAAAATTCGCCTGTGAAATCCTCACACCTGAACAATAAAAAAAAGTCCATATGCACATAGGGCGAAAAACGCGTTGTTTCAAAGTTATGGAATGCCGAAATCGTGAAAATTGGAACTTTGAGGCTGTCTAGCTCTAAAACTATGAGAGATATCAAAGGCGGTTAAACAAATATTAGAGAAACTATTACACTTTCTATCTACACACCTATGTTTCAGATTTGGGTTGTACCGGCGCATATGATTTTAGAGAGAGGGAAGAGCAGAACCTATACTGCAGCTCCCTATATAAAATCCGTTGCGCCGATACATCTCAACTCTGAAACATTTAGATAGACAGCATACTAGTTCTTCTAATATCTCTTTAACCGCCGTTGATATCTCTCATAGTTTCCAAGCTAGCCAGACTCAAAGTTGCAATATTCACGATTTTGGCATCCATAACTTTGAAACAACGCGTTTTTCGCCCTATGTTCATGTGGACTTTTATTGTTTAGATGTGAGAATATCATCAGTGGACTTTGGCTACATAATAAATGAGCACCCTGTATATCTCAGATTTTGAGTACAGTTTCAAAAGTTCATTTGCATAAACTGTAAAAGGCAGTGATTACTATGATAATTACCACAAATTAAACGCAACTTTTGAGCTGTATACACACAAACTACTAGGAAATGAGAACCATGCGGTAACAAGGAATATACTGGAAAATGAAATACGACAAAAATAAAAACAGGATGATAATCGATACAAATGTAGAGGATAAATATGACATGTCCGACCTTCGTCAAGTATGGTGGAAGAAGTTATTTACTTACTTCTTGGCCAACCGCTAAGAGCATTTGTAAATCCATATGTGACTTTGTTATGCGCAATTAGTATATTCAAATTTACGAACGACGACGAACTGTAGGGTATGAAGATGCGATTGCAAGTAACAACAGTAATCATAACAATATAGATCAACTAAACAACAATGAAAATAGTGGAAAAATTAGAAATGACTAAAAGCGGATAGTTTACATCGCTCATTTCAAAATACAGCTAGCAGATTAAACTTACAGAAAATGACAAAAATCAGTGAAATTTGGCGTTATAACAATCATAGTTTGGGGAGGAGGAAGCGAGCATCCCCGATGAGGATAATTCAGCTGATTCCCTTGGGGGGAAACAAGATGTGATTGAGGGGGAAATTCCCCTCATCCCCCGTAATTCGCACCCTATGTACAACAATCACTGAGATCTAGGCCGAGGAATGTGTCTTAATATGGGCTGTGACCATCCTAATCACCACAGTCTCATGACGTATAGATCATTGTAAAGCTTATAGAACACATATTTCAGCTATATAGCACTAGCAGCGTTCACCCCGCTTCGCTGCGGTCACCCCGGAACGCAATAAACTTTGTTACTTAGATAATTTTTACTTTTTCGCTTTCAAGTGATATGATAAAAACCATAGAAGATTGCAGTAAATGTTAACATTATATCGCCTGTCATTTATGTTAACCCGCCCCGCTTCGCTGCGGTCACCCCCGAACGCAATAAACTTTGTTACTTAGATAATTTTTACTTTTTCGCTTTCAAGTGATATGATAAAAACCATTATAACGCCTGTCATGTATGTTAACCCGCCGAGTGACACGGTCATGCGGGTTGCATATAAATACGTTTATTTTTATACCTATGATGAACTAACAAAGGATTTGTACGTAATGAACACCTGAATGGTCAATTATCTCAAGACACTGGTAATTGAAAATTAAAGTGATATGATAAAAACCATCTAGGGTCCAAATCCTAATAACCCCCCAAAAATAAAAGAAATTGGTTCAGCCGTATTAGCGTGATGAGCGGACAAAGGATTTGTACGTTCTCTTTTATATATATAGATTGTTCCCTATTTGACTCGCCGGATAGAAGAAGAAGAAGAAAGTTGAAAAATTACAAAGTAGTTATTTATTTATTATGGAACAATTATAATTGCTGTATAGGCATGATATATCACGTATTTTACTGGAGGAAATATACTATTGTATGAGAATACCATGTAATGTTATAGTTGTCGTTATTTTCTCCAACTGTAAAATTAACTAATAGAAATAGAATGTCGGTCTTAATAGCATAACAAATTTAGGTAGAAAAAACATTGAACCACGATCTTATTGTAATGTATAGTTTTTGTTAATATTTTTGTTATGAAAAATACGTTAGAGAAACGGTGTTGAGAAGTTTGCCACTCTCCGAGAGTACATAGGCCTGGTGTGGTGAACTTTCCAATATTGGCACACGTTTCCTAGTACTTGATATAGTTGTGTTAAGGATTGTTCAATTTTTGGAGCCTTATTCTTTCGTATTAATTGAATGCAAACTCGTAAATACTTTTTAAAAATATATTTTACAATATTTTTATGGTACATTTCAGTTTCATATTCAGTACTGTGTTCAATAGTTTCCATGTGTTGGAGCTTTCTTACATTAAAATTAATATTTGCTACTCCTATATGCATTATGTTCATCTATATGCGGAACGTAACGTACATGTTTATTATGTTGAAAATAAAAACAACATGTACGAGTATAAAGTGTATACAACCATGTTAAGTTCTGCTACATTGAACAGCTGCTACATATGCCAGCTGGTCAGACCATCAGTGCAACTTTGTACTGCCAGCAGCTGTGCCGTGTTCAAAAAAAAAAAAAAAAACTCTGGAGCCAGTATTTCTAAATCGCAAAGGGATTCTCCTGTTACAGGACAACGCTAAGTCCTACGTGGCTGGAATGGCTCGGGACACACTTTGTCGAAGGAATGGAACGGGTGATAATCGAACGGTGCAATGCCCAGGAAGTGTGGCAGAAGTAACAGTGTTTTTCAGGCAAGGCGTAATCATCTTAGGGGACGTCAGTTCAATCCTTAGTAGAGGTGCAAAATGCACTTCATATCTTCTTTGCTTCAAGTTCTATCGCGGTGGAATCCATGGCCTTACACAACGTTGGCAGAAGATCGTCGAAGCTGATGAGGACTATTTTTTATATTCCAGGTACGTCTTAGGTAACATACCGATTTTCGAATATGGTGGGTGAAAAAGCGACAGAACTTTCTTGGTAACCTTTATAATTGGGTGCTGGTGATTGAGTCATTTTCACCGATGTCAGATGTTCGTGACGCAATTCCTATCTTCTGCTACATGGATCCATTTCATTACTCATGCATTGTTGAACCTGGTGATACCCCTGTTTACTATGCAATTTCTATGCATTTATTGAGGGAGGTACTTCTTTTGGTATCCCATGCACTGTTGATCCAAACCGGTTCGGTGAACATTCAAAACCGCATTTCATTTAATGTATCTCCTAAATTTCCATCATAAAGATAGACACTAGTTTCGTGACCAGCAATGTGAACTTCTTTTGATTTCCCAGGTGTCTTGAAAAGAGCAGCATCTCTCTTAAACATCTCATTCTTCTTTAACATTTTGATAGTGTCACATTTCTCTAGGCCGTACAGCTTTGATGCCTTGTCACACCCTAACACAGCATGCGCGAAAAGAATGTGAGAGTAAACTTCTTCACCAAGTTCTTGTTTAATTTTCTTAATGTCATAGACAGTCTTTGTTTCCACAGTTCGCTTTGGCTCCGAGCAGAGAAAAATATAATGAAACTCATTACTGAAGACATGTATTAACAGAGCCAGAAGATCATGACCTATAATGGTTGTAGGATACTTGCGCGGTAATGCAACACTTTCCATGACGATCATGATGTCAGCATGACCAGAAGATTGTTTGGTGGAACAGCTAGCTGATTGTAACTTTTGCGAAAGACAAGTCATAAACTCTTGTTTATTTGGCTTGTTGTAAAAAAAATCTTTATTGAGCAACGTTCATTGAAGAACTACAATGTACTTATGGTCCTTCAAACCCTTTTAGTTCGATTTCGATGAATTTCCAACTTTGTTGATAACGTATTTTCATAGGCATCGAAGAAAACTGCTGGCTTCTCGTACTTTGTGATAACATAGTTTTGATAATCATGAATTACTTCCTCAAATGATTGTTTTTGATTCGAAGGTAGGCAATGAAGCAAGAACCAACCATCAATGACATACTGCACATCTTCCGTCAGATTCATTTCGATTTTTACTTGCTCACGTATGAATTTAGGAAGTTGAAACTTTCCAGAATCTCTCATATGTCCTCTTCTATGAAATAATGGATATAGGCTAAGTGCAGAGCTAGTAAGAAAATATTTCTTTCAAATCAAAGCTAGTTGTTAGAGCACGGAGTACCAGGCGTTGGAATGTAGTTCAGGCTCAATGACGAAAGTTTCATCTTTACATTTGACTTCTTGAACGGACTTCATAGGCTTCATAATTTTACTTTTATTGAAAATATACTCAGTAACTGTTCAATAATTTCATCGAACTGTAGTTTAGCATGAAAATAATATGTAATAAAACTATTCGAAAAAGCTTGTTTAAGAATTTGCTTTCAACTGGTATAAAGACTAAGGTTCCAAATATTGAACAATTCTCAATATAAAACAATATCAAGTTCTAGGAAACGTGGAGCCAGTATTGAAAAAAATCACCACAACAGACCTATGTACTCTAAGAGAGTAGTAGACTTTTCAACACCGTTCCTCTCATGTATTTTTCATTAAAAAAAAATTATCAACACTAAATTATACATTATTACGGGAACAGGTCAAAACTCCCACAGCTAAAACCCCCACACTCAAGAAATGTCAAAACGCCCACATAAACAGTCATAACCCCCACACAAATGGACAAATCTCCCAAATACACGAACGGTCATAACCCCCACAACCAAAACTCCCAAACTCAAGAAATGTCAAAACGCCCACACAATCGGTCATAACAATAAGTTCGTGGTTTAATGTTTTTTCTACCTAAATTTGTTAAGCTGTTAAGGCCCATGATCTATTTCTATCACTTGATATTCCATTTGGAACAAATAAGGACAACTATTACATTGCATGATATTCTCGTACAATGGTATACTTCCCTCAGTAAAATACGTGATACAGCATGCGTAAACACCAATCATAATTTTTTAATAATAAATAAATAACTACTTTGTAATTTTTCTATTTTCTTCTTCTTTCTCTTTTATCCTATGAGACAAAAAGGGATCATTGCTATATAGTTTAAATATGTGTTCTATAAACTTTACAACGATGTATACGTCATGAGACTGTGGTGATAAGGCGGCCGCAGGGTGTTCTCATATAATCGTTTACTAGTGTTTCCTCAATTGATATCGGTGATACAACCCATAAAAAATATCCCATATTAAGACCAATTCCTCGGCCTAGATCTCAGTGACTGTTGTATATCATACATGCAAATGTGTAAGGTATGTAATAACAAGTTATTTGTTATGTTGCAGTATACACAATGTTGCCAGAGATGAAATATTTTCAGAAGAAGTCGAGGTTTTTGTGATTTTAAAAAATTCTTATTTTCGTCTTTTAGTCAGTGGGCAACATGGGAAACAATTTTAAATCATTGGAATCTCTATTCTATAAGCTTTACAATGATATATTACTCATTGCTCTATGCTAATTAGGAGTTGCACAGGAGGCTCATAAATGAGACTTTGTGAATAGCTGTAACGCACTTCGGGCATGTTGGAAAATTCTCCATAGCGGTCATACCCTACCTCGGACATTGGTAGGCTCTCCGCCATCGTTTTCCTCAGGTATTGTTCTATAAGAATCCGTTAACAGAAATTTCATTGTAATTTGTTCCCGGTTCAGCTATTTTTTTTTTACCTTAGTTTCATAGTCTAGTTGTGAATATGTAAATTTCGCAGATATCAGGCGGGAAACTTCCAAAACTTTTAGAACAGAGAATCGCGATTTTTTGAAAGCTAAAATTAAGGAACTTGAAGATAATAGTAAAAATAAAAATATTCGGGATATGTATAAAGGGATAAGCGAATTTAAGAAAGGCTATCAACCTCGTGCTTATATATTAAAGAAAGCTGACGGAATAATTCTCACTGATACGGATAGCCTCTTAAATAGGTGGAAAGATTTCTTTGACGATTTGCTGAACACGCAGCCAAAAACTAATGCGCGTGGAGAAAAGGAGATACACACCGCAGAACCGTATATTCCAGAACCCAATCGAATAGAAGTAGAAGCCGCTATAAAGAAATTAAAGAAACACAAATCTCCGGGTGTGGATGAAATTCCGGCTGAGTTAATTTTAGCTGGAGGCGAAAAATTGTGGAACAAGATACACAAACTCATTCTCCTTATCTGGAACAAGGAAGAATTGCCACAAGAGTGGAAAGAATCAATCATTGTTCCAATTCACAAGAAAGGCGACAAAACTGACTGTAATAATTATCGAGGCATTTCTCTTCTGTCAACATCCTATAAAATCCTTTCAAATATTCTATTAGCAAGACTGACCCCATACGCAGATGAAATTATTGGAGATTATCAGTGCGGATTTAGACGAAATCGATCAACTATCGACCAAATATTTACCATGCGCCAAATACTCGAAAAAAAGTGGGAATACAATATCCCGGTACATCAACTATTTATTGATTTTAGAAAGGCTTACGACTCGGTTAGGAGAGAAACCTTGTACAGCGTTCTTACAGAATTTGGAATACCGAAACAGCTAATTGGATTAATTAAGATATGCTTAAGTGAATCCCAAAGTAAAGTCCGGGTAAAAAAATTTTTGTCCACGAGCTTTCACGTCCAAAATGGCCTGAAACAAGGAGATGCGTTGTCGCCATTATTATTTAACTTTGTGCTGGAATACGCTATAAGGAAAATCAAAGATAGCAACCAGGGCCTACAGTTGAACGGTATTCACCAGGTGATGGCATATGCTGATGATGTAAATTTAATAGGGATGATAGGAGAACAGTAGAAATAAATGCAGAGATCTTATTAAATGCTTGCAGGGACATGGGTTTAGAAGTAAATGCAGAGAAAACTAAATACATGGAAGTGAGTCGGGACCGTAATACGGCAAATTGTGGAGGCGTTAAAATATTAAATAATACTTTTGATAAAGTAGATACTTTCAAATATTTAGGATCAATATTAACAGACGAAAATCATATTCACGAAGAAATTAAATGTCGACTAAAAGCAGGGAATTCGTGTCACTATTCGGTTCAAAATCTCTTGTCGTCGCGAATTCTGTCGAAGAATTGGAAGCTTAAAATATTAATATATAAAACGATAATCATGCCTGTTGTTCTCTATGGTTGCGAAACATGGTCACTTACTCTGAGGGAAGAACATAGACTGAAAGTATTTGAGAACAGGATCCTGAGAAGAATATTCGGACCCAAGAGGAACGAGAATGGGGAATGGCGGAAACTTCATAACGAGGAATTACATAATTTATACGGTTTACCCAATATTGTTAGGGTCGTCAAGTCTAGGAGGCTTAGGTGGGCAGGTCATGTAGCTAGAATGGAAGAAAGTAGAAACGCGTTCAAAGTCTTAACTGGAAGACCCATAGGAAAACGACCATTAGGAAGACCTAGGCGCAGATGGGAGGATAATATTAAGATGGATCTCGCAGAGATAGGAATACAAAGTAGAAACTGGATGCAATTAGCTAAGGATAGAAGTCAGTGGAGAGCTTTTGTGAACGCGGCACTGAACCTGCGGGTTCCATAGGCCATAGAGTTAGTTAGTTTAGTTGTGAATATGTACAGTTCTATAACGTTATTACTAGACACAAGTACAAAACAAAGAAGAAGATTTTATTCCTGATTTTCTTTTTCAAGTTCGTTTTCTGTACCACAAACTCAATAAGTTAACTTTTGTTCAATTTGCATTTCATTGTTGAAAAGCGCCAGTGGCGTATTTAGGGGGCTTCCGGGCTTAAGCCCCTCCCGAAATCTTACTTACTATAGTAAAGTATATGAAATATCTTGCAGAATTTTCACATTTTCAGCAAAGTCCTCCCCCAGAAAGTTAGCATAGCCCTCCCCGAAACAAAATCGTAAATACGCCACTGAACAGCGCAATTAGTTAGTATCAATTTTGAGACAGACTACCACTCAGCTCTTCCAGTGTTAGTGTTAATACTAACTATTTTATCTTCTTAACTATTAAAAAAAAAACAAATGTGCATATAAGTAAATCTGTACATAACGTGATGTTCGTTAGCATTTAAAATGTAAAAAATGATTAGGCCTCAAAGTGGAAATTTGGATGCAGAATAGAAATTTCTTAGAATTAATACGACATGCAAATTATTGATTTCCACAGAAAATAAAGGAACTAAAAAATATGTTCTCTACCTTACTTATACCAACATACACACACATAACTTCAATTGAGATAATTACAATTAACAAAGTAAAATAAATATGCGTTTACCTATAATATCCACGAGCCCTCGGACAACCCTTATTCTTCTTAGCATTTTTCCAAGTTTTATTTTATACATTTGATGAGAGTATGAACCTACAGCGGTGTCCTCTGAGCCACTTGAAACTAAAGAATTCACTAATTAACATTTGTTGATACAAACTTCATTATTAATTTCATGTAGCTGGGTACAAAAGGATAAAGCCAAACACGAATGAACTTTAGATGCCTGAACACAATCTGGAAAAAGTAATTTCTCGCCAATTTTTTATTGGGTTCTCTTTGAGCTCGTGTTCATTACTTAAGTGAAGCAATGATAATACTATTTATATCCTAAAAGAGAGAAGATAGGAGGTATTCTTAAATCTATTTCAAGAAACGACTTCTCACTATTTTCTACCCCTTTGTATTTATGTAAGCATTGTTGAAACCGAAAGTGTTAGTAGAGTTATACCTTTACTAGTTTCAATAGAGGGATCAGAGTAAAGATGAAATGCGTACTTGGAATGCTTAATTGATTTCAGTACTTTACAACAATCAAATTTAAAACTGGAAATGGGTAATTTTAGCCGATTTTATTACAGTGTTATGGATGAAGATAAAAATTATTCCTTGGGAGGTTAACCGATTATCTATTACCATTTCTGTTTATCACTTACCGCATTTATTTTACAGTGATCAACTTAAGAAACATAAATGGTTCATTTCTAATACTTTCAGTTTCATTACAGGTTTTAAAAAGGAACTTCGTTCCTAAGTTTTAATCCTCTATATTTTGACTAAATATGGTGTTAAGATCTTGTGACTTTTCTGTATCTCGGCTGGAATGACATGAGCATATGTTAAATATTTTGAAAGGAGTTTGGTGAAAAACTTCTGAATTGTAGCATAATGCATCTATAAGCATTTCTAATACTAAAACCATTGGTGTGAAGACCACTCGCTAAGTTGTGGCACACACACACACACACACACACACACACACACACATATACGTACATACATACATACATACACTGCTTGAAAGCATTAAGGTTTGAAATACAATTTTCTCAAACGATGTAATGAATAATATTTTTCAATACAACTTATCTCACTCCTACGTTTAAACAATGTTAACATATTATAGAATGTACTTTATGATCAACTGCATTTGTCATCAATCACTGACATTCCTGAACTTTCCTTTTCAATAATTGAAGCGCTTAGAGGATAAAGGTGTTATGTTTAATTTTTTGAAACCTTGCATTCTGGCAGTTCATGCACCTGTTTGATGTTAATCATGCTACGTACACATTATTTAGTGAGTCCTTATCTGAGTGCAGATATTTAGAAATGACGAAGGCGATATGTTAATGGACAAAGTTGTGACAGTCAATTTTACCGTGCTTTTCAATTTGATACATAACAACTTTATCCTCTAAGCGCTTCAATGTTAACAGTATATTTGAACAATTAGAGTAACTAGCAGTATAGTAGACGGATTAGTGTTCTTGACATTTCTCTCTGGGTTACGTGAATAATTATTCCAATAAAAGTGGCAACCACTTACTTTTATAAATTTAGTAACAATCATTTAACACTAAATATGGTGTGCCGCCACAGTTTGTTTCTTCACTTGTAAATGAGATAGAAACAGCTAGCAAGTGACTTACTCAATAATACAGCTGTATTTAAAAGGCAGCATAGGTAAAGAAAAAGGCAACATCTTCAAGGTACTGCTTGTACATCCACGACTACATCTAAACTGACAATATACATAATCCCCTGAGATTGTTCCCTCAATGCATTTATCTCTTTTCCAGATGGAAATAACTTGAAGCGTTCCCACGTTTCTTTGTTAGGTGACGGAAATTTACAGTGTCGATTATAGAATAAACAGAAAGTTGAAAAGAGCTCATCCGTGGCTAAGCGGTTAGCGTACGCGCCTTTGGCGTGGGAGGCCCGGGTTCGATTCCCGGCGGGAGCTCATGTGGTTCGGATTCCACGTTAATCAGTAGGTCCACGTCTCATATAGCCTCGCTGCTGAACGGGACGTTAAACTTAAAATCAACTCAACTCCAGAAAGTTTAAAATTAGCTTCAGAAGCACTAAACTTTAAAAGAAGGTTATAATCGTGTCTAGTTCTATTTTCTTCTTGGTTTGAAAGATAGCAAAATAATGCGGAATCGCATATTTCTTTACTTATGGGATGTGAGTTGAAACGTGAAGCCTAAGAAAGAATATAAATTCTATTGATTTTTTTTTGTAATATTGAAATGGGGAGGCCAACTGGATTATAAATCAACCCTGTCAATCCCAATTATAAGTGAACTTGAAAAAGTGAACTGGAACTAGTTAAATTAAACTAGTTTGATATTAACCAAATCATCTATAAATATGTGAACCAGTTAAGTGTATGATCAATATAGAGGAAGTAAGCTTATACTGCCAAGGGTATGGTATTCTCCCCATGGAGTAAAGCAAGATGTTAATGGACGAAAGAAAAAAGATTGCTGTATTAAAATATGACAGAAAGAACGAAACCGGAACGAATGCTACATTTATTATTGTGAACTTATGCTGAAGAAATTATCTGTGGATTCTCTAATATTTTAATTAATCCATATGTGTTTATTTGAGGATAATTCAAAGAGAAAGTAAAATCATGGCAGTAGTTTTCATTTTGGAGAACTTCCTGGATTAAGACAAACCTCTACGTGCTTGTATAATCGGGAAAGCAGAACCACAATTATGCCAATCCAGAAGTGAGGAACGCTGAATGAATCGAAAATCAATACTTTGAAGAATATTAATAAAACCAGCCCTGTAAAAAATATATTTAACCTTCACCTCGTCACTGCTCCGGAAGTCGTGAAGGCAATAAACAAAATCAAATCACCTGCTTCAGGAGCTGACGACTTGCCAATCATTCTTATTAAAAATATTACCGTTCGTTGTGGATGTCATTGTGCATATTTTTAATAGTTCCATCACAACCAGAGAATTTCCAACAATTTGGAAACTCTCTCACGTTCGCTCATTGCCAAAAACTAGAAATCCAACAAAATCAGAAGATCTCCGATCTATTAGTATACTCCCTGCACTCTCTAAAGCGTTATAGCATATAATACATGACCAACTAACTAAGTTCTTCGAAAAAAAAAACATCTTAAATCCGTTTCAGTCAGGTTTGAGATCTCAGCGCAGCACTTTCACTGCTCTAGTAAATATCACTGATGATATTCGTGCCGCTATGGATGAACGCCAAATAACACTGTTATCCCTACTAAATTTTTCTAAAGTTTTTCAAACTATAGACCATGACATATTGATTGCTAAACTGTCTTCCTTCTACAACATTTCCCAATCAACTTTATCTTGGATTAGCTCCTATTTATCAAATAGAAAGCAAAAAGTTGTCACTAATAACATATATTCCAATACGAAGCTCGTCCCGTGTGGAGTCCTGCAGGGTAGCGTCCTAGGACATCGTCTGTTTTCCTTATACATCAACGATTTACCTGAATGCATCACCCATTGTAAATATAACTTATATGCAGATGATAGGGTCTATACAATGCTATATAACCACTAATCTGCTAAATTTAACCACCACGATTAATCACTTAAGCAGTGACATCGAAAGTATCTGCACATGGGCACGTAACAATGGACTGCAATAAACCCAACCAAATCAAAATTTATCATGCTTGGTTCTCGTAAAATACTCTCCACAATCAATATTACAAGCCTACCGAATGTTCTTGTAAACAACGTAGCCATTCCTGTAAGCAATAGCGTCAATAGCCTAGGACTCCTGATCGTTAAATTCTTAAATTGGACAAACCATATTAATAGAGTATGCAAGAAAGCTTACGGCTCCCTTCATTCTCTTCAGCGTTTGAAAAACCTTCTTCCGGAATCCGTTTAAGCGTCCCTGGTTCAATCATTTGTAGTCTCTCATTTAGGTTATTGTGATGTAGCATATGCTGATTTAACTGAACATCTGGTAAAACGTTGTCAACAGTCTCTGTCATTATTTCAATTTCTACTTTTAGTGAAATCTTTCTTCACTTTTATTAGAATTTGAATGACACAATTATAATGAGTAAAAAATGAGTGCACTCAGATGTTGGCAATAATTGATGGATTGCAGCAAAGTGTTTCAATAAGCCAAGAGCTTGGATTTTAATTCTAAAGTTGTGGTACTTTGACAAGAATAAGAGAAATAAATAAAAATTATTTGGAAGCGGTATTATATGATTAGATGTAATAATTTACGTGAAAATATTATTAAATCGTTCGAACTTTAATTTCAATCGTTCAAGTTTTTTCAAAGGTCGTATACGTATACTCTTTCCTATGCTTCCCAATATGAAGTAATTCACATGTGCATCTGATAACTTATAATATTTGTCAGACTTTATAATACTTCTCAGACCTATAGGTTCAGCGAGGCGGGACATATATGTTCATTTAGGAAACAGGAAAAGCGCAATTCGAACACGATCGATTCCTGATCATGAATTACCAGTCTAATGAAACTTAGTCAATGAATTGATTTCGAAGTTAATACACTACCGAAGCTAATGATCCACAGCTGGTCCATAATGCATTCCGAACAAATTCAGAACATGTATAACTCATACTAAATAATAGGAGTGGCCAGCCTCAACGGTCATTATCAACTATTCTTATCTATTATCG
This sequence comes from Thermobia domestica, assembly GCF_964235325.1. Taxonomy (NCBI): domain Eukaryota; kingdom Metazoa; phylum Arthropoda; class Insecta; order Zygentoma; family Lepismatidae; genus Thermobia; species Thermobia domestica. The sequence continues at coordinate 356,718,797 of NC_137454.1, read as the reverse complement.
TGAATTATTGAAAGATAAAGAATCATTTGGCAATAGATTGGACTGCTAAGGTTATACTCAATGGTGAAAAGAAATGTTCTCCTGAGTGAACTGATGGAATTCTGGGTAATGATAAACCCTTGATATACATTATTACTCGTTGTAGAGAGGCATATGCGGACTCTATATTTAAAGGTGTAAATATAGTTTATATGCACTGTATATTAATATGAGTATGAAGAATAGTACAGTGATAATAGTAATGATTAAGAAGAGTAGAAATAACACTTAAAAGTTACATTTGGAGTTGAATTGCTACCATTTCCAAGAATAAAAAGTTGATGTAATGTAAAAAATTAGCCTAGGTAAAACTGTGATCACAATAATTGTATAATTAAATAAATTAATACATTATTTGAATGAAATCGATATTAACATGATGCATGAAGTTCTAAAGTGTATTAATAGGATATTAATAGGAAGTGTATTAATAGAGACGTAGCTATGATATTCGTCCCTTACCCATAAAGTTTCTTATCAACAAAAACTTCACAATAAACTAATCATTAAACGAATCATTGCAGTTCCGTTGAAGGTTTTTGTGCTTACCAAATAATTTCATACTGTTGCCTGGAAATTCATTAGTAAGTAATAATAATTACATACATAACAAAATAACTGGTAATTTACATCAGAGTTATTAAATCATACTTTACTTTTACTGGGCTTCTAATGCCCTTATTCAATCTGTATGTTCCACGTTTACAAAACTTGTGATAAGCTATTGAGTAGTATATATTGTCAGCGGATATATTCCGTCTAATTTCACCTTTAAACTATTCATTGGTTCAGTAATTTTTATTTAATTCCGTCGTAAGCAATGATACTATATAAAGAATTTAGTTTTGTGAATTCAGTGTTCCTGCTCCAGTAATTGAAATAAGGTTCTTGCTCAACTAAGGTATCTTCATTAGAAAATTTCATTATCTAAACAGGTAAAGCGCAATATTATATTTCTTTACTTTATTCTGCTTCATTTTGATCTTAATTATTCTCATATTATATTTACATGATCGATTATTTGCATTCTATTTAGATCACAGAGAGACAAAGACCGAGTCAGAGAAAAGAGTTAAAATAAATATATGCTCGTCATATGTATCGTGAGCTGACACGTTTGTCAGCGGAAGTCGAACTAAGAAAAAGTTATGCTTCATAATATGAAGCCAAGCAGCACTAAGTACTAAGCTATACACTCTTTCTACTATTGAAAAAGAAAGCTTTTGGTATGTAAAATAGTATTTATTCGAACGTAGATTCCACGACTAGAGCACCTCTGGAAGTGTTCTTACTTCCGGGTCTTTAACTGTGCCGTCGTTACACAGTCAATATTGGATGTAGCACAAAAGTCTTCATTTTATCACATTTGTATCTTTGGAAAGAGATGGTCCCTTATCCGGAGGGAATAGTGGCTGATGATAGATATGAACATTTATGTCCAAAACACACAGTCTTTGTGTAAGAGCTGAGGAACCAATTCCACACTCACTCTTTTCATTTGATAAACGGTGGTGAAAATTGTTTGCACCGACCCGTACAAGATGTTTACTTCTTCGAAATCTTTCGAATAGTCTTTCACATTTTTGAATCATTTGTGCCACTTTATGCACATATTTTTCAGTTTTTGGCAAAGAAGAAGTACTGATCATTTTTCGTCTTCAAACCGTCTATCACTGCTACTGAATCACTCATACCACTTATAAATAGTCTTCATCGTCACTGATACAACACCTTACACTGACGAGGAAACCGATTCAAATGTGACACAAAATTGTGGACTAGTTCATGCGCAAACGCTAAACCCATTAGAGAGAAACGCCCTCGATCTGAACCGTTCCGGAGATATAAAGGAATAAGGGGAAGTCTGGTACTCTGATATTTTCCGAATTTTTCAATAAGTAGTGTTAGTACAACTTAAAGAGTTTTTTTTTAAAAATGAATAATTCCTTCATACAGGAAATTGTAGTAATACGTCACTTTAGACCTTAGGGTTACAAAACTGAACAGTACATAAAAATTCTAGGGGAAGAATGTTTTGGACTAGGAAGGCGAAAATACCAGAGTTCCATTGTGGCCTGAAATACACGTGTCAAGCATCTATGTTCAGTTTTCTTGGTACGCTGAATCGAATAAACGTATCATCAGTCAAATAGGATGAAAAATGTAAAACATTGTAGCCGCCCGAACTTTCAAAACATTTATAATTTCTTCGATTGGAATTTTATGTGATATACAGTATATAAGGCGCACTGGTTTTCGTTTTGTAAGTTGAATTTACTATTTTTGCTTATTGATCCATACATTGTGTTTTAATATATGTCATACAACTACACACTATTGTACTTACGTTTGCAACAATATAAGTTTATGATTCATATAATTTAATTGTTTTTCTATAATTCATATAACTTAATCTAGCACTTTTGCACAGAATATAACATTGTATTTTTTTATACAGTAACGTCTCTGTTCCTTTGGCAATGTAATTAATACATTTTTATATCACGTTTCCTCATTTTCTACGAACTAGCGACATAATATATTAGCAAGTAATGTCATATAATTTTGTTCTTCGTTTCGATTGCGTTTGTTATTCCTTAAGCTCCTTTGTTTTCGGCCCCGAATAAAAGCTACGCCACTCACCTCAACATTTAACACCACTTTTATTCCACCCTGGTAACGTTCCAATACAGTTTTCAAATATATTCACTCGCAACCTTTGCAAAATGTCTTAGTACCAATCTTCCTCTTATTTCTCTATTTCTCCGGAATGGTTGAGATCGAGGGGTTTTCCCTCTAATTTGTTTAATTGTACACAAAAACACTTCGTTTACGCATGAACTCGTCCACAATTTCGTGTCACACTAGAATCTGTTTTCTCCTGAATATAACATTTTATGAGTTTCATCAGCACTTGTTTGCACCTTGAAACAAAATGTATTTATTATTATTTTTTTTTTTGTTTGTTCTAAATCCATGACGTGGGACTAATGCTTTTTATACGTCATCTCTGTTCTCCAAACGGACATGCCACAATTGGTTCAAACCCAACACTGACTGTCTCAAACGTTCACGCTACCTGCCTTACTAATTGCAGTGAATTAAAAGTCAGTAGCTATTTGTTATTTATAGAATAGCTAGTGTTTATTTAGGAAATAGCTTTAAACTTAAACAGAAATATTTGTAGGCCTATTTTTTATAAGTTTAAAACTGCACATGCTGTTCGAAAAAATATGTACTTTGAGTTAAATAATTTTTCAAATATAGAATTAGAAATATTTTACGAAAAATCAAACCCATTTTTAACCAATTTTATAAGAACGTAACGAATAAGCACATGTTTACTTGAATACGAATTCCAATGCTTTATCTACTCTTATAATATGACTGATAATCATAGTTGATGGGAAGGTTTCACTATAAAACTCTACCAAAGTCCTAATGCAGTGATTTCTCACTTTTATTTTATTTCTCTACGAAATGAACCTAACATTACATTTTCTTATTCCATTATTTCATGCTAAGAGATACTGATTAGTAATATCTTTTCAAAATGGTTTTTCACTTGGTTTCTTGTAATTCTGAAGGACATTAATAATTATCTGATCGGATGTGTGCCTACTTTCATTCACTCGCAATCAGAGTTTCTTAAAATCAATCGGCATATATCAAAAATCCACGAAAATCAGGATAGGTTTAAAATTTTTAGAAAACGAAATTTGATTGACCCGCCCAGATTTGGGTGTAGTATCTCGTAATTTTCTTTGATGATCCGCTCTGTAGAGAGTTGAATTCAGTAGAGATTAAGGTAGTTCATTTACTCTTGTTTCCATCTCCTGATTTATTTGGATTTGTTCGATAAATTTTCTAGAATTCATTATGTTATACATCATAATATCCATACTCTTTGGTTCCTTTCCGTAATTCCCTGTATTAAGGATTAAAGTCATTGAAGAATTCGGCCACCTCTGTGGAATGGATTACTCCATCCCAATTTTTTTAGAAAAGTATATCTGTTTCACGATAATGTACAATTGTTCAATTTTGTTGTAATACGTACTACTACATTTTCGTTATGGATTTTACAGTCATGAAATCTACATTGAGCTGCAATCAGTAACGAAAAAAGTATTGCCATTACCTTCCAGTCTCTTTGTAGTAAATTTGTCGATAAATTACTTACATTCAGTTTCAGATTTTGGAATGAAAATCAGTAAAGGATAGTAGATGAATTACTCAGTACTGATGTAGCATGAATTTCCCCCTTCTTCCGATGAAAAATTGTTTTAGGAATATCTTTTTAAAAATATTCGATTTCATTGAATATAGGTATAAACTTTATTGCTTAGAAACATACCCATTATCAGTATTTAACATCAACGTAGATTGAAATAGTAAAGTTTATCCCAAATACGAAAAGCATTCTAAGATAGCATATGTAATTATTGTTCAAGTTTAACACACTATATTGCATATGTTTATTGAGTTTTTTTTTTTTTACCTAATCCAGCATTCTTGGAGATAAACTGAATCAAAGGTCACTGCTCACTTAACTTTCTCTCCAAACGTAAGAAAAAAACTTATATGATAATTTCCACAAAAATACAATTTGCCGAATACGATATATTTTTTTGTGAAAATTTCTGATTTTTTCAATTGACTAAAACAAAATATTTCGTTGAATCTTAAATTTGAAATTAAATATTGAAATATCTTAGGAATGCCGTATCTAAGTACAAGAGAACTAGTAAGACTTACAATAGAAACGACAAATTTATCATTTCAGCTGACTGTACGCGTCATAAGTTAAGAACTTTGAGAACTAATGTCTTCAGTTATTGGAAAGTTGTAGGGCATTCTTAGTACGTAACTAATAAGAAAATTATCTCAGGTAGAATGTGTTCCGCGCTTCTAACTTTTAAAATAAGTAAAGGTTAACATACCTTTTCAAATGCACAAATAATAAGTCATTTCGGAGGCATGACAGATGACACTTGCAGTTCAGACCTTTTTCTTTTGATTCAAATGTATTCACCGGTTCGAGTTGATCTGCGAAAACATTTAGATTATAATTGAAAACAAGTTTTAAAATACGTTATACAATAATAATATCAAGTAAAAATACTGATTCTACTTCAGTGTAATTTGATAAATATATAGAAGACTAAGGAAAGAAAAGAACATTAAAAATATAACATATTCTGAACATTGTTATTTCCGAAGCTAGACTACATACATTTATAAAATTAAATAATCTGCAGTAGATAGATATTGGTTGCGCCCCATCAAGCATTTCCAACAAATTGTTAAAAAGGATTTAAAATTAAAGCTGCAAGTGAAAATTTAGTATTATCGAGGGACATAGTATCCTTTTCTTTAATAGTAAATTGTATACGAAGCAAAGAATGTTGTTTATATTTTTTGTTATAACATCCCAGAAAAATTATCAGACCAATGTTATTACGTACAATACTGCTGAAGCATATTCAACTCTCTGAATTAAAGTAAACGCCTGCTCTAGACCTGACATTTCGTCAGGAGAACTCTACCGGAACGTGTCGGAAACACTATTGTCTAAAGAAGAAAATATAACCACAATTTGATCTCTATATTACAAATAATTTAGATGATATGTCTAACCACAATTGACAAAATATATCCCCCAAAAAAACTTAGAACAAATATTGTAGTATAAAGAAAAGTACGGAAAGTGAGAAATATGTTAGTTTTCCTTAAACACAAGAACTTATAGGGCCAAATGAGTGACAAGAAATAGGACAACTGCTTCTAGGACCTGTAATATGAATTAGAGTCTGGAATAGTATGGAGTGCTCGTCTCAAGTTTAAGAATTTCGATGATTTATTATTTGTATTATTTTATTTTTACTAAATACTAATTTAATAGTTATTTTTACTTATTATCATTCTTAAGTAAAGTATTACATACCTTTCATGTCTTCAATGCATTTTTTTCCGTCTTCATCACATAAAAGTTGGTGTTCTGTTAATGAAACAATACTTCAGTAAACTTAATAATGGAATAAATTTGAGTAGAAATATTATTGCCTACCACAATGGACAATCTGCTTTAAAATTGAGTTGACTGAAATAAATATTTCACTACACACTTAGACAGAAGATGCATTTAAAGAACGCAACCTAAATGTAGACTTCAACACCAATCAACATCATAATCATTGCTTGATGGTATGGGTACGTCAGCTTTGGAATAGAATAACCATCTACAGCAATAATGTATACTAGTCATTTAGCCTATATTATCATATTTCGTATGATTTTTAATGTCATTTCAATGCGAAGTTCTTCCAGATGATGCTGACAACTATGCGTATGTTTGAATTTCACTCTTCTTCTAATGGCATGTACTCCATTGGATTTTTCACATGGCTGAAACCTTCTTAAAATCATAATGTATTGCAAACCATGTACTGCATAAGCCTATTTACCTTCCTCTGATGATGATAACATATTACAATTATGAACCCACTTCTCAGCATCATTTCATTATTGCCGGTAATGAGGGTGAAATGTTCATACATCAATCCTTCGCCAAATCTCTCACTTAACCTTCACTATCTTTCTTCTAGGGACAGCGCTCTTTTGATTATTTAATAAAGTACAGGCTCCGTATGACACTAACAACGTTAGATTATTAACACTGGTTAAATTTTCATTTGCAAAGGTCAATAAAATTGGACTACTTATATGATATCCAATCCCCTGTAATGGCAATGTTGGTAATAATTAATAACATTTAGATATTGGGTTAAAGACAAAAGAAAACAAACAGAAATTAAACCTTTTTCTAAAAACATTTTAGTAATTGCTCACCTAATTACGTAGCTACTTTCATGTTCATTTGGACATTATTGAAGCATAATGTAACTATATTATAGCTATCTTTTCTATGAGTAATACCTGCGTCATTTTGTGGATCACTTCCAATCAATCGGTCAGTACAGTGACATAGTTTCATCTTCTGTTCAACCTGGCATTGCAAAATACAAGCTGAAAAGCTGTAGTATGGAAATGCCCACATGGTTTCATTCTCATCTGGAAATCTACATTTCCTTGAATCTACAGGCAATTTCTTTACATCTTCTTCAGCAGTCTCTTTCACTAAAATTGACTCCATTGTGTATTCCTTGCCTACTGACGGATATACACTTCCAAACGAGGAACCAAATGTTCGTTTCAGTGGAACTTCATAATTTCCCAGAAAAATGAACTGAAACGAATTATTGAGAAATAAACAGTTTTGTTGTGTAAACAAAACTTGAATATAAATTTGCCATATATAAAGTTGAGAATGAAGATGCAACGAAACATACAAACAGTAATGTAAATAGAGTATTATGTTAATATCACAATAGATGAAAGAGAGGGACAGACCTGATGCATCCACGAACTTTGTGAATATAAAGGTTCATGCACTTTATAAACTTTGACATCATCCCTTTATGGCCGATTTTATTTTCCAAGCTTGTTCAAAGTATTCAATTAAACAATTCTGAGTTAACTTTAGAGTTGCCTTGAACAAGAGTAAAATGATAATAGATCTCGCCTCTCCATGTTATTTGCTACGAGGTTGGCAGGAGACGAGTTGATTGATTGATTGATTTTGAGTTTTTACTTCCCCCTCAGCAGCGAGGCTATATGAGACGTGAACCTACTGATTAACGTGAAATCCGAACCACATGAGCTCCCTCCGGGAATCGAACCCGGGTCTCCCGCACCAAAGGCGCGTACGCTACCCGCTTAGCCACGGAGGAGCTCCTGGCAGGAGACAAGTTTCTCCATTTATGAATATTACGTTCGACGAAAAATAAGCCTATGTTTATAAGGTGAAACAAATATTATGAAGTGTACTAGTAAGCTTCTGTAAACTGGGTTGCCGAGTTTTTGTAGCTCTGGAGAATATTACTTGTGTTACTAATTCACTGCTATCCCGAAGAGAAAATCAGATTTTGCAATATTAATATACCTTTGTATTATACAATTTATGGAGACGTAGTATTTGAACTGCAAGCAATTTATCTGAGGTTTTGGGAGCTCATATTTTGCTATAAAGTGAGTGCGTGTAATTAGTTATGTTATTATAGAGACAAAATGAAACAACAAACGTTACTAACATTTTTTACATTATAATCTACGGTTTTCACTCAATACCTTCCTTCTAGCTTCCTGTTGAAATCTTTGAATTGAATATAACATAAAGAGAATTATCATCACTTTAACCAACTGTCACCACCAATACTAGTACAATCATCGCTTTAGTATTTAATATTACTCATATTATACCTTAAGAGATGTTCAGTTTGATTTGTCTATCTTCACAAAATTATTTTTACGTCAGACAAATTGTTAGAAGTTACTATTACTAACTATTATTATTTCATATTATGCTTTAGAAAATAGCACTGGCTGGGAAATGTTTATTCCGTATACTTTTGATACATAACTGGCAACCACCATATCTGGCAGTCTGTATTAAGATAAAATATTCATGTAAAATGGTATTAATTTTTTCAAACATCCGATTTCACTTTTATGTAACACGAAACCATGAAGGGAGTAACTTGTCTCAGGGTGCTTAACTTCTCCCAAATTATTCGTTTCTTAAAATTAGTGTCTTGTCACAATAAATCTAAAACAGTATTACTTATTATTGCTTTTTCTGGTTTTGTGTTTGAAGTTACCAGAAAACGAAAGAAAGACAACCTTAGCAGGAAGTTGTCAATTCATTGACTTTTTGATAAGAACTTAGTGAGCAAAATATTGAGAATTCCAGTAATAAACATTAAAACTGTTTTTCAATATTGTTTCATCCGACTTGTTCTTTAAACAATGCGGAAACCATCAGAAAGTGTAATTATTTTTTAGATCTTCTTGACCATAAAATAATAAGGTATTAGTATGTAAAACGACACCCGTATTTTGTTTCTGCATTCCAGAAATATACCTGGCCTGAGACTAATGGAGTTTCTACGCAGAGTTAAATTGCTGAATCTAACATTCATAAACACTAATTTTGCTCGTGTACACTGCTATTTGTAATAATGCCAGCACAAGAAAAATAATAAAATTTAAAGGAAACCTGAACGTGGTAGCTAAGGTAAACATTATAGTATGACATGAAGATCAGATGCAGTGCTATTATATAAAATAGCTTCGTAGAATTTAACTGAAGATGTTCTACATACGTTCCGAGGCCATTCTCTTCCATGTGTTATATATAGTTTTTTGAAATGCATCAATAGAGTTTAATGTTGGGCTGTGAAGCGAAACTGCGGGACAAACATGTTATAGTCATGTTCGATGAGTGACAGGCAAGGGCATATAGGACAAGGTAACATTGTTGCCCGTCCTTCGTCGAAGAAGTATCGCAGAGTGTTTGCAATATCGATTGAGTATTATGCTTGTGAAGTATCATATACGGTACCGTTTTGACTGTTTGAAGGGAAGTGTCTCATTTCCTAAAATCCGTGATGATACAGTTGTTTTTCAGAAAGTACACAATGCCTACTAGCAAACTGCATGCTATCGTCAATGGTCACGCAAACTATACCACTTGATTCTTATGCCGTTCAATAATGCATGACGGAAGAGTACGCTCGCTACAATAGCTTCTATCTAGTACGAAAGTGGCCACAAGTGCAGGAAGAATGAAACCAGGTTTATCGGAAAGACTAATTGTTGCAGCAGACATGGAGGCGTGCAAGGCAACATTCAGCTAACGGAAGACGGTGACGAACCGTCGAAACAAACAAGTCTTATATTGCATTTCTCCATTTCGATACCGCTTCGTAAATGTAGACAAGATAATATTCATCAGTTAAGGTGTTCGAAATTTGAAATCAAGGAAGTGCTCGCCGTTGCATGTATCTCCTTCTACACAAGCGTAAACCACTTTCGTAGAAGTATGCCCTATATACACCTTCTCTTTGACCCCATGTATCAGCTCCGTTCCAACTCACTTTTATGATGCTATTGTGACTTTTGACATTCTTTATTATCTTTGTATAGCCGTCTTATTGTGGCCTCATATTGCGTAGTATTTATTGCTAGTTTCACATACCGTTATACGGCTCATAATTGATATTAATTCCATATGTTAAGCTCAATCAATGAAACCTGGGCAGCTGAAAAACAACAACATGGAATATTTTGCTTTAACATTACTCTATAAATGTGATATCGAAGATTTCAATATGCTTAGTAAGAAAGACGAAAAATGATATATCTTTATAACCGGAATTAATTATATTGTCCCCTGTAATCTTATATCTAGATTTCATTATGTTACATTTAACAATGATATTTTAAACTCCAACTCCAACGATGTGATATATTATAACTGTGATTTGCTCAATGTGCTTGCAATTGTTGTGAATGTTCTTATAATTAGATTATGCAATTTGAAAATACGATCCATGCTTGAGAAATCTTTACAATGATCTATAATCCTGCATTTATACATCAAACCTCGGTAGGTTCCTTACATCGAGATAACCAAGCAGTATCCCATTAACATGTATTTTATTCGTCATATTGACAGGGTTAGCGAGGGCCGATAGCGTGGGAATAATAAGTTCGAAAGATAGATACAGAAAACCAAAAAGGTTAGAGAAGTTTAGATGGGACGCTGGTGTTGAATACGTAGTTGTTCGGTTTACACGCACAATTTGTACTTGTGTTTAAGACATCATAGTGCGTCATTCAAACCGCACTATGCAACCGCGGTCAGATCGACATGTTTTCTATGTAAGGTCGTGCAGATGGCAATGGGTCTGAAGCAGAGCGGATCTAACGGACCTCTATATCCATACAGTACGTTCGCGGCAATATATCAGCTCGTGTGTAACACATGGACCGCGTTACTTGATCATTTGCTTCTTAGTTTACCTCGTCGTGTATGAATATTTGTTATGGACGAATCGTTTTAGAAGCTGTGGACAATGAGTCAAGTAAGAGTACGAAGAAGCAGCCGTGAAATGTGATAGCTGTGTAAATGCTGATAGCTGTAGTAACGTTAAATGAAAATGCCTTCTACCCACATCACCTTAAAAGTACAAGGACTGACGTAAGTGGATTGCCAACACCACGAGAAGCATACTACTTAAGGTTCTTTCAACATACCACTACCGTCATGATATTTCACACATCTTCACTGTTCACTGAAAAGGCCATTCTTGGAAGGAATGGGGTCGTCAACTTGCGTAGAAAACACAAGTGGGCAGATTCATATCTCCGTGGTCAAGAGGCCATCAACATCAATTTGGCCTCAACGTATGATGTGGCATTGTCTATTACCAACTACTCGGCTCATATAACCTGAAGAATTAACCCTTAGGGGGATCTTATCGTACATTTTGTACGATACGCATTTTTCATCGTACATTGCATTATTTCTCTTCTATTTGAGCTTTTTCGTCCGATTTTTTTTGTTTTTCAAGCCCAGATACATTGTAGAAGACATTACGTATGGTGTCAGACCGTCCTGCGTCCAGACATAGGAGGTGATGACGTCATAATTTTGAAATAGAAATTTTCCCTTATGAACCCTATTTTCATTATTTTTTGGCGGGCTTCTTTTTTCACGTAAAAGATCGATATTTTGCACAAACATTCAGCCCACCGAGCAGTATTTACCAGATTTTTTATTCCGATGTCAGTGCTAAAACAGGGGGGAAACCAGAGGGGCAAAGGGTTGAAAAAATGGATATTTTCACACAAAAATCCCATTTTTCAGGATTTTCCCGCGTCACATATATGATGGGGACACGTGAGTCATACAGTCTGAAAGGCAGTTCCATTCTGAAGAGAATGACGGTCGAATCATTATCCTAGGGTAATTAGGCACGTCTCAGGGATTTTTTGAAAAATATACTTCTATATAGGGAAAAATGGGGCATTGTCGGTATATATATTTTTTGGCGGGCTTATTTTTGAACGTAGAAGATTGAAATTTTGCACAAACATTCAGTCCAGGGAGTAGTATTTACCAGAAGTTTTTTTTCCGATTTCTGCGTAAAAACAGGGGGGTCCAGAGGGGCAAAAGTTGAAAAAGGGATTTTTAGACCCAAAACATCCCTTTCTTCGGGATTGTCCTCCTTTGCATACATGATAGAGACACGTGAGTCATACCGTCTGAAAGGCAGTTCTGTTCTGAAGAGAATGATGGGCGAGACATGACCCTACGGTAATTAGGGATGTCTCAGGAATTTTTTTCCCTGAGATCATAGTGTTTTGTGGTAATTTTGGGTATTGTGGGAATTTTTGATAAAATTTCTCCCGCCCTTACTATTCAAGATAGAAACTTCAGATTTGGTACACACATTTAGTTTACCAAGTACTATTTATCAGATTTTTTGGAGGTCTCTACGTTCACACAGGAAGGGGGCCCAAAGTTAGACAAAAAATTTTCCCCTCAGAATTTTCCCTTCGACATCAATTTTCCCTCTCCTGGTATATGGTATGGGTATGCAAGTAGTACCAGTTGAAAGCCAGCTCTATTCTGAAGAGAATGAGGTATGAACCGTGATCCTAGGATAAATAGTGACGATGCAGTAGCTGCCTGACCGAAAGTCTAAAATATAGCCCAAAATGCCAGGATCCCCAAAGGGTTAATCTAGCACAGTATTTCACCGTCTTGCAGGATACACTGCCTACGTTAGTGGTAAATGCTTCCCTTGATATTTACACACCATGTGTTACAGGTATGATGTGACTCCATGAACTTCAGTGTGAATGGCTGTCAGTAGTTGAACAATAACTTATCATGACGTTAGGCCGGGTATAGCGGTCCAGTGCATTGGCATGCTCGATCTCCAGACCTGAGTCTAATGCAATTTTCGCTGTGCGAGCACAAAAAAGTGTGATTGTTTTAAGACGTTGACATCGTTGAAACGAGTAGCACACGTCTATCCGTAAGTCTGTGCAGCTATTCGCAATGACGTATGTATCTTCGAACTGCTTCGCTAATCCATTGTCCAGCTTCTCCTGCATGCAATGGTGTCCATGGCAGACTCTTTCAACATCTCCTTTTGAACATCTCCTGCGATGTTTCTGGAGATATTTCCGATACTTGCTTCGAATTTACTGTTCCAACGATTTCGGCCTCGCTAACTCTGCCAATATGTCCAATATTCTATATATGCATTGGACGATTTTTGCTTATCTTAGTGTCAGGAATTGCCTCACGACGTTTGTTTTATTAATTACGTTCATACAAATGTCGTCCAGGGACAACACACCGCTATTTTGCAGGTCAAAATAATCCGAAAAAAATATATAACAGTATATCAGCCGGTATAGGAAATTAAAAGTTTCACTGTGTTGGAACATCGCATTTTGTAACCATTAGCACTACCATACGAATCCATCAAACATTTACATTGATTGTGAAATTAATATTTGGTGCTAGCGCCAAATCTATTGACTTTAACTGTCATCTGGTAAGAATGGGTGTGATCATTTAGTGAATTGGTAGATCTACTCTAAGGTCCTTTATAAATATAACGCAATTTGCGTCTGTAGACAAGGACCTGAGATGTGTACAAATAAATATATACTTCACTTTATTTTCAGTTGTACAGTAATATATACAACTGTCCACGATAGTCCATGATAGCTATTTTTGGAGCATCCGATTTATATACAGTGTAAAGAAAAGGTCGTTACAAACTTCGAGAAATGATTCCGTGATCAAAACAACAGAAAATGTCCTCTTGTAGTTTCTCAGTTTCAACTTCACTTTCGAGTTTCAGAGTTCACAACTTGGGATCCAAAATCGCCTGCAGAAAGGAATGTATAACGGATAGGACAACAGTCATTCTCTGACTGCCTTTGCTAAAGATTTCATGCTCAGGGGACTGAAGCAAATCTAGTTTGTCTTCATTCTTAATGCAGACTTGAGCCTGGACCTACGTAGGTACAAAGAGACTGATTTCGGATGCGTGGCAACATCCTATTGCAATACTGAAGAGAGCAGATAGTTTCCATTTACTTAGCTTCCCCCTTCTATAGACGCTATTGCCTTAATGAAAGCAGAAGGAGCGAACTTACTTTCCTGTTCAGAAGCAAAAACATATATCGGTCGTTTTAGTTTGTTACTTCGATCCACCTAGTAAGTGTACGTTACTATTATTATGTACTGAATTACTTAGTAGCATTCCCGCTCTAACAGAAAATCAACCAGTACATAAACTTATCAGCGGGTATAATCCAGAACAAGATGAAGTGTGGAGACTCGTTTGTTGTTTTGTGTTATAATTGGGCTAACTACGAGACTTAATGCTATTACAAAAAATGACAAGATATCTCGTGAACGTCTGTAGCTGAAATGATTCGAGAGGGCACTGCTGGGGAGTGCTCTGCTATAACGTCGGGTGCGAGCTGCAGCATAGCTCATAAACAGCAAAGCGTGTGTAGTAAACACCATTCCAGTCAAGTAGTGTAAAGTATACAAGTAGACAGTCAAACAGTGCATACTGTGTTCTCGACAATTGTGTAGGAAACAAATAGACAGTCAAACAGAGCCTACTATATTCTCAAGAAGTGTGTGGGTGTGCCTTTGAGTATGAATCGTTATTCACTTAGAGAACAAGGAGACATGATTTTCATATGCGGACGGGAAAAGTGGAAAAAGACAAACAGCACGGATTTTCCGCGTGCAATTTCCTTGACGTTTGCCAACAAGTCAGGGGATATTTGTGGCCGTGTATCTCTGCGAGAAGGAAACACTTATAACTTTGTGTTTGCCTGTGGCCTATCCCGACATGTACGATCACAGAAATATAGAGCGAAGTATTATATGTACAGTTCCGAATAATCCCCGGACTAGTACAAGAATATTGGCCAGTGATATGCGTCAGGCATGTGACTTGTGGACAATTATTCACGAAAATGTATTTTACCATACCACTTCCAAAGAGTACACGGTTCGAAAGCTCCATGTGCAAATATTTTGTCACTGGTTTACCGAACAGGCAACGTCAACTCAGAAGTTCTTGAGTTGTGTTATGTCCACAGAAGAGGGTACTTTCGGGAGGGATGGAACCACCAAGCTGTACAGCATTCAAGTTTGGGAAGAGGCGAATTCCCAAAATATTTTTATTTCCGGTCATCAACAGAAATTCGGGATTAACGTTAGTTAGAATTATTGGAGATCGCCTTATCAGAATATATTTGTTTCCCCACTGACTCTGGAGAAACCTATATTCAGTTCCTAGTGAACACTTTACCGCATTGCTCTAGAATGTACCACTGGTGGTACTCCAGGGTATCAGGTCATGCATAATGGAACTCTAGCCGACTTGAGTGTTCCTGTACGCCGACATCTAGATCGTACGCTCTTTGAACGATGGATCGGTTGCGGAGTATCTATTGATTGGCTTGAACGATCAACTGATCTTAAAATTCTCGCTTTCTATCTTTGGATACATCTGAAGACTGTGGTATCTTTTGAACTGGTTCTTGACGCGCAAGTAAAGGATCAATGTCTGCATGATACATGTAGTGCAATTTGCAATGGTATTGGGAGTTTGTGGGAGTTTGTCCGTCCATAATTCGTCATTTCAACTCTTGCATTGCGCTCATGGCGGTCACTTCAAGCACCTGCTATGAGAATGTTGACTTATTCCTTGTATATATTGTCGTCGTCTTATAAGGTTCCAACATCCAGACTACGCATTCAAGTTTGGACTATATATGGGCACATAGTTTACTTAACTGTTTGCACCTTCATTTTTACGTATGGGGAATAAGGTATTACTGTATTTTTGGTCCTGCAAGCTTCACAAGTAAGGTAGTACGTGTAATAGGTATTACGTGTAAGAGGTATTGGAGTTTTCAACATTTCCTGATGTCTACTACCCTTTCTTTCTTCCACAATATCTCGAAACCAATTCATTTCGGATCCCATTTTTACACTTTCTACCTGTTTTACCCACGGTTTCGTCTCCGTATTTTCTCCGTCTCTGAACATTCCTTTCGTGAAGTTATTTTTTATGTTTGACCTGTTATATTTCCAACACTTGCCTGTATTGGTTGGCCATCCCACCTGAAGAAATAACTTATTTCCATATCAGTATCATTGGAAATTGGATCATTGATAATAGATTTTCTGAAAAAAAAATAGCGAAATCCTTTTATATTAAAACTTTAAACAAGTAACAATTACAATAGCTATATTCGGTCATAATCTATTACTTCAAACTGATATCTGAGTCCTAAGGCAAAGTGAAATATTTTGCAAATCATTACTTAATATTCTAATGAACATAATATCTGAATTTAACAAAAACATTTGTGAACGCATGAAATTTATTCTCAGATTTATCATTCTAAAAATATATTCAAATATATTATTCTACTGTAAAAAACAGTATTCATTGTATATATTATGTATGTGGAAAGATAGCTAGGCATTGTTCATCGTGAGAAAGAGAGTGAACTTTGTAACAGAAAATCAAAGGAAAGAGTTCAAAGTAATAAGTTAGAAAGACGAAAATCACAGATGTTCCGAATATTATCAGAGAAAGTCGGGTTATTAGCAATTCCATTTTTCTAGATAGGAGCAAAATGTTCAGTAGTATTTGTTAAAAATTATTGCACGTGGTTCTGAGAGAACATTACCAAACAAGTGGCAAATATATTTTCTTATAATTTCCTTTAAATAATACTTTCATAATTAGAGTATTGTCTAAAGAATGTACATGAATTTTATTGCAGTATTTTGATTCTTTTATGCAGAATTTGTACAACTTCAGAATATTTCAATGCTTCCAACTCTCAGGAATATAGGTCAAACCAATTTTTTGAACGTTCTGGAAGTCAAGTCAAGTGGGTCTTTACTCTTTCTTGGTGGAATTCCCTCACGCTTGATCTGTTTGTTTGAGGAAAATATTACATTCTACAAGAACATTCTGACGAAGATATTATTGAACCACATCGGATACAATTTCAGTGTGTGATGTCTTAGGTAAACTTCCACTTGGTGGAGAGAGATTCTCGTTTACCCACAATGAACACTTACATTTCGGGGAACAGTTTGAACGAACATAGTGCTGAAATAGACCCGTGAAGAATATTTGAAAATTGAGCAAGATTGTTATTTAAGCAGGCCTGATATCATCAATGACCAAAAAAAAAAAAAAAAAAAAAAAACAATCACCAAACATTCACAAACAATTTGAAGAACGTTAACAACTAAGCGATCTTTCTTTGGTTGCCTTATGGCATGTTTCAAAAACATTTAATATGCTATATTTCTTTATCTGTGAATCTCTACTGGAAAGTTAGAGCTACAGCCAATTTTGAAGTGGTTGAGCGCAAGATATGAGAAATATGGGAAAAGTAGACAACAGTGTGAAAGAAAAATATTTTTTGAGTTTCGGAATCAAAATATTTCACGATAGGACCCATATTAATATCTGGAAATGTTATGTTGTGAGTTCGTGGGATTCGAAGGTCATCATGCACTACAAATTAATACTATTGAGGGAAGCGATATACTAAGCCCTTTACTATCATCAAATGCACCCGGAATTTAAAACTGGCAACAAAATGCTTTAATCACTATGACAACATCACAAATCACAAATTTAACGATTAACGAAAAATTGAGATAATTTGTTTTGAAGTATTACGTCTTCTGTATATCGAAGATCTACCAATGAGAATCATTTGTTTGGATTTCAGCAGAACTTCCTGTCTGGTGCTAAGTGAATTTATAAAGGCACTTGAGGGCTACATGTGTCCATTTTTTTTACCAGAACCCACAGATGTTATATAGCGACCAATGATGAATTATAATGCTCAAAAGTTGCACAATAACATTTAACAGAATGACAGGAGTGAGATAAAATTATATTATTGACAAATCACCATAAATGTATTCCCAAATTACGCTTTCAAAGCACAATATATTTTACGCAAGCTGATAGTAAGGCTAATGTTCAAGTTCGGCCTATCCCTGTGATTGGTAACAACTTTTGTGAGTTTTTGGGAAATGGTTCTTCCTGATGATGTCACAGGCAGCAAATAAGATTAATTCAACATAGCAGGACAAGAAACCATGAAACATATGATGGCACTAATGTTTCTTCAAAATAGGTTATACAAGAATTGGTATATGTGCAAATCGTACATAGTAAGAGAAGGATGAAATTTTAGAAAAAAGGAAAGCGTTCATATACATGAGTCTGAAGAATTATGAAGATCACTGATATTCGGAACATTGTCTCAAATTTGGGTTATTAGCAGTTCCAAATTTTGTAGAGACGGGTGCATTTGGGCATAAAATGTTAAAAATATTAAAAATGTACGTGATTCTGAGACAATATTAAGAAAGAAATGGCAACCAACTTTTCTTATATATTTTTATATCATATTTCTGTATTTAGATTATTGATAATTGTTTCATGTAGTTTATTGTAATTTAAATGTATTTTAGACAATAAAGGAATAATTATTCCATCTTAAAACTGCAATCTATTTGTATAAACTTATATGTAAATAATCAATTTAAGTAATAATTCTTCCTTGTTTAAATTAGGAACATGTACAAAATATTTATATAGTTTTCATATTCCTTCTTTCTTTGAAGTCCAACAGTATTACTGAATATTATTCTATTCTGAAGGATAAGAAATATGTCGGGAAATGGAAAATGTTCGTTATGGTGTGCATTTATTGCAAATTGTATGTAATTAACTGGTCTAAGTATTCTATATATTATTGGAAATTACTACAATAATTAATGTTAAATAACTAATAATTTTGAAAAGTGTAAGTACACTTATTAAATTAATGTGATGTATATAATTTACTAATCAACCGCTAGTTTCCTTGTGTTTGCGCATAAACATTGAATGATTTTTTCTATTATATTGTTTCCGTGCAACCACAATCATATTTTATTTTATATAAAGTAAGTTTATCTGAATTTCAGGTAAAGCTAAAGTACAGATTTTATATATTTGATTATTTCCTGTAAATTAGTTTATTACCTATTATCATTCGATAGTAAACTTCAATATAATTAGTTGACTTTTTGTGTTATTACCTTGTAATATTAAGTCTTTATTTAAAACAAATTGCCCAACATTAAGTTCAAAATGCGTTATGGAAATACGATTCATGTAAAATATAAATAAGTAAATATAGTATATTCTCAATTTCCATTACCCTTCAATAACACTCAATATCATGACAATTAAATATATATACAAATACTTCAAATGCAGAAGCATATTTACTTACACTTGACGTGAATACATTATGAAGCAATTGGGAACATCTGTTGAGATAATCTTCGCAACGGAACAGCAATTGACGGGTTTCCCAAGAATCATGCAATCTTTAAGAACCTGGTCACAATCTCTAATTAACAGAAGTAAATGATTTACTTATCTTAAGTACTGTTGAACATATAATCATATAAAAAATAAGTCAGAGCATGACAATTCATCAGTACACATCACAACCTCTTATCTATTAACACACACACACACAAGGAGAGAGAGAGAAAGAAAGAGAGAGCGAAATGGAACCCATCTGTTCAAATATTAATATTGATTCAGGGCACTAAAATTCACAAAGCATGAGTTCTGGCTATGCCATCAAATTAAATGGTGGTAAAGCCACATTAATAAGGTGAAAAAAATTTATTCAGTGCATCATCTTTTATATTTTGTTGTAATTTTATCGTAGATGCAAGAAAGGATCATACGGTCGTTGTTTTGATATTCTTAAATTTTATATTGTATAAATCCTTCGACCCTCTAAGTCTGAAACATATAGTGACAATATTTTATTCGTAGTTCATAGGATATTCTTCAGGTTTCCCACAAAGAAGAATCAGAACCTTGGATATCGGATGAATGGGATGTCCATAAAAGCTTGCCACTTTGGCAATCCACATATTGAAATACTTAGGTAGTCTTGATATAGGTTTGCTTGATGCACATCTAACTAAAAACAGTTTCGTCCACGAAAAAGCTCAGGAATATGAGTCGAACGTTTTGGCGTGCTATGTTCAAACAGGATATCTTATATATACGTGTTTGAGCAAGAAAGCAGGGTTTAGGGGCATTAATTGAGTATCAGTAAGTACTAAATATAATAAAAAGTTAGATAATTGTTTGTGATATTTCTTACTTGTTTCCTATTAGTATTATCAGATAACATGTGTAACCTGATTTCCGGATGAATATTTATTTGTAATATTTAAAACAATTACTTTTGATACACTCTATCACTTCATTCAGTATGATCAAACAACTGTTTAGTACTCAATTTGCTGAATCAACACCAATGTTCTTATCCTATATAAATTATACTTGTATACGCAGCATAAATTAGGTTGAGTTTTAGGTTGCAATCAGCTGCGTAATTTCATACTTTTGCTTGATGATGACATGATTTCTCATCAACATAATATATTCACATTTTTATTAGAATACAATTGATGGAAATATACTTATTACTCAAATCCACGATGGCAATTGCTCCTCTCTGTCCGTATTATATTCATTAAAGCAATCTCCACTAAGTGAATGTGTACATTACAAGGACGAGTCATATGATATTTACACACTCTAAAACATAAATTCAGTAAAATCGACGAAGAAAGTTATTGTAGGAATTCTAGCCACATCATTGACAAAACTCAAAATCTCAGAAACGCATGTAAGTAAGATTTAGGACGGCGTATTCAGTGAATTCAATTATTAGATCCAGAATAACCCCGTTTCGTTCAAAATAACCATATTTAAATTTTAATAGCGCTATTGGGTCGTTTCATGATTAGGGGCAAGTTTCATGTCCCGTGTTAAAATGTCCTTTTCTAAATAGAAATAGATTTTGTGTTTGTGAACATAAGTAGCTAGTGTCACACTAATGTACTTTCAATGCGTAACTTTGAATTATTTATTTTTATTTTTTTTAAAATTACTTATTTTATTCGTAAATGTCACTACCATAACGTGTCCCCAGCAATAAGTACGTGAACATTCATGGTATTTTCTGGTATATACAAGTGCGAAAATGTATTTGTTTATTTCGCCGCCTAGAGAACTTGAGCCCATTTATATAAATAAATAACAGTATTTTCCTTTTCTTTTGTTTTGAGGTTACATTTTGGCGATGAAAGCTGAGTCCCTAGTTTTTAGTGTCAGTACCGTCACTACTTACGTTGATTTGGCAATATTGCATCCGAAAGAAATGCGCAGCGTAATTCGTATCCCTTGCATGTGCGGGAGGCACATGGGATCCAACGCACGGCGGTCTGAAGATTTTTATCGTTGCTTTTGTCTGCAAGTGAGTTATGTTTTCTCATTGTCATAACCGTAACACAGTCTTATGCTATAAATATAATATATAGTTGAATGATGTAACGTCTGTTTTGTAATCCTTATGGATCAGGTTCATGGTGAATTCATTTCAACTTCCCACCTATGCAAAGTTTGAATGTAAGAATCGTTTCCTGTTTCTGTAACAGATCAAAAGTGTGCAATTTTGTCAGGCCCAAAAAAGTGGACATGACAAATCTGTAAAAGTTGTATTGCCAGAAAAAACGACATGAATAGTTTGTGAATATTGTTAGAAATGAAGGTTATTTGAATGCGGGAATACTTTCGTTTTTTTTATATATCAGCAGTACAAAAATAACATACAGTAAGTACATAATTATTTCTTCTGTTCATCTGAAACAATTGCATAGTGTCCATCTGCTTTGTCAGCAGCAAATTATGTTTTTTTTAAGTCTTTTATGCGAACTGTATTATTCTCAAACTGATGCCAATATTCACACACTGTATTATTGTGTATATAATTATTGTATAATCACTGTATTATATTGTGTCATTGCACTAGCAACAAGAACTTACTGTGTAGAGCATTAGTATTCATACGGGTTTTGTGAAGAAATGACATAAAACACAAATAAAATTTACTACAATATCTTTATATTTTGTTAGAAGAGTAAACAATGGGTGATATCAATAAAAATAAGTAACTACTCCTGAGAAATCCTGCTCGAGAATCGGAGTAACTACGCCTGGAGTAATCTCCTCCCTCAATTTCGTATCAATAAAACAAGCCACTACTCAGGTCTAGTCTGCTCCAGATTTATGAACGTTTACTCGCGCTTCCTCTGCACGTAGCACTGAGTCGTATCAATAAAAGAAGTGATTATTCATTTCTCCCATTCATCGCGCAGTCATTTCGTTGTTTTTGACCTATGGCGTAGTATCTTAAAAGCCATGAAACGGGCAAGTAGCAACGATAGCTTCAACCAAAGTGCATTTGTGGATATTTTAAAAGAGTTTCAAATGGTACATTCCAAGTCACAGCTACCAGAAAGTAAACGAAGGAAAGCCGAAACTTTGAAGGTAATTACAGTGAAATGCAACGAAATATCAAATACACCTACGACTGAGACACAAATTCAAAAGAGAATCTTTAATATTCGAGCGAGAATAAAAAAGAAGAAAAAATAAAAAAAAAGGAAAGAAGAAAGTAATACTGAAACCATGGGAATGAACCTATTTGAGCTGATGGATGTTGATTGGAATCCAGCAATATCAAGATTAACACGACAAGCACGTATCACGTGTTGTCCAAGGTCTTTGTAGATTGTTTGGCTTTAAGAACGAAATCAGACACTTGGCTCCTTTGTTTTCTTTTTTAAAAAAAGTCCAGCCACCCACGTCATAAATCACGTCCATCTGATTGCATTTTCCACACCATACGTGTCCCCTTTCGCCTTGACATAAACAAAATACATTCTTATGTATACACCCTTTCTATCAACGTTGAGTTGAGTTGATTATTAGTTTAACGTCCTTTTCAGTAGCGTGCCTATATGAGACAGAACCCACTGATTAACGTGGAATCCAAACCACATGAGCTCCTGCCGGGAATCGAACGCGGGTCTCCTATGCCAAAGGCATGTACGCTAACCGCTTAGCCACGAAATAGCTCTTCCTATTAACGTATTACTCTCCAAAATACTAGGTTTCTTTAATGCTACTTGTCAAGTGCTCCGATAGTACCCGGAAATGTATATTGTTCTTGCCACTCTGCATTTGCTGTTTGTATATTACGTACACTTCCGAAAACAATCCATTTTCAGGTAGTCATAGATAGTACTTTGAGCCACACCAGAATCCCCTGACATTCCGACCTGGAATCCCGGATCGCTCACGTAACGCAAGAAAACCAAGGGCACCGATTTCTCTGTAAATTTGGGGGGAGAGGGCATTCAGATGCAGAAGGTATATATATCGGGATTTTAAGACAAATTGCACTCTAATTATGCCAAATATTGTATATTCATAAATACAATAGGGGCCCACATGAGCTTTGGGGGGCCCGGGCCCTCACAGGATCGGCGCCCTTGAAGAAAATCCTTTTCATCATTACGTAGTCCACCACCCCGAATTTCGGTTGTCTCTCCTTAAAAAATGTTGTGCTAATCACTACATTTTCTTTCATAAACTTATAATGCTTTTTGTAATCTCCATTTCCAACATTTCTATGCAGTTTATAATTTTTTCTACGTAGTAAAACAATCATATACTCTGCCATATTTCGCACGGAGTCATCTATTTAGCTTGCTCCACAAATTTGGAGAAGTTACTAGCATCACAGAGGAGTCTTTGATTTTTATTGATATCAAACGCGTAGTAGTTACTCGGCTCGAGAATAGAGGTGTGGTTACTTCAAAAGGGCGGGGCTTCTCCGAGGTCAGCCGAGACGACTAGTGCTCAGTTCTCTTTTTATTGATACCAATGCGAGTAACTACTTCAAAATTGGGCGTAATGAGTAACTTCTCCGTTTTATTGATATCACCCAATGTTTGGCGATTGAAAAAATATACAATATGAGCTCCAAATTGTATTAGTGGGGTTCACCATTTTTGAACCAGACCACTGATATAGGAGAATTATATTAATGTGTTAGTGTATTCTGTCGAACATATTCCAATAATTGTATCCTGTGAGTCATAAGTCATTTCCATTATATTTTTGTCGTTACCGTCACGATAATGTATTTTTGTTTCAATAAAGTACTAAAAATTAGTAATACTTTTATATTTTTATTGTAAAATATTTTTACACCTGGCGATTATTTGAAATATTTCCTCACTAAATACCAGATAGCCCGTTGTTCACTAAGCAGCGTTAGGCACACAGACCACATCTTGGCAGTACACCGAACTTCTTAATTTTAGGCATGGATTTTATTTTCAGCATGGGTTTAGGATGGATTTTATTTTCAGTCTACATATATCAAAGCCAAATCCATCACAATGTACATTCGCGAAGTGTCCCCTTGGACGTAATATAAAATTGATTCAAATGCAAAGCTCTCCGCGCTGCAACGTGTATTCTATAATTTTAGTGACACATATCGGAAATTTGCATATTTATGGGCTTTTGCATGTCCGAATTCAATTATAGACTACGATAACGCTCGGACACATGTTTACTTTTAGTTTCTTTAGATATAACTGGACGTGAATTTGGGCAAATGCAAAACAAATTGGATCAACTTACCGCTTCTCCCACACATGTTATCCACCCAGCCGCCATATTAGATTCAACTTTCAGTTTTTCAAATGGGAATAGGTGCAGGTGATACATCAATTGTACACTTTTCTATAGAGCGTCCCACCATTAGATTGCAGTACAGGAGTAAATGTCAATGCTTTTCCTTATGGCCATTGTTACCAAATTTAGAAATAGTTTCTGAATTTTAGAAATAGTTTCTTTTACTAGGTGTGAATAAATTATTGTAGAACATTGTATTTTCTATCAAATAATCTGTTTTCTCACATCAGGAAGACTTTTCAAGTATTGAAATAAATTAAAAGAGTGAAATCTTGCTAATGGCAAATTCTAACGTCGCGTTGAATATATCACGTCCTAAGTTGAGAACTCTAAGAGGTACAACGATTAAACTTATACAGCTATTAACACCATATTTGGTGCCAATGTTGGGAAAGTTTGCATTCAAAAAACGTTTCCAATTTTAAAATAAAAAATAAAATATAACAGAAAGTGCATATACTATTCCAATGAAATATCTAAAAAGTTGACTAGTGAGAAACTTTTTCATTTTTCAGGTTAGATGGGGGTGCAAAGCGAGACAAATATTGAGAAAAGATTGAAATTGTTTTTAAAACATATTTTTAAAACAATTCGCAGGTCAATATCTTACTTTAGTTTATTTAGGTTTTATGACTTTTAGTGTTAAGTATCAACTTTCTAAAGCGCACGCATCTGACCAGTAGAAAAGCAGTGATAAATCTTGCCGATGATATTTTCCTTATAATGTTTGTTTTAAAGTTACTGATGTAGAGTATTGTTCTATACCGATGAGTGTTTACTGTTGACACTATGCGAGCACGAATCTACTGCTTAACGGAAGCTATTCGCAAAATCGAATCCTGGACTTCACCTACGATAAACATTGCGTCAACTCCACTAAATCTTACGTTTCACTACTTACTGCACTCGTTTTCCTTGAGTTGCACACACACACACACACACACACACACACATATATATATATATATATATATATATATATATATATATATATATATATATATATATATATATATATATATAATTGACCAATATCTATTAATAATAAGTCTCCTCATTCCTGGTGATAAAAAGTTATTACTTTTGTAATTGATTCATTTATAGTTCCCATGTAGTACATAATGATGTCTCAGATGCTGACAATTTTGACAATAAAGGTTGGTTTCGTTTGCAATTCCACTTCTCTTATTTATTTTGAATACACAGATGAAAATGACAAAAGCGTTCATAACAAATAAATTTATGAGCTCACAAAGCAGAGTGAAAGGCCTCTTTATTCTTTCCCTCCATGCTTCTTTAGGAAGCAGGGTTTAACAATTCTGTTTGTTTTCGTTTCCTCGCCCAACGATCTGTATTTTGTTGGCTGCCACTATACGTAATTTAAAGTCATAACTTGCGCGTTTTTTAGAACTGATATAATGGGGTTTCTTTTCATTCTTATTCTGTTTCCAGACTGATATTGTATTTCTGAGTTGTCAGAAGTGAGTATAGAAACTAGGGAGGTTCAGTTCCTATTCACCATTGCATTTGTCATCATCATCGTCATCATATTTTATTGGCAGGCCACTTGCTGCAACTCAGAAGCTTCCATGATCCACGGTCTTCGGTTAACCTCTTCATCTTTACGTATGATTTTTCCATTTTGATATCGTCCAGTAATTGTAGTTTCTTTTCGTCCTCTCCCTCTTTTTCCTGCCACCATACCCTTTAGCACGTCCTTCATGATACACTCTTAAACATCGGAAGTGGGGAGAAGCCGTCTTCACAATATACTTTATGATGTAACTTGTTTGACAAACGGAATTGGATTAGCGGATATTTTGCTTACAGTGACGAATGAGCGTTCTCGTACCTGACATTTTCTCGTCACTTATCACTATCACCCTACACCAGTTTTGACTCTTAGTCAAATTCAGTAGCAGTATCTTACCCATTGCTATTCCTTAATTTGCCGCACAGTCGGTACAGGAAATTTGTTTGTGGAACTGTTTAGTCTGCCATTTATTTCAATCATATGTTTTCTATTCGTTCATATGTTCTCTCGATTTCGTATTACTTCCATCAAAATTTTGTTGCAACGATTTATAAACCATCATTAAAAAAACTTCTAACACACAATTGTTAGACTGTTATTTCGTACCCTCCAATTCGCCGTTCTAAATGAATTTGCGCGATTGGAAGGACAAAACAGTTGAAAATATATGAATTTAAGAAGGCTTTATTTACAGACTCATCACTCTTTCTGTCTTTCTTGTTCTTTCTTCGAAAGAAAACATACGGCGGAAAAAATGTGGCAACAGCGGGCTCGATTTACTCTGTACCGCAATCTAAGAGTGGGACGCTCTATAAGAAATTCATTGGTATAGTGAGTTTTACCGTAGCGTATACCACTTGCAAGGTGTTGCATGCTAAATGTCAAGCACTTCGCGAATGTTGAACCAAATAGAATGTTGCACGCGGCTCGTGTATGTATGTAATACTTTATGTGATTTATGAATGACGAAATGTTCTCTGAAAGTTCATTAATAAAACAAACATATGTCAGAAATCGTAGCTCTTCACCAACATCTTTTCGTCTCCGGGTTTACATTAGGCATTTCGACCGTAACACAATATTTCTTTGTTATAGTATAATATGCAGGTAATAACAATCACTCACAGAAATGTAATAAGATTATGACTCCAATGTTGTAAATAGTTTCTTTAACCCTTACGATAACAAGCTGGGGGCTTTTGTCGAACCCATAGACAATTATATTGTGAATTGTGCTTCTATACGTGGACAAAAAATCCGAAAAAATTCACATTGTGTAATGGAAGGTTAAGAAAAGAATCCTACTTGATTTTGCTCCAAACAGGTTCTTGTTTTTTTGTATAGGGCAATAAAGCGAACTAGGTTCAACAAGCCCCCTTTTGGTGGTGCATGTTACCTTTTTTCGTTCTGATTTAACCCTTTCACAGAGGAAGTCGACAGAACCAAATTTCCTTAACATACGAATGTCGACTATAGTCGACGTGTTAAAATTTGTTTGTCCGTATCTTGGCTTTGTCGAGAGTAGTCGCCAAAGTTGTACCGTTCATTTTTGTTTGTGTTCTATTGTTTTCGATAAACAATAGAAATCACACAGAAAACCTTTGGCGACTACAATCGACAAACCCAAGATACAGACAAATTTTAACACGTCGACTATAATCGACATTCGCAGGTTAGGGAATTTTTTTTCCGTCGCCTTCCACAGTGAAAGGGTTAAGATATCGTTGCGGCTTAGTGTTTCTGTTTTCTGCCACAAATAAACACTGTCATGTCTGGGTCTGACAATACTAATGTTTTGCAATACTGATGGGCTTGGCAACACTGATAATAGTCACTTTGTTTGTTATTGTTGAATGTGGTCGGTGATTTTGCAATGCTGAAGAGAGAACTAATATTTTGAACATCCTGCGAGTTAAATGTTTTGATTAATAGCATTGCAGTGTTTTCGTAGCTTCAGTGCTAATATTCTGAATTCGAATATTGTTTCTTTTGTGTGTCGTATCGCGTAATAATATCAGTGAATGTAACCTATTTGTATAACCTACATGTATAATTTCATTTATAATGATGATGATTATTATGATGATGTGGTGTTCTACTCCAATGCTGGTCAAGTACCCGAATGTCTCTGGGCGAGACGAACCCAGGATAGTTTGCTATTTCCTTCCATGGGATGATTATCACTTCCAGAGGACGGGACCTACAGTGTAACGTGAGATCCAAACCACTTGTGTTCCTGCTTGTGGAATCGTACCCGGGACCCCTTGTTTGCAATTCTACGACCTTAATCTGTCATCCACCCGGGACACTATTTCATATACATATAACTGAATATTTAATAAAACATCTGAGAAATTAATTTGAAAATGATTTTTTCTCTATGGGTTCAACGAGGCCCCCCTTGGTATGCTACATTATAGAAAACATCTTAGTGTCGTAAGGGTTAAACCTATAGTATTTTTTCAGTTAAAAACTGTTTTCATTTGCCAACGAAAAGCATAAGCGTAACTGATATTACTCTGCTATGTCAATTAGCGAATTGCTTGGAGGGATTTAAAATGCAATACCTTTCTTACGGTACAAACTACGATTGCTCTGTTTAAAAAGGTGAACTGCATCCCACTGGTAACGAACGAGATGGAATAAACATATTTCTTCAAAACTACATATGAAAATGAAAATCTAATTCTCATCAACCAATCAAAGCAAAGTTATGACATCTCACACAATTACTATTTTGAAATGTATAATGTTAAATATGCAATTCGTATTTAAGATCCATGTATATCACAAATAGTAAACAATTAACGACTTAGATACTTATATATTTATTTCTATTACAAATGACTGCATGACGATGTTAGGCGTAACTAACGTCCATATATTTAACGTTTTTCCTGTATATTATACCTGACATTTTGCACATGTGAAAGCAAAAAAATTCAGTTGCTTAAATTATGAAACGTCAATTGAAAGTGTTATCACGAAAAGAAGTAAAGGATATATAATAGAAATACGAAAGGTTAATTTAAATATTCAGTCGACAGAATGAAGAAAATATCCAACTAATATAAAAATAATTCAATTATAAAAACATATACATCAACTTACTCTGGTTTCCACTCAAAACCTACTGAACAAAGAGAAAATGCTGTAGGTGTCCAATTCTCCTCTTCGGCAACTTGGACATCATAAGATATGGAACTATAGTAATACTTGTCCCAAAGCAAAAGACCTGAGACAATAGCAATGATCACCATGCAAATCCAGAGTACTATCCATACAATCCTAGAAGAAATAGCTTATTTAGACTTTAAAATATAGTATATTATTAGATTAACTTATAAATTAATGGACGAAGTGTGTACTGTTAAAATTTTATCACGAGTTTAATGATGAATACTTCAATGTTTTGGTGAAACGGACTCATTGACTGTATCAGACAAAGCCCAATTCCATATCGTTTTTGCATGCATCCTAGGTAAAGTGGAGTTGTTCTCCAAAGTTTGGTTTATTATGATTTACAAGTTGTGACGTAGGGAGACTATTAATTGCGAAAGAGAATTAACGAAAGTAGCAATGTGTTTAAACGGTAAATAAGATAAAGGAGTGTAGGGCAAGGAAAGTTAAATGGTATTGCGTTAAAGAGATGAATATAATGACACTGACAAATAAGAGGGATACTCGTTCACACGTTTACCCGTTCTAATGTACTTAGCATATGAGAAATCGAAAATAAACGAACACATAAGTACCAGACTGGCTTTTTGATAAATGTGACAAATATTCGTTTGTATGGTGTTATGGTGCAATATAAGAAAGGAGGAAGTTGTGAACTATTGCTCCAAAAAACCAGCAACTGATTGTCCTATGTTTAGCTGATTCTTTATCTTGCAATTATTATAATTGTTTTGCCTTCTGAATTATATGTTAAAAAAACTTTTCCTAACTCCTCCCACAATCCTTTACCAAACCACCAGTAACGTCCAAAACCAGCAATTTTGCTTACTAATAGTTAGCAAACCCTTAAACCCATCGTTAAATAAAACCAAATACTTCCACTTGTGGCACTTGGACATTGGTTATAATTTTAAACTACGAGATAGTACTACAGAAAGGGATTTAATACCAAAGCACAGCAAGGTCTCTTGAAAGTAAATGGAGCCAAGAGTTTAAAAAGAACAAAACCCAATCTACAAATAAACACCTCAACACCTAAACGTCATAATAAATGTATTTCAATTGTATTTGTCTTCACAATATGCACAATTACACTGACTGCACACAAAACCCTAACAATTTATGAACCAAAGCGGTAATGCACTTTGTAAATTCTATTTAAACACGTCCTGATAGAGTACATAGCTTTTAAACATTTTGCATAGTGGCATGTTATATTTTTCGTTTGTTTGCAAAGCATCTGTCTTCAGCCAAAAAATAGTTACATCAATGACAATGCACAAACAATATTATAGAACATCTGAATAACTAGAAAAATGAAGTTAATAATTACGTATACAGAAAGCAGATATTAAACTGATAGTTTAGCCATATGTTTATACTGTATGTTTATAATATTATCTAGGCATGATTCCAGAAAAAAGAAACAGAAAAAAATTGATTTCGGAAGCTTGGATGAATCAAACTAGTTATATTTTCTAAAGGAATTGATCATTGGTAGTAGTTCTCGAAGATGTCCCAACGTAAAACCACTTTCAATGAAAACAATATTTAAACATTTTCCATTATATGGAAGCATGAATTTATTTATAATTCCTTATTCTACAAACTCACGAACAAATATAGTAATGCAGAGTAATTGTATGTTTGCCGTCTGGTATTGGACGGCACTTCGAATCTACAATATCGGCAAAAGTGAAGAATATATCAGCAGGTTTAAGCCTTTGGTATTTCAAAGATGGTTACACACTAATACTGCGAATTATCAAAGCATGAAATTAAAACCAAGTTTGTGTAATAATGCTATATACAACTTGAGGATAAACTACAATTGACTGCATGATTATTATTGATATTGCAGAAGGTAGTCCAAAACACACCCACTGAATGTACAAATAATGTTAAGCTTCATGAAGGCCAATGTTCTAATGACTCCTTGCGTTGTTCATCAGCAGACGAGCAAAGAAATAGCCTCGTCTCAAAAATCTGACCAAAGTCTCCTCAACGATTTCTTTCTAACTTCTGTAATCTTGAAAAATCTTTCTTTTCCTCGTTTTCTAAATTTATGTACAAATTATATAGACGCCTTTTTAGTTTCATTTAGATGATATCAGAATTATTCTCCTTTACTACTTGTCAACGAAGATCTGATACAACAAGAGAAGTACCATACTTACGTTTGGAGTATTATTTTTTGAATAATGCGTAGTTTCAAACACTGATAAATTCGCTATATTGCGTTCAAAGAATGACCTTGCCAATTATTAGTTTTCCTCAATGAATTACGTAGTACGAAAACGTGCTTGAGTCAAACGAATTAGGAGAAATACTTTTAATGTGAGACTCGAAATATTTCTCGTCTCGTGTAAAAACGAGACGAGATTAAATTCTTTTCATCTCGCTTTGAATTAAAAGTACAATTTTCAGCTTGATTCGCTTCTCAGTTTCGAGAAAAGAGGAGATGGGAAATATGATAAGCTTTTTCATACATCACAGTTATGCAATAAAGTACATTATAAACGATATCAAACTACATCTCAATCCCTTCCCATTTTGTCTCTAGTGCATACTTTTTAACGCGAAGCACTATGAAAATATGTTATCCAGGAAACTAATTCTTTAAAATTCTGCTAACAATAAATCATTGTAGAAGGGAATCAATGGTCATTAAGTTATAGAAATGCTAACAGAAGTTTCCGTTGTGAGCATGGAGTGAATAACGTATTGATAGATATAAAATGGAAAAGTGATTATTGTAGAAATTGTCTTATCTTAACGTTAATGTTCGAAAACAGAATTACGTACTTTGTATGAACATATTATGTATCGAAGAACATAATACACTTTATTTAAAAATAATCCTCGTTCAATACTTTCTGGTTAAATGTAGTAATTTAGAAGTTCCTCCCTTTTCTTTCTTAGGAGAGAAGATCTTGATAACTCTGAAACACGTATTTCGTTGATGTTAATGAATAGTTTGTACAGAACATTTATACCTTCAACGGGAAACAATCTTCTGATTGAACACTTTTTAAACAAAGAACAGACAGTTTTTCATTATAGAAGTTGTCGCCTTTCCACCATTCGGGACAGAATTTTCAGAAACACTGAAGCAGTCATTTCCTTGCTTTTAAATTATTGAATTCATATATGCTACTTAAACATATCGTAGGATTCCTAACAACCAGAATAGAAAACAATAAAGACAAATACGTATATAGAGATGATATCCCATATGGAGGGGTTTGTTTTTATGTTGGATTATATTTTATCACTGTTAACGGTGAGTTTTTATTTCGAATTCTATATCTCCAACTTACTCATATTTCCTCCTTTGACACTTTCCGAATAAAGAAATATAAATTTGAGTCATAAAGGAATGATATTCCTTTTTGTTTTAAGAGCAGAGTTTTCAAAATCACTGAAACACATCTACATTTCCAAAAAATAATGACGTAGGATTACATCTGGAATTTGCATCTCTAAGTTCTGGGATCTATGAGATATTCAATTGTTGGTAGTATTTTTTTACTTCACTAAAACCTGTTAACATATACATTTCAAAAAAATCTTATAAATAGTGATTAAACCTGCTGCATTGCACGGTTTTACCTATTGTGTAGCTTATATATAAGTCCGTAACTTCCACTCTTTTATAAAATAACATAGATTATGATCTCTAGTTACATTAAGGACGAAACTAGTCGTTACACGCAATTCCATGCAAATATGGTAGAAACCCACACGTGTATATTGACAATATTGAAGAAAATGTTTGTTTTTAAACAGAAACTGCTTAAATAACGAAATTAAACTTTGGAAATATTAATTATATGTCACCTATTGAGTAAAGCCTTTATCCATGCAATTTATGAAATGAAATGAAATGAAATCTTTGAGTTTTAAATCCCACGGTTATGCCGGTTAGGCTAAATGAGATGGTGATGGTGAGTATTGAATGAAATGGTGGAATGAAGAAAGTGGGAGGAAACGGGAGAACCCCGAGAAAACTCACGCACACGGTGTTTGTCCACCCCAAAGTTGTTCACTTGGCGGGGGCTGAGATCGAACTCTGGACCCCAAGCACCAGAGGTGAGCGCTCTACCACTGATCCACCGCGGCCCATCCATGCAATTTAATTGACCGCAATTATAGTATTATCGAGGTAAGTTATTAGAAAAGATTGTCAAAAAGATTGGACGAGGAAAGTACTGACATTATATAGCGTAATGTGAAGGATCTCATTATTTATAGGTAACCGAGTATCATGTGAATAAGATACCCTCAAGAAGGGTGCACAGTGAAATATAACACAGTGCACATAGTCATACTACGTTGTTGTAGGGGCACCTAACTGAACGGATTTTTCGAGTAGAGCAAAACATTGTAAGGATAATATTGTATAAAACAATATTTTAGACAGATTAAAAATAAACGAAAACTATTTTGGCTTCCAAGACGATAACATCACATAGAGATATTCTCGCTCTATTGCGATAAATCTTTACGTTGAATACTCCAGAAATTATGTTAGTTGTTACACGAAATAAAACACTCTAGCATAAGCAACTTCAGTAGTGCTATTATGATCTGAACAAATGTACATACGACTAACCTCGGATAATCTTTTGTGTTCGTGGCATTTCTCAATTCGGAAAGGGTTAAACTCGTCGAGGAATTTGAAGCTTAAAATATATAAAACTATAATCATATCTGATGTGCTGTATGGTTACGAAACATGGTCGCTTATTTTAAGGGAAGGAATGTTAAGACTATTTGACAGTAAAATCCTGAAGCGAATATTCGAACTCAAGAGGGACGCGAATGGTGAATGGTGGAAACTTCATTACGATGAACAGCATAATTTGTTCATTTGGCAAACTTTGCTATGGTCAAGTCTAGGAGGCTCATGTGCTCAAGTCATGTAACCAGGAAGGTGGAAAGTAAGAACGGTTTCAAAGTCTTAACTTGAAGACCAATCGGAAAACGACAATTAGGAAGACCTAGGCGCAGGCAACAGAATAATATTAAGGTGAGTCTCGCAGAAATAGAAATACAAAGTAGAAACATGATCCTGTTGGCTAAGGATAGAAGTCAGTGAAGAGCTTTTGTGAACGCGGCATTGAACTTCCGGTTCCACACACCATATATTTAGTTAGTTAGTTATTTACAACCACTAGAGATGTAACGAATACGAACACTGGTTGGCCATATAAAAAGGTGTTTTGGTAAAAACCAGGTGGTCTTAAGTTAAAGGGAACCGCTTTAAGACTGAAAGAGTGTGGGGCTGTTCTGGAAGCGACCTGGATAGTAAACGTGGAACAGAGAAAGTTATTCTAGCTTAATTATCTGGTATCTGGGAAACTGTAAATCGAATCCCAAGTGTGATGCCATAGCGCTTGAACGTCAGTGTATACTGTGTCCAGAATATTGCTTTTCTCCGATAACAGAAGATAATACGGTAATCTGGTTAGTTGATCAGAGTTAATTTTATAAGATAGATACGTATCGCTATGGGAATACGTATGATTACCTGGTCTGTCTCAAACATGCTTGTACACAATTTCTGCTTAGCTAGAAAGCAAATACACTTCTCATTAGTTAACAATATTTCGGGGCGCGGTGGCTCAGTGTTAGAGCGTTCTCCCCCGGTGTTTCGGGTCCCTGATTCGATAACAGCTCGCGCCGTGTGGACTTCTCGGTGGACAAACACCATGCTTGTAGATTTTCTCGGGGTTCTTCACTTTCTTCAATCCGCCATTTCATTCATTTATCATAATCACCGTCTCCTTTAGCCTAACCGACATAATCGTGGGACGTACAACTTAAAGATTTCATTTCATTTCATTTACTTAAGAATATTATATCACCAATATATGAACTGAGATATTATAGTTTCCTGTATTGTAAATAAAAGACGTAAAAATAGTATTGCGTTTAACGCATCAGGACGGTACACTGAATATCAGTGGTACCAGTTCTGATCCAGTCATGCACTAACTCGCTCTCAGTGTGTAATTATTACATTCCCTTGAGACAGTGAATCGATTGCAATACATTCTCTTTTCACTATATTATTATTCTAAAGCGCTAAACTTTGAAGTTGGAAGTATTAGCACATTTTCACCATTTCCATAATCGTTATTATAATTTAGGTGGAAGTAGTCCCTTTTGTTAAGACACTGAACCGAATAAATAAATAAATAAATAAACTTGTCGCCACTTAATGTCGTGTTCGTCCAATGGAAATCAACAATACAACAGGAAACGATTGATTCGACCAATACCATTTTGATTAATTACCATTTTGATTACATGAGAATTACCTTTTAATACAGAATCAATTACAAGAACAAAATTTCGAAACATTCTACCAGTCTCGTACCATTTTTCTTCTGATCAGTGTTGATATACGTGTTCCAAAAGACTTCCAACTCTTATATGTGCAATAGTATAGAAAGCGAAACCAAACTTTCACAGGTTTGTTTTGTAATTTATGATTACAGTAATAGTTATCGAACACTGTAAAATTCTAGTATATATATGTGTGTGTGTTTGTTGATAGCGTCCAGTAAGTTGACGCCTCCGATGCCATATTTGTTAACTTTATATTATCTTTTGAAACCGTAATATTTCATCATATGAAACAACTAATTTAATGAAAAACTAAGTATACGTAATAAATTAACTCGAAACTATTATTGTATTTAATAACAGTGTATTATATATAGCATATATTAACGTGCCTTAAGATCCAGTAGGATGAAGTCTTGATATACTTAATGCCATCTAAGGTCGACCAACTTAAACATTCCTCTACTGACAGACGAAATGATGCACATACGCCTTTCGTGATATCTTTGAACCTGTAAAATCTTTTGTATAATTGAATATTAAATTCAAATATTATATATAGGCCCATTTCATTTCAAATAGTACATATTATACCCAAATGTGTACCATGACCGTCTTCGAGTTGTATGAAAAATATATATTAAAGATGGACATGTCCAGAATACAAAAACAAAATAGCTTTGGTCTATGATAATTCACAACAGTGTTGTAAACTCTTTACAAAATCACCACAGATAGTTACTTTTGCAGCACGGGGAGGAATGTTCGTTTTGAAGCTATTATTTTGAAAAACAACAAGTGGTAGAAACCTTTTTTATTGTTTATTTCAAACTATATTAAACAGAGATATTAGAGGTATAACATAAATTGTAACAAAATTGTTGAATTTGGGCAAAACTTTATTGTACAGAAAT
Source organism: Thermobia domestica (assembly GCF_964235325.1). NCBI lineage: Eukaryota > Metazoa > Arthropoda > Insecta > Zygentoma > Lepismatidae > Thermobia > Thermobia domestica. The sequence continues at coordinate 356,682,135 of NC_137454.1, read as the reverse complement.
TCCTATGCCTAAATGAAAACACATAAGGTTTGTTTTATGGCAGGAATAAATACAGTCGGAACGTGACACTTCAGTAAAAATATTATTTCTTACCTATCTGTAACCTAAAAGTGAGAATTTAGCATGAAACAAGTGAGCATTTAGCATGACAAAAGTGACAATTTCAAAATTGGCCTGTTTCCAAACTTAATATCTCAAAATACCAATTTTCAATTTTCATAAAAGTTGCACAAAGCATACATACGGCATTGCTTCCCAAACGTGTAAGGACAGGGTTGGCAGATACATTTTTCTGCGGAGAGAGATATGAATTTTCACACTTCATCGTACACAAGTTCTGAAACAATAGTAAAATAATAAACAAAGTGTGGGATTGGCAACAGTGCTTTTGATTTAAATACCACACCGAAAATATTATACTACAATAGGAACAATGCAAGTAAGTATATTGACAAAGAACATGGTCTGTAATTACAAACTTATTTTATGTTATCAGTCACCAGAGTATCACGAAAGTGAAAGACCAAAGTAATAGTTGTTGATGTACAGTACACCCATGTTCAATATTATTGTCGCATGTCTATAAGTACGTTGTTGTAGGTATATAATTTGATAACAAATTTTGTCAGTTATTTCTTATAATGTTAGTATGCGTATATTCGGCAACGACATGTGAGTAGCAAATTTCATGTCAAAAGAGCAGTAAATGAGAACAATAAAACGAAAATAAAACTCTCTTGTGCATTTAGCAACATTTTGTCTAATTCATTCTAATTTTCGTATTTGTAATTCTTTTCCTATGAAAATTTACCACAAATCTACATTTCCCGATTATACGCATAGTATCGGTATTGAAAGTATCCTGCAAAATCATTAACAGATTATATTGTTACAAGACAGTTATAAATATGCGACAATTATTTTGGACATGAATGTACTTGATCTTTTGTCAGCAGCAATGATCTTTCAAATGTAAGCATGTAAGCAAATGTAAGCATGACATACCCTTTTCACAATCCAATCGTTTGCCAGTCACATAGTTTTGACACTAGAAATTATTGAACGTGTTCTTGGTCAATATATTTACTTGCATTGTTCCTATGGTGATATAATACCTTCGACGTTGAGTTACATCAAAAACCGTGTTACCAATCTCACACTATTTTACTATTGCTTCACAACTTGTGTAAAGTGCAGTATAAAATTCCTATCTCTCTCCGCAGAAAAATGTATCTGTCAACTCTGCCTTTACAAGATTGAAGAACAATGCCGTATGCATGCTTTGTGTAACCTTTATGAGAATTCAAGATAGGTATTTTGAGATATTAATTTTGAAAAACAGTACAATTTTGAAATTTTCACTTTTCTCATGGTAGATTCTCACTTGTACGTTACAGATAGGTAAGAAATAATACTTTTGCTGTAATGTCCCGTTCCCGTAGTATTTAGTCCTAGCATAAAAAAACTATCATATATTTTTATTTAGGCACAGGAAATATCCGAAATGTGTACACAAGAACGATTTTCCAAATTCAATCATTTTTTTTACAATTTATGTTACTCCTCTAATGTCTCTGCTTCATATAGTTTGAAAGAGTTGAAAACATGGTATAAAGTAAGAAACAAAAAAGGTTCCTAGCACTTATTGTTCTTTCTTAATAATACCTTCAAAACCTCTATTTATTACTTTGTTGCAAAAGTAACTATATTGATGACTTTTAAAGAGGTTGCAACACTGTTACAAATCATCAGAGACCAAAGCTAATTTGTTTCCGTATTCTGGCCATGTCTATTTTTAATATATATTTTTTTGTCAAAATAATTCAAAATGGTCGATGGGCACCCCTTGTATGATTTGCGATGAAACACCCCTATCTATCTATCTATCTATCTATCTATCTATCTATCTATCTATCTATCTATATATATATATATATATATATATATATATATATATATATAGTTAATACAAGCTATTTTGTAAAATTAACCACTTGAATCTACTTTCCTTCTGGAACATTTTGAAACATGTTATGTATAAAGGTAACAAAGAAAGTTGTGTCGCTTTTTAACGCACCACCTTCGAACATCAATATGTCACCTAAGGCGTGAACGGAAGATAAAAACAGTCCCCATCAACATCAACGACCTTCTGCCAACGATCTGGAAGGTGATGGATTCCATTGCCATAGAACTTGGTGTGCCATGAAGTGAAAAAATATCAACTGCATTTTGCATCTCTACGAGAAATTTGAACTCGCATTTTCTAAGGTGATTCTCCATGGAATGAAGCAGGTAATAATAGAATAGTGCAATTTTCTGGGAGTATGGTGGATGTGATAGTGTTTCACATTCAACGCGTAGAATGGTGTCTCGGGTCATCCTATACCCGTGGGTCTTAGCGTTCTGCTGTAACACAGGAGGATCTCTTTATGATTCAGAAGTGCTGGCTCCACAGTTTTGAGTTTTTCTTGAATACGGCTCAAGTGATGACAATACACAGTTGCATTAATGCTCCGACCAGCTAGTAGCAGTTTCGGATGCACGATGCATTAAGCAGTCCCAAAAACACACAGGAGGACTTTTTTTCTGGTGGAGTGGTGGTTTCGGCTGTTAATGGTTTGCTAACCAATGATGACGGCCGCGTGGAGCTTCGTAGGAGACCCACCTCATTACATGTCAAGATCCTATCCAGAAAAGGCTCTTTCCTCAGATGAGACAGCAATGAATCACAGGTGTCTACTGTCATTGCCTTCTGACTCTCAGTTAAATCATGCAAGTCCTATCGACCCAACTTGTAGTGCTTTCCATGGTGCCAAATGGTTCCTCCACTTACAGTGAATTGTAGTCCCAGTTCCTCACCCCTCTGAACACTGTTCGTCTCAATTACTGCCTGAAGATCTTCATTTTCTATATGTGTTAATCTTTCGGCACGTGGTGCGTCTTTGAGTGCTTCATCACAATCCTTAAATTTGTTAAACCACCGCTGCACTGGCCGCGTAGTCACGATAGCCTAACCAAAATCCTGGCACTCTTTCTGCCTAGCTACAGCGGTGTTTGACTCCAGTTTGAATTCGTAGAGTATACACGCCGTTATGACGTTGTGTGGAGATCCCATGTTCATTATGTCTTTACGCAAGTTCACGATGTAAGTGAATTGCTACAACCATGTAGTAAGTTGGATATACCCACACCAACAGCTGTCCTTCTCCTTATCTCAATTCACCCTTAACTTCGCTGTGACACCAATTGAACACATACCTCCACAGAAAGCGCAGGACTTTCTTGGTTACATTTATGTTAAAGACAACTACATTTTGTGTAAGTTATGTTAACTTATGGAAGCAAATAGCATATTAGAATAGTGTATATCTATAAGATTAATCGATATTCCAGTAACAATTTTGACTTCAATTTGAGATATAAATTATACCATTCTCTGTGCAATAAAACGTTGTACGTGTGTATAAAACAAGATTCCTCATATCGACACTAATAACAATCATCATTACTATATATATATATATATATATATATATATATATATATATATATATATATATATATATATATATATATATATGCTGCAATTGTTGGCAGCTCACTTGCCGCAACTGAGAAGATTCCATGCTCCACGGTCTTCTACTAACCTCTTCGTCTTCAACGTACAATTTTTCTATTTGGATACCGTCCATTAATTTTAGTTTTCGTCGCCCTCTCCCTTTCTTTGCTGATACCCTTACCTCTAGCACATCCCTAATGATACATTCCTAGCCAAAGTCCCAACGACTTTCTCATCCTCTATTCTAAACCACCATTTTTAACATTCGCTCATTCGCTTTGAAATTTGCGCAACTGATTCTCCCCTTTCTTCTGCACACCCATATTTCGGAAGCCTTCAGATCGTTTTCCACCATTTTGAGCAATGTTTATATTTCCACCCTATGCAATACAATACTACACACGAAACATTTTTTTTTTTTCAATTTTAATGAACTCATTTTTCAAGATCAAAAGATACTCTTTTCTTCCTCCTGAATGTTTCTCTGCCCTTTGTTTGCCTCTATTTCACCTTCGCGCTTCATATCGTCATTAATAATACTACACTGGCATCGAAAACTAGTCAACTGCTCTCTTTTCTCCCTTTGTAACTGACAGCTTCGTTTCAATTACCATGGCTGTTTTCTTTCAAATATTATTTTTATCTAATTTTCTTTGCAGTAATTCGTCAAGTTTTCCAGCATCTTTCTCATTTCACTGTTCCATTGAAAACAAGTGCAATATCGTCTACAAATCGTATACACCAAATCATTGTAGATCATATCGAAATGCCATCCTCTTCATGTAGGATCTTTTCTCTATATACTGTAGATAGATATTAAATAACGTAGGCAAGAGACAGCATGCCTGTCGAACTCCTCTTCCGATTGCTCTTTCTAATGTCATTTTCCCCCTACTCTAATACGCACCTGTTGGCTCATTGTGTAAGTTTCTTATTACTCTTTGTCCTTTTCATTGCAATCTAGCTTTTTGTAAACTTTTCTACAACAGTTCCCAATTCACGCCATCAAAACACAAAGCCTGTTCTAGATCAATAAATTCTTAATACATTTCTTTTCTTTTCTCTATAAATCTTTCACCGCTTACCCTTAATATTCGAATTGCGTCTTTTGTACTCTTACCTCTCCTGAACCCGAATAGTTCCTCATTTTTTCTTTGGCTCTCCAATACAACATTCTTTTTAGAATTCGAAGCAATATGTTTGTTTCATTAGACATGAACTGTTACTTCTATAATCCTAAGGTCTTTCTATTTTCGATTTTTTTAAGCTACCGGTCTCATGGCCATTTTTAGAAGGTACTTTGGCCACCCTCCTATTTTATATATTTCACTGCAGAGTCGGAACAGTACTTCCTTGCCTTATTCTCCCAAATTCATAATGAATTTGATTGGTATCTTATATTTTCTGTTTGCCTTTCTATTCTCAATCTCGGATAATCTTTTCTCAAAGCCATCCCGGACAATATTAAACCCGTTGTCATTCTCTCGTACTTCATATTTCACTTCAACATGTAGGACACACGGTCTATCCCTACTCTCATATACGTTTACAAGTTATTGTTTACATCTTCCTAAGATTTCATTTCTCTCGATGACTATCTTCCCATTCTTAATTTCTACTACGAACGTAATAGCTCTTTTTTCCTCTTAAATTTCAACAGATTTTACTTTCTTGTTGATTTTCTTATACTTTCCAACTTCTTATAAGTCTTCCATTTACTGCCATTCTCTTTTCTGAAATTCTTCTTTTGCGGTGTCTCTTTCCCTCCATAACTTGTTGTTTAACTTGTACATCAATACAAGTCCTGTTCATCTTTCTACCCTCTTCTGTATCTATCTGTTTCCATGTCTTCCTTTTCTTTATTTTCTTCAACATCTGTTCTATAAGCCATGATTTCATAGTAATTTTGTGTTCGTGGTAACCAACTACTTCTTCTGCAGCCTGGTGTGTACAAGCTTAATATCTTCTTACCGTCTGTTAGTATCCGCATCTATTCACTTTGTAGTATCATTTTTTTGCACTTTTTAAAGAAAGGATTTCTCAGTTCTTAATTTTTCAACTTCTCAGCATTCAACATATCATTGCTTACTTTTCCCCTTCCTACATTTTTCAGCTGAGTATCCACTTTCCCTTACAATACTATGATCAACGAAATTATCAGCCATGGAAGGGTCTTTGCGTCCTAGAAGGTATTCGCATACCTCTTATGAATACAGAGTTAGTCTATTTAATAATTTTGACAATTTCCTGAGGATATCCATGTATATCTTCTTCTATTGTGCTGAGTGAACTTCGTGTTACAAATTACTAATGAATTGTGTCTACAAAAATTGACCAGTTCTTCTTCCCGTTCATTTGTTTCGCCTCTTCGTCTCCGCGTATGATTGTTCTGTTTTGATATCGTCCATTAATTGTAGTCTTCTTCATCCCTCCTTCTATTCCTTCCCACATAACCTCTAACTCATCCCTCATGATAAGTTCCTTATTAGCCAGTGTCCCAATCAGTTTCTCTAATTCTTTTCAATACTATCTATAATTGTTCTTTTCTCCCCTGTCATTTTTAACACCTTCTCATTCGATTTTTGCCCGATCCAGCTACTTCTCTCAATTCGTCTTCACACCAATATTTTAAAAGTTTTCAAATGTTTTACATCACATTTGGATCATGTTTCCACCCCATATACTACAATATTCCACATTAAGCATTTTATGAGACTTTTTTCGACTCTTTCTTCAAGGTTTCACAAAATAGTATTTTCTTCCTCCTGAACCCTTCTTTCGCCATTCCTATACTTGCTTTTATTTTGCCTTCGCACTTCAAATAATCATTGATAATACTATCCATGGAATATTAATGATTATATTACTACAGATCCTAATAATATAATTCAAATAATATTTTCCAGTCATGCATATGAAATGTTACTATAAATTATACAAACATCAATCTTTCATAGCTTTATATGGGTAAAATAGAGTGCCACTAGTCTATACCTACAAACCTTGAATTACTCCTTCCATACAGAGGCATTATCGGATACACTTTTCGACTGAAATATCTTCTTCTTTTTCTTAAACGATTATCTTTTGCTTCTTTGCGAATTGAGCAGAAATTAAGTAACAATCGAAATGTTTCGCGACAAATCAGATAAAACAATTCAATTAGTGACATCAAACTTCCTCCAAAGAAGAGACTTCCAAATCCACCGAAAGAAACTGTAAAAGAGAAGTTTATTCCATTACAAATTACTTCTAGACAAATATATAAAATCTTCAAATACGTGTAGTATTTGCTGTTACACATACAACGAAAAAGAACTGTCGAGATTCAGCAATGCGTTCATTTATAACAAATGACGTGAATGCATTTGTCGAGGGTACATTTAAGGTAAAGAAACGAATTAATCTGCAAACATTACGAGAATATAATATATGTTTTCGTCAGAATTTTTTTACTTAAATGTATATACAAACAAATGTATATACAAACATTTACATTCTGAATATCCACTTATCTCTTTTTCTTTCGGATAAAAACTGTATACGTAATATAGAAAAACATATATAGACTCGATAAATAGGTGGTACGTCGAGGTTTCAGAGATATAAATACGTTTGGAAATATCATTAACAGATGATAAATGCCCTTCTTTTCGGAGATATTTGGATCATCATTCAGATGGTGGCCATTTTGAATACTTTATTTAAAATTATTCTGCCACATTCTTCTGAAACTTACCGATGGTGTACCCATCTCTAGTATCGCACCATTTCTGTGAAATATTATTGATATTATTAATAACTCTGCATTTACTATTTAAAAGTCCGTTCGATACCTTACTGCAAACAAGTGCTAAGTTGTGTGTTCTGCGAGGATGTTACACAATTCAGGTTAACATTCCTGAACATCTTCAGTCCACTTCTTCCCAATCATGGAGTAATATCCAGGGGCAAGTTCTTCTGTAAATTTGTAACTCCGCTTTCTCATGCGCAATAATGGATTTTGGACCATTACACCTTACTCCACTTTGGAACTTACAACACAGCATCGGTGTATAGTAACGAGCCGTATATTACCACATCATCTACGCAGGTTCGGAGGATTACACATGTAAAATTTCATCGCTATACGATGCTTGTGAGTGGGCCAGAGTAAAACGTTTTCATGCATCTTTTGTTAGCCGGTAAATTCCGTGCAAATTACTCAGGAACTGTTGATATTTGACCCACAGTTCTTATAGGTGAAAATGTTCCCAAGTACTTTTAGAATATACCCTTGTCAGAAATGAATTCAATTATCAGTCACCCATATCTTCTGACTCATAAGATTTTCAAGACCTTTTTTAGTAGAGTGCTACATGATTTTTTAAAAGTTTTGCAGAGCTAACGCCTCAAGAGCAAAAATTTTGATGGTCATTTTTTCTATTTCAGTTTTAGTGTAGATACGGCACTCTTGCTTAGCACGGTAGAATTCTTTTATTACATCATTCTCACCTTCCGTTTCTTATTTGCTTTGTTTTCGAAATTCTAAGTATCGGATTACTTTCGGTAAATATCAAGTACTTCCAATAAAATAATCCTTACTCCTAGAAACTGCAACAATGCTTTCACGGAAGATCATTGGTTTGAACAAACTTACTTCTCAAATTACTGTGGTTTGTGGTTTGATTGGACATTATCAAATACACTACAATGTATTAATTGGAGCTTATTGATTCATCTAGAAGCTGTATAAAAGCTGTCCTCCTGCATAATGGCAATACGTATGCATCTCCTGCCATTGACCGTTCCACTCACGTGAGAGATCTGTACTGGTAAGAAATAAAATATGAAGAACAGGCGTGGTTAGTATGTAGTGACTTTAGTGTGCTCTCTATGTCATCGGGAAAAGAAGCGGATCATACTAAATAACCATCTTTCCTTTGCTTATGGATTAGACGTGGCAAAGGGACTCATTGTTTCGACAACCATATTCCACAAGGGGATGCTCTCCAACCTGGATAGCAAATGTTGTCAGGGAGGGCTTAATTCCTACAATAAAGTTCTGCCGTTGCCGCACCACACCAACTTGTGTTTTGTAAAGCAATTCATCAAATCTCTCTTTAAAGATGGCATATTTCAAGTATCTGTGTTCCAAGCTTCCAGATTTATTAGATGGAAAGGAGAGCATTTTGGTTGGATATGATATAAGGAAACTCGTCTCCGATCTCGTTTCCTTGAAAGTAGGAATGACACTGAGAAACAAGTTTGGATTGCTTTCGTAGAAGTGGAAAAGTTCTTCGGCAATCGCAAAGTGTCAAATTACAAGGAAATTGTGCAAAATATGTTGGCAACGTTCAAAGCTCTTGATTGTTCCATGATCTTAAAGAACCATTTGTTTCATTCTCATGGTGACTACTTTCTCCAAAACGTGGGAGGTAACAGTGAAGGACAAGTTGTTCCATCAGGACTTAAAGGTAATGGGAAGAAGATACCAGGGCAAATGGAGTATTAACTTGATTTGTGTAATATTGTTGGGTGATTGCTACGGAAATTTCAGTAGAAGTCTAAAAACAAATGCACCAGGAGATGTCTACAACGCAAAAAAAAAAAAAAAAGTTTTCATAAGCATAAATGACGGATAAGCTTTATTCCAATTTTATAAATGTCTTGTAGTTATTAATATAATCTGTTCGCTGGATCTACGATAGATATTGGAATGATTTTGGGTATAATATTTTATGATGTGTAGAATGATTTGGGTGACATTTTGTTCACACGCAAGTACAGAGCAGGGTTGCCAACCAAAAAGAAATACTTTTCTCATAAGAAATGGGTTTTCCTTACTTCCTAGGTACCTAATTTTCCCCCTGATACTGGGTATCGGAATGATTCTAATATTGTATTGAATTATCATATTACAGAAATAAGTTGATATAGAGTTTATTTCTCTGCTGAAAAGATGGAAGCATAGAACATTTCTGAATTAATTAGGATGTACTGGGGATTTTTTTTAAAGGAGGAAATAGGTACAAAATACATTTTCCCTAATTCAGTTTTATTAGACCCTGACTAAATTTGCAGATTATATTGCCAGTATTTGAAAATTGTTTTTAGAATATAAATTATATTTTTCTACGCAGGGTTGTTAGCGGACAAAAGTATACATTTTTTTAAAGAAAAGTACAATTTTCTCAGCTTTCAGTCCATAATTTCCCACCGTTACATCTGAGTAAATCTACTCGTACATTTCTAAAGTTGTGGTATTTGGTGATTAAAAAAAAGTTATGAAACACTTTCTACGATAATCAGTTGGCAATACGTCCCTAAGTAGAAACGTACACACAGCACAAAAAATTAGCAGATTTTTAAGGAAAGTATTCTCTTGCCTGAAAACCTGAAGTGATACAAGGTAATGGAGGTAATTTTCGAGTTCAGAACGTCTAAATCGATAAGAATCAGCCAACATACAGGACATCAGAAAACAAGTTTACTTTGGGAGAAATGTGCAACGAATGAAATAATTAATTGAATGAAGAAAATGAGACGAAACGGGTAGAACCTTAAGAACACCCATGCACACTATATTTGGCCATCATCTCTTGGAGAGAACTGGGGTTGGAGAACAGGCTCTATGCACCAGCAGTGAGCTCTCTACGAATGAGCCACCACAGCTCGAAATATAAATCGTGTCATGTAATTGAAGTTTTACTTAATTTAAATCAATATATCCTCCTCCTGTATTAAAAAGGTAAAATATAACCATAAATCCACTAGTATATTTGAACATTTACTTAAAACAAATAAATGTTAAATTTTAGAACAGATGAATATAAGTGATCAGATCGTTTTAAATGACTGTGAGAAAAGTAAACCTGGGATAGATTCAAAGCGTGTTTATCATTTATTACCAGTAATGATAGACATACTCAAATTCTAGTTTACGCTTGTGCCAAACAGCAACACTAAAATTTGATATAGATCTTTTAAATATGCTGACTGCGGCGTAAACTCTGGCGTACAGTTTAAGTTTACATGCAAATAAATACATAAGCTGTGTGTGTGCAATAGGATAGTATAATATTTGTAATTAAAATTCATGCATTAATTAATCTTCTTACTTCCGTCGGGTCCATTTTGACCCAAAGCGATTTTTTCAACTTGATTATCTCGGACCCTTTGTGAGCTGTGATCATCATGCTTCGTGACTTTTAGTTATTTTACCAAAGAGGTGTTTTGTAAAAATTTCGATTCAAATCTCCATCCTATTACGTCACAGTAGAAAAACTAGCACATAAGTTCCTCGGGTCCATTTAGACCCATTAGTTCAATGAATATTTACGTGACTGGAAAATCATTATTGAATGGATTTCTGATGAAAATACATCCACAAAACAATGCAATAATAATAATAATAATAATAATAATAATAATAATAATAATAATAATAATAATAATAATAATAATAATAATAATAATAATAATAATAATTATTATTATTATTATTATTATTATTATTATTATTATTATTATTATTATTATTATTATTATTATTATTATTAGTTATTGCACTGTCCGAAAATAATTTAGTTTCTTTTAGATACCTTGTATTGGCAACATTGTTTAGGTTCATTTTGGATAAGTTTTTATTCGTAGTATTGTTTGTTTCCTCGTTGTGCAGTAATTACACACCATTTTGGTGTCCAAAATGACTGTTTTGACACCAGAAGAATTCAAAATTTTCTTACTTTTTCTGACGATGAACTGACATCTGAAATGGAGGATCGATTATCAGTGCAGGATTCTTTGTCTTCGTCTTCCATGTCTGATGAAGATTCTTCGGAAAGCTCTGATTGAAAGCTGCATCAAGATCTCCCTCGTGGCTAAGCGGTTGCGCCTTTGGCATTGGACACCCAGGTTCGATTCCTGGCAGGAGCTCATGTGGTTCGGATTCAACGCTTATCAGTAGGACCACGTCTCATATAGTCTCGCTGCTCAAAGGGACGCTAAACTAAAATCAACTCAAATGAAAACTACAAAAAACAAACAAAAATGTGCTAAGAAAAGTGCAGCCCAAGAAATCGTACGATCGCTCCGTGGAGAGACACAGGAGGAGTGTGTTCATCAAATGACGAATAGCCCTGACGTTCTGAGGAAAAGAGGTATTGCCACACGTGAAAGGGAACAGACGACAAAAATACGATCAAATACAGTTTGTGAAACAAATTTATCTGTAAAAGACATCCCAATCAGATTTGTGAGCAATGTCAAAAACAGTAAAATGGGTGTTCACATGTTTCAAGTAGCATAAAAGAAAACAACCACTTACGTGGATTATGTTCTCAGAGGTTTTCAATAAAAGTTAACAGGAATGCGTGACCTAACCTAACCAAAAGTAACCTAAATAAAACCTCCTTGCAACAGAAGTCAAAAGTATTATATATATATATATATATATATATATATATATATATATATATATATATATATGTGTGTGTGTGTGTGTGTGTGTGTGTGTGATGTTTTAGTGTTCTAGATGCAAGGGCATCTCTGGCATGTTAAATTTCGGTTAATAATAAAACAATTGTACAATTATTTCTAAATATTTGAGGACGACCGGAAAATATATCATGTATTTAAGAAATATAGGGGGCCGAGAACATCCCCCCCGCAAACAGTGACGCTTGTCTAGATTTGACCCATGTTTTGTTATATTTGACACAAACCAGTCACAACGCTATTGCATGTACAAATGTAGTGTAAACTACAAATTGAAACATAAAAAAAATGAAAGGGTCCATTTTGACCCATAAGAACTTATGTGTATGCAAAAATCGAGGGACGTATAAAGGTTAACTATATATGATTATGTGTGATAGTATAGAATTGACGTTATAGTGTAGAACAAAATAAGATTAGTATAAAATAGATGAAATAATAAACAAATATTAGATTCATAATACTATCGAAAAAGAAAAGTACAGTAATGGATCATTTCATGTCAAATCACCTAATTTTAAAACATGGCCGTGCTACAATGTCTCAGATTCTCTTCAAAATTTTTATCATAAATAAATATCAATGAAATTATGTTAAATTAGTTTTTTCGATTTTTTGGATGAGAAATGGGCCAGGGTGAATTTTCTAAAACTGTGAATTTTGCTACAATTACACTTTGCCGCACTCAGCATCGTGGAAATAAAATTACCATAACTTCCTTATTTTTGAAGTAGTTGGGGTCTTCCGAGTGTCCAATGAAAGCTTAATGTTGCCTCTTTCAGCAGATCTTGTGAATCCATGCAAAAACGTACACTTTCAAACATTAATGGGCATACAAACAAATTTTAGTTTTTTTTTCTACAAATTGTGTCGTTGCTCAAAAGTTACAACGATGACACTTTTGAAACTTTTTTGTACATTCATCTTTACGAGTATATGGCATGGTAAAAAAAATCAAGATGGTGTTTTTTGTATTTTTCTAATTATTGCTTTTTTATGTATGGAAATATACGGTTTTAACTTTTGTTACAAATTGTGTCATTGCTCGTAAGTTACAACTATGAAACTTTCGAAGCTTTTTAAATAGAATTATCTTAACACATAAATAATATGGTTAATAAAATAAAAAGCTGTTTTTTGTATGTTTGTATGTATTTTTTATTAGACGTGTACGGAAATATACAGCTTTAGATTTTGTTACAAATTGTGTCATTGCTCATAAGTTATATCTAGGACACAATTTAAAAAGTTTCAAAAGTTTCATAGTTTTAACATACGTGCAATGACACAATTTGTAACAAAACTTAAAACTGTATATTCCCGTACATAAAAAATAATAATTAGAAAGATACAAAAAAATACCCTTTTGATTTTTTAACCAAATCATGTATGTGCTAAGATAATTCTATTTTAAAAGTGTCAAAAGTTTCATAGTTGTAACTTTTGAGCAATGGCACAATTTGTAAACCCTCAAATTGCTATTTATGTCAATTAACGTCTCACCGTGTAATCATTTGCTAAGTTACTTAAGAAGTACTCAAAGAGCAAACATTAAGCTTTCATTTGACATCTAGATGAGCCCAATAACTTCAAAAATGAGGAAGTTGTGGTAATTTAGTTCCATGATGCTGAGTGACGGAAAGTGAAATTGAAGCATAATTCACATTTTTCAAAAATTTCTCCCCGGTTCGTTTCTCGTTCAAAAAATCGGGAAAAATAATTTAACATAATTTGATTGGTATTTATGTATGAAAAAAAAATGAAGAGAATCTGAGACATTGAAGGATAGTGCTCTAGGTGATTTCATATGGAATGACCCTAATTTTAGAAAGCTAAATTTGTGATAAAGCACTAATATAAGATCACGAATGTAAAGTACAAAAATAAGAAAAAAAGGAAAGAAAGAAGGAAAAGGTAGTAAATTAAAGAATTGATTTTCAGGTGCATAATATCAATATAAGAAAAATTACATCCAGTTTAATATTAAAAATAAGCGCTATAATTCCATAAATGTACACATAGCGATATTTAGTATCAGTACCACTGCGGTCATACTGTTTCTTGATATATGAGTCGTCCAGTTCCAAACCTAAATTTGCCCATTTGCAGATAATCTTAGAAAACCGAGAAAAATGCAGGATCGATGCGTTTTGATGATCTGGAAATATTTGAAGATGTACAGGTCATTTCCATTAACACACCGAGTACTCCCAGTTCTACCTAACATGCAGATCTTACGTTATAGTTTTTAATTTTTCTGTAAATGGCAAGGAGCTGTTTTTTTTCTAATTGGACGACTCATAAATTTCAGAAACATGTAAGAATCACTGCCAGAACCGGCTTGACGTTTTACTATCATATCAGAACCGGTTCAAGAAACATTCCTGTCTTAACTCTCAGAGCTGGACCGAGAAGGACTTCGTTGAAAACGATTCGTAAACGGGTTATTGAACAACAGGTTCAACTCAAAACCGTTCCCAGAACCGGTTCACCCTTTACCTAAAGTCTCAAAATTGCTCCAATAACCGGTTCGACCTTTTTCCTAATATATCAGAATCCCTCCCATAACCGGTTCGACCAATTTTCTAACATCTCAGAATAAGTTTCAGAATCGGTTCTTAATTTTCTTGTCTCACAACCGGTTCAAGAACCACTTCTCTAGGCTCTCAACATCTCAGAACAGGTTCGTAAACCACTTTCTGAAAAAAAAAAAAAAAACAGAATGGTTTCTCAACCGATTTCTGAACAACAGCCACAACCAAGAACTAGATAAGAAACCGTTCCGTAGCGTTTTCACAAGAACAGGTTAATTTTAAATCCCTGTTAAATGCAATAAGGAAAATAAAGTCACAATTAATGAATTACTTATATTGAATGAATGAATATCAGGATGTAATCAGAGAACTGCACAAATACATTCTAATATGATTAAACATAAATCTGAATGGCCTTTTCGGTCATGCATTAAACATTGAACCAAAGAACATACTAAAAAAGTATAGATCTCTGATAATGTTTCTGGCATATTCTTGTATATACTCTTCATATGCATTGTGCGTACATACTATATTTATAGAATAGAGTCATTGGGGTGAACTGAGTAGGTCCTAAACATATTACAACGTTTTTAGTGTATATTTCTAATCAACTTTACACTTATTGGTAATATGTATACTTTGAACTTTTTGCTACAAAGTAAATATAGAGTAATGCAGAGATATAATAAGATAAGACACAAACAGAAAGAGAAATATTCATTTCTGAATTACCCACTTAACTCCGAATGTCGAGGTGAACTGGGTAGGTGCATGGGGTGAAATTGGTATAAATATAGCTTTACGTTTGTAGAGAAAACTATCCACCCGACGTTAGTTAAGTCAAGTAAAGTTAGAAATCCTTATCTCCAGTTTGAGTCAAGAACACTCCAGTTTGAGTGAAGAACAAACTTATATGGAAAATAATGTGCAATGTGACAATAGCTATCATTTCTTCGAAACTAAATTATAATGTTTTATTCACGAGATAGAAGGAAACTGTGACATATTTTCTCGACACTATGTGAACTAGAGTTTTTATGTTTCTTACACTAGCAGAGCTGAAACAAAAGTTTATATTTTTCATACAAAATTCTCACATTCGTCCTTCTCTACTGGAAAGTGTCGGATGAAATAGACAAGAGGTTAGTATAGAATAAACAACAGTTAACATTTGCCACACACAAACTGTAACTTATTAGAAGCACCAACACAGTATGCATGATACCATACTCACTTCTTGGCGGTGTATTTAGTTGAAAAATTTGCTGGATTTTGCTCTGGTAAATGCTTTTCCGCACAACCCGCATGCTTTTATAGAAGTATTTTTTGTACAAGAGGATTCATAGCGAATAGACTTCATCGATTTTCTCCTGCTCAATTTCATAATTTTGTTATCTGGACGTTCAGACTAAAGAAACATCCTAGCCTCTCAATTTCGCAATATGGTATAGAGACATCGAAATCTCAGATCCCTGCGTTGCTCTCTTCCTCTTCTAAACTGACGGTCTCTTGAGAGGTGAAGACAGAATCTCTCGTGTTCATGGTGTTGGTAGTGATTCTTGTCTGTTGAGCTCCTGAACAGAACTTCTTGATTAAGCGTATCTGTTGACTGCATTGTAACAAGTTTATCATCGGATATTGTCAATCTATTTACTGGAAATATACCAGTTGCTGTAAAGCCTACAACGCTATTAGCACCTGTCGCAGCCTTTCCCCATGCTTCATTTAGTAGGTGACCAAATTGAATTTTAGTTTATATTCGTATCTAAATATGAGAAAGCTACTGGTTGCACACTTGTTTAAAAAATACACTCAAAGGTCGAAAGAAAGCCTTGTCCAAGAACTGCAATATGTGGGTAGTGTGACATTCCTTGTTGAATGCAGTATTCAAGCACTTCCAATGACTTCGAATGAGCTGCATGGTGGCCATCCATGACAAGTAAGCAAGGTCCCGTGGTTTTAGTTGAGTGAAGTGTTCAGCCAATTCAGAAATTTAGCCTCATTAAAGTAACCGGAATCAGTCCTAGCCACGTGCGAACCTCATTGTAAACTATCACGAAATTCACTCCTCAACCTTTTCCCTTTGAATGTAACTCAGAAAGAAAGGAACATGTCTACAGCATTGCAGCAAGCAATCACCGTCACGTTCCCACATCCTTACATTTCCCCTATCCCAGCCTGAGCCATAGAATAAAGGCCTAAATAAATTCAGTTCGATTTAACTTACTCTATAAATCGTGTTTTATAATTATATATACACTAATGATAAATTACACATCAGTATTGAACGTACATACAAATAAAATACAGGTACCCACATCACCCCATTTTACACTTTTTTCTTTCGTTACCACTTTTTCAATATCCGATGCAGGATCTACATCAATATCTCTTTCATATACACAATGAAACCTTGCTCTGTGATATAGTGCAATCCGCAATCCAAAGCTGTGGGATGAACACGATATACATCTTAGGTTCTCATACTTAAAATTTATAAGAACTAAAAATCTGTTTACGTTTTACGTACCTTGAAACATATACGTGGCTTTCACATGACTTTTGCGTTGTTTTCGTGGCTCATTCATGCAGTAGGTATCTCTTGAATGACTGCAGAACTGACAGTATTTGGTTCTCTCTTAAATGTCATTACGACTTTACCAGATCTTGATAACCTTTGCATTACCAACTTCACCCCCAATGACTTCAATTATGTTGCTCAGGGAAATTACGAACCAGAATTTATATTCTAGGAACAAGAGCAAACTTGATACTTTGATATGATGTACGCATCAAATCCAGTGGCTTCAATCTAAGGTGGATACTTCAGCCGACCTAGTGTGAATAATTCGAGATTCTCGGTGTGAAGTCAAGGTTATTGTTCGCTTTAAAAAATATATTTATTTTTTTTAATTGTCATAGTACTAGGCCAGTTTCATTCTTTCCAAATACTATATTTGCATTATATATATTTAAATATATTTGAGGCATTTGCAATTAAATTGGATCGATGACTTAATCATAAAATCTACTATTGTTTACGATATGTTGATTAAAGATTTTTGAGGTATTTTTATGAATCTTCTGTTTTGTGTATAGCATTGATGGTACGTATATACGTTGTTTTCGATGTTGTTCGTAACAAAATTGTATTGCAAATAGGTTAATTTGTTAATAACACTTAGCACTATCAAGTTATTCCATTCAAATAACTTTTTACAATATACTAATAATTATTTTCTATAGTACTCGAACAAATGAGCAGCGAAGAAAACAAAATATCAGCCTGTAATTTTGAAGATCCCCAGATAAAAACGTGTAATTAGCTCATTAACTTATGTAGTAAATAAGACGATTACGTAATATAGCATAACGTTTAGGTTGTTAGTCTTACCTAACATCTCAAGGTCTCCAAACATTACATCACGGGAGAACCGCATCTTTGGAAATTCCATCATTTTGAGTACAATTGCAGAAAAGGAGTTCCTAAAAATAGATAAAAAATATTTAATTATTATTTTTCCCTCGCAGAAATATATATATGTGATGCTTTAATACACTGCTTTAATCTTTTGAAACAATTTTATTGACTGCACCTAAGATTGCTTTATGTTTGAATATATTTCAGGAGAAGTTAACCTGGAATGGTTAATTTTAAAGTCATTTTACCGAGATCAATTTCCTCATATCAACATTCAAACAGGTTTAACGTTGTTACTTGGTTCTCTACATAATTTCGTTTTTCCAGTTTCAATTTAGATTAGTACAGTAATTACTTAGTAACATGCTATATCTAAAATTCAGTTGATTGAGGAAGTTATATTCATAGAATGACATTAAGTACTGACTTTTGTGTATGATTTTGGCAAGTGTTTGTAGATAGGCCTCAATATGTTCCTCCTGATAAAATGTGCTCATATTTCATCTTTCGAAACTTTTGTATATACAGCGCAATGAGAAACATTTTATTTACTGCTCCAGTAGAAGAACTTTCATTCTATAGAAGCGTTACATGATAGTTCTAAAATTATGAGAATCAGATATGACGGAAAAATCTGTCATCAACGCAAATAGGTAATTTATTGTTTGTTCTTGTTAGAAAGGAAATTAACACGTAGATAGTAAACTTTTACATCCTTCACTTTTTGTTTATTTTATTTCTAAGTAAAGAGATTTGTCTGTACCCAAATTATTTTTCCTTCCGAACATGACAGTATAATTATTGTCTCATGTCCAGGTTACTCAGATTCTTGAATATGTAAATTAAATGTTAGACATACGCCGTTCTAGTAAAGAGCGATATTGGGGAGTATGGAAACAGGCACGGAACGAACTTAATAGATTCACATAGAAGCCTTGTACTAACATACAAAAAAGCATAAAAGGAAAGTAAACGTACATTATGGTTCTGATCAGTTCCTCGTGGTCTTTTCCCTTATTATTTTTTATAGATTTTCTGCCGGTACATCTTTGTATAAATAGAACAAGGGATTATTTTCGTCTCGTTCGCGGTCGTTCTAAACTTGTGTTGCATTAGTTTGTGTACGCCACCAAAATGTTTAAATAATTTATGTTTCTATTTGAATCTACCACATATTATTTTATTAAAATTGAATATTTTATTGAAAGTGAAACAATATTCGTTTCATTTGTCGTCAGTCTTTTAGTACATTCCCAAGCTGTCCTTGTTCTGTAGTGACATTCCACGTTAGTTACATCAATAGTACTAGTGGGAGTAATGACGTTTTGTCCGGAAGTAAGACAAGTAATCATTCCTTTTCCATGTACCGTATCACACCCAATAAAAATTTTAACCATTGGTAAACTTTTTCTAAATCAATGAATGAGCAAGTGGAATTAAAAGACAAAGACTTAATAAAACCTATTTAAGCTGGATCTGCTGAATCTGCTGAAAACGGGATATTCTTTAAAGTATTCTAAGGAAAGTCTCACAAGTTTGGTAGTGCATTATTATCATGAAAATAACTGAAATATTGTTTCCTAAGGAAATGTGCATCTGTTTGATTAGGGAGTGGATTTTTTACAGGATATTATATTTTCTCGGAGTCTACTTCTTAGGAAAAATGGGACATGTCTTGCTAAATTCAATTCATACATCATATTATGAAGTTAGTAATAGATAAACGAGACTAGCTTTGCATCATTAGCATGGTAAAAGTACTATGGACACTCGCCCTTGCAGTTTTTGGTCGCGATTATAAGGTAAACTTGTTTTAAGCACGATATTCCAATATGACCATTAATGAACAGGCAAATATATAGACAACGAAAATTTAAATTATTACCAATAGTTGTTTAGATAAACATATGAAACATAGAACATTATATATATGTATATATAGGGTGGGCCATTTTAATCAATCCACGGAAATATCTGAAAAATAAAAAAAAACATAGAAGAAAAGTTTGAAGTACACGCTATATATTGCTAAGGGGAAAAACAATTCCGCACACAGTACCCCTCCCCGCTCCCTGTAAATGGGGGTAACGGGGGGTAATTTTGAAATGTCAAATGGGAACATGGGTCGAGTAATACCTCGTTCGAAAGGTCTTGGAAAAGCAATTAACACTGTACCAAAAGATGTTTCATTGGAGCACCAGTTTCAAAATGGCCGCCATGATATAGTTCGGAAACTCCAGTACCGAATGGAAGACAACCATGGAAGGTAAATGAAGGAACAAGATTGAAATACGTAAATATCATAAAGCATATCGAATGATGTGATCCCTGTGATCCCAGTGGCCTCCCTGAAGGGCTCTTGGGGCTAACTTCAAAATTTCAATCTCCGATCAGACAACGGATCGAACGTACGCTTGACCTACCCAATGCTGTTTGGAAGGCAGACTTCATGGATAGAGAATTGGTGCACTGAGTTAGTACGGATGGCCACATTTACATTTTGATTAACTATTAGCACTCATGTCATATTGTGAGCTTCAGGGACGAAACGGTGTGTACGTATATCCCCGAAATCCTTTCCGAATAACCAGCACGCATTGAATAAAAGTTTCTGTGGAGAATGAGATCAGCAAATTTACACGTTTGTAAGTTCCAGCAACTGCATTATTCGACAACTTCTTTCGTATAACGTTCTTTCTGTTTTCGCATCAAATCATACTCAACCATACAGATATGCGTTACCATTCAAATAAAATTTCACCATTTTTTAGTCACTACTGCGTCATCCTTACAAACGAATGTTTCATCCACACCATAACTATTTGAAGCGTATCCTTAACTTGAGAATTAAAGTAGAGTTCTCATTTGACCTTTCACAATTACTTTTCACCCCGCTCACATACAGAGCACAGGGAGAGATTATTTTGCAGTATTTGGATTTCTTTCTATATAGTATGGCAATTTTACTCTAACATTTTTATCTGTGTTGTATTATTCTCGAGCCATGGAACGCATCCGTGGTTTTCCTTTTAATTTTCGTTATTATCATTTATCTCTAACCGTATTCATGCTATGGGCGCTAGACGTTTTCTTAGACACAGTCACCATGTCTTGGTGATCATTTTGAAAACGGTGTCTCATGTCAAAAACTATGTTTCGAAGACGTTTTAAGAACACTGCCATTCTACCTCAATCGTTTTCTCCTGCAAGATGTTACTATTTAAAATTTTGAATTTAGCCCTCAAGGCCCCTTCAGGGAGGCCATTGGGATCACAGGGATCACATCATTCAATATGCTCTATGATATTTACTTATTTCAATTTTGTTCCATTCAGTTACTTTCCATGGTTTTTATACTACGGGTACTGGAGTTTCCAAACCATATCATGGCGGCCATTTTGAAACTGGTGCTCCATATGAAACATCTTTTGGTACAGCGTTACTTAGTTTTCTAAGACCTTTCGACCCGACCCATGTTCCCATTTGACATTTCAAAGTTACCCTTCGTTACCCCCATTTACGAGAGGCGGGGAGGGGTACTTTTGGCGGAATTGGTTTTCCCCCTTAGCAATATATAACGTGTACTTCAAACATTTCTTCTATGTTTTTTTTTATTTTTCAGATATTTCCGTGGATTAATTAAAATGGCCGACCCTGTATATTACGTTTGTAGCATTGGTATCATAGTTTACTACTAGCGAAGAAATATCTCCTGTAACGCAACAAAAAATTAGCTGGTCTGTATGACGCTAGGTTATTTGAAACGAAAAGTTTATCATTATTACAAAAGACAGATCTAAGCAACAACAACAAAAATAAATAAATCTACATATATCTGGTTGAATGATTCTAGTATCACATAAAACTCAACATTTCGGTAGAGAAGCCACATTAGTAGTGAAATTTCTATGTGATCACGGCGCTTGCCAGAAAATGATAGATCGTTACTATATTTAGTATTTGGAAAGTCTATAGTGAGGTTGTTTGCAACGGACTAAAAGAGAAAATGTTTATACATTATACTATATTTCAAAATTGGATCCACGTTTTTAGATTTAATGTTTAAATGTTATTAAATAATATAAGTTTCCTTGAAATACAATTTTCATTGTGACTCTTAAAGGGAATACTGATTTTTTTACACTGTCGGTATGTGTCATAATATATTACCATTTTAATATATGATATAAACAATAATGAAAATATTTGGGAGGAAATATTTTGAACTTATTTCATAGATGTTTATTTATTGTGATTTTAACCCTCTTATGCAGTTGTGAGAATAGGAACCAACGTCAGTAGCTTGTCATCGCACCAGAAGCATACTTTTGTAAATATACTTTATTCAAGTCAATAATCAAGAAATTGGTTAAATATCATAGAAATCATAAAGATAATATCATAGAAATTATCTTTGCATCATAAAGGCAAATAACATTTCCTTCTTTTCTTCACTCGTTATTTGTCTTTTTTCCTTATTAAGGAAAATTTATAAACACATACTAAATATCACATACCTAACTGAACCAAATCAAACCATTACGCGTTTTCCAAATTTAGAAACAAGGATTCATGTACATTTGTAGCACCATATAATGCACATATTCTTATTTTCAGTAAGAAATTCTTTCAGCTACTTTACGTAACTTTAAAAATTTTTCATATTCTCTATCAACAGAAAAAAAATAAACAGTTTTCAGCCTATATTGTGATTTATATTTCAAAACCACATTATTTTATCCATAATATTTTGACCTCTTTTTCAGTTAGAACTCAATTGAAATCAAGGGAGTTTATGTACCTTCGCTTTACATCCTCACAATTGAATATAGGGCAATTAACCCAATAAATACACCATTTTTGAGTTTTCGTATTGTCGCTCTTATGGTCGTTGAAAATTACCATTCTGGTTTAATAAACCTAATTTGAAA
The DNA here is from genome assembly GCF_964235325.1 of Thermobia domestica. NCBI lineage: Eukaryota > Metazoa > Arthropoda > Insecta > Zygentoma > Lepismatidae > Thermobia > Thermobia domestica. Next base: position 356,659,206 of record NC_137454.1, on the reverse strand, counting down.
ATGAAGAAAATAATTTTTGCTAGTATTCCAACAGTTACAAAACAATGTGATGTTCAAATCAAGAACAGCTTTATATTCTCTGATTTTTTCTTTCGTTTTTTTTTTTTGGAACGAAAAGCATTCGAAAATACTTGTTCCTCATTCTTTCATTGAGAATTGCCTTACGTTTGCAAGCTAGAATTTCTTGGAAACATATATTTTAAGAATGTGACTAAAGTATTATTGTTTCCAAGATATTTTTTTTCAAAACTGTACTTTCAAAAGTCGTATATATAACAGAATAACATTAAATGGGTCAGTAACAGACGAAGTGGTTAAAATATAATAACAGACTGCCTTTGCCTGGCAAGACTCTCACTATAGTTAAGGACTGAATTGTTGCTAGTACTGTTGCTTCAGTGCTGGTAAGAAGAAGAATTGTTCTCACACACTGTCAATGTTTTCGAACTAAGTATTAATATAGTTATTCTATTACCAATTTGATTTTTTACTTCCAAATTTTACGAAAGATCGGATCAAAATACTCTACTCTGTGGTCATACTCGGGAAATTAAAAAAAAAATAGGATAATGGAAAATGTGCTTTCAAACAAGGTCGCGACTAAAATTCCAACTATAAGATCACAAAATAAAGAAATTTCTAATTTACAACTTCGTAATGTAATATCAGTAATTTAAAGGTATACAATAGTTAGTACAGTAAAGAAAATTGATTTTTTTTTTACTTTCAGTAGAACTGTACTAATCGCTAAGTATTGAAATGGTAAAAGTAAAATTATTTACTGATTTTATGTTATTATCACGAACACTTGAAAAATATATATGTGAAATACGAAATACAATAAAGTTGCAGGTCAGGACAATTAATATTTTAAATCTTAAGGATTTTCCTCCTTTCAAATGATTTTGTGACTATAACCTTCCGCACGATTGTACAAAATTAAATCTTTCTTCTTTTCAATGTGCTATCTCACCAGGAGCGGACTGGCCATAGTGCATTTGTGGAACTTTCCACAGGGCCCGGTAAATCTTAAAGACTTTCAGCAGTACAATATAACTCTGTTTCTTACTCCGTTTGCAACATTTAACACAATTGAAAAACAGTATTCGATCCCACCAAGCACAAGATGAAAAGCAGCATCACATAAAGAGACCCTGCTCAAATTTGAAAATATTTAGACGGTGATTATTTTATTTATTTATTTATTTATTGTTGTTCATTTTTGACCACTCATCAACTCTGTCTATATATTTACAAACAAATGGTTCGGATATAATAAAAGCAATTACACATTGCGAAAGTGACTTCCAAAGTGTTACAGTAACTTAGAGAATGTTTTGAAACAATCAAGAATGAAGCGAAAGAATTCACTGAATTGGCAAAAGCTAAACTACTTGAAGAACATGGTATGATCAATTTTGTTACTGCTAGTCTTCCACAGAAAAAGCGAAGAAAAATAAAAATGATGCCTGGAGAATTAGCACCTGGTGAACTTGCATCCGATCCAGAATACGTCTATGAATATCAAGTTTTTAATTGTATTGTAGACACAGTAAATACAAAATTGTCAAGACGTTTGATATAAACAATAGTGATTTCTTTGCTGATCTAGCTATTCTTGATCCCCAACATTTCCAACATATTGGAAGCAGAATACTTCAATTACCTGCACTTAAATATTTAGCTCAGATATGGGCATATTTTAAGTCGTATATAACTGCAGATCTATTAGAAACGGAACTGATCGGTTTAGCTAATCATTCGGAGAAACTGAAATAGTCCCCCTTAGATGAGCTTGATGTAATGGAATTATAAGAGGAGGTTGAAGCCACATATATCTATACGGATACTTCACTCCGAGCAAAAGGTGTATTCGTTCTTGTCAGAACTGTTCTATTTCTTGCTAGACACTATAACGAAAAATCAATCTCTGGTTCTTTATATAATTAAAATTGAGCCACGTTAAAATAACACACACTTCATTCCTATTTGTATTGATTCCATCTTTATTTCTTTTTAGATGTATTGTTTATCTAGTTGCCTGCCAACTTGATACTGTCAATTTCATTATTTTATTAACATATGAATATCTTTTTATCGACAATTATATTATTCTTAACTAACTTCTTCTTCGAAACAACCTGGGTTAGTACATATATAAAAAATGCTTATTGCCCAAAATAATATAAAAATATACAACGTATCGTTGTATATTATGACGCCCGAACGGAATTTCCCTTTTTATTCATTAACTATCATAAAAAGGGAAAAGAATTCTGGACCGTTTATATACATATGGAAATTATTCGAGTTTTCGAATGGACCTCGTATATTTAAATATTACAATTCATATAATTATACATACATAAATCATATTTAATTCTATAACAATATCATTATCATATTTATTTATCATATTTATTTTAAACTTTATTATCATCTTCATATATTTATACGTTTCATCGACGATGAGGCGCATTCGAAATCAGATTAATAAGTTATTTTAAGTCCTTTTTCAGGTCCATTAAATGCTTTTACGAGTTGTTTGATTCCTTTTCGGGGCCATTACATGCTTTGTTACAATCTAATAATTATTTACTTGGGCATCATGAAGAAGATTTTGAAAAAGATTTATGTGATATTCATATTGTTGTTCTTTGAACACCAAAAATGATCAAATATAACATATAATTAAACAAAATATAAATTAAGATTGAATTATCGATAATAATCAGGACATAACATATTAATTAACGTCTTATTAACATCATGACATAAATAATGAGATTGATGTTATATGTTGGCAATCATAAGAAAAACACATAAATAGTATGGAACATTACGATATTTGTAGACATAATTTGAGTAATTGCAATCATATACATGAACTCAAGATACGAACAACACATGAAATCATAATGACGTTTGAAGCAAAATCAATTGAGTACGGTCCCCTCAGACGCCGTAATTCCAGTCTAAGTTACATATCCAACAAATTCCTTCTATTAACACATATGTTGATAAAAATTGAATAATTACGATCATAGACATGAAGTTCAAGATTAAACAACATAAAATAAAATAAATTAAACCGATTCACATATCCTTAAAGTATGTTCGTTTTTCCTCAACGCAGATTCAATCCATTTTACATCAACACAACCTAACCCAAATCACGATGAATCATAACTTCGGTTAAATTACACTGTACTCCACATTCTTGGGTACTTCCTTGGCGATTAAGCATTGTTACAGCACTCGGATTTCTACATGTGTAATTACAGCCATCTGTATATCTTCTATCAAAGTAATTTCTACCATTTGAACTTCTATTTTGCACGAAAGAGCGACCATAGTTGTTACTGTTAAAATTACGGTTGTTACGGTGGTTATTTCTATAGTTCCTGTTTACGTTTCCACGGTTTGTTTGCACCGGGTTACCGGTAGCATTGTTTGTTCTGCCATCAACTGTGTTTTCAGAATGTATACTTAAATTGCGCACTGGGGCATATTGTATATGACCCCGACTAGAATTGCCTTGCCCTTTGTCCTGTCCTCTATTACAATTTTGTGCTACAAATTGGCTTTCATACCCCTGAACAAGCATTATTAAATGACTAAAGTTAACACATGGCACGGACATTAAAAGCTGTTGTAATCTAAAGGGCAGTAGTATACGGATAGAGGCGATAATTCTTGATTCTGGATGACCCGGATTTAACGCTCTCAACTCATTAAATGTAGAAATTACAAATTCTGTAATATTCTTATGCAGCTTTGGATTGAAGGGTTTCGATCTTAACAACGCGTCTCTATTTGCTATTATGAAGTCGTTCTCATAATTAGAAAGTAATGCATTCTTAAAGTCAGCATACGTATGGAGATTATTTCTAATGGCCTTAAACCACGTTAAACATGGTGGCAACAATACATGAGGCAGTAATTTCAAATATTGAGATTCATCTATATCCATCAATTCACATTCATCTTCGAACTTTTCGAGAAATCCCCTCGCAGTTATATCTTCTGGTACACCACTAAATTTTGTGATTGACTTCACTTCACTAACACGTAAAGATTTATTTGTTTTAACCCTTAAATACCTGTGATGTGCCCGCTTCTGCTGTGATGATCGCCTCGCTCTTCTTTCTCCTTCTGAACTATCTTCATTGTCCGAAGATTGACTATCTTCAGGCGTTGTTCGGTGATGGCGTGCAGATGCCCAATCATTGGAAGTGGGATGTGCAGGATTCATGTGCCCACCATCTTGCACTGCGCCTTCTGACATACGAAATTGGTTATCTTCAAGCGTTGTTCGGTGATGTCGTGCAGATACCCAATCATTGGAAGTGAGATGCGAAGGATTCATGTGCCCACTATCTTGCACTGCGCCTTCTGACATACGATTTTCTTTTATAAAATTCAATTCCTCCTGCAGTTGCTTAATCCGGTTGTCATGTTCTTCTACAACCGCCTCGACAACATTCACAGAATCTTGAATGTCAGTACACCTTTGAACTATTTTGCCCATTTCATCCTCATGATGTTCAAATTTAGCTTTGATCTGTTGATTAATTTGTTGCAACTGCTGTTGCAAACCGTCATTCCGTTGTTGTAATTGTTCCAGGCGCTCATCAACATGTTGGGCTTGGTGATTCGCCTTTTGATCTAGCTTTTCTAATTGCTGGTTCACCCTAGCAAACTGTTCAGCTTGATCCCGAGCCATTTCCTTTAAAATTTCCAACATATTATTGGATGAATTTACTGTTTGGTTGTCTATTGTTTCACTATCTGTGTCATTCATTTTGTTCCGATATATAATTCGGCCACTTCTCAGACAAATATAATTAATGTCTGGCTCAATCTTGCTCGTTTTTTACTATTCTTCAAAAACTGTTTTTCAGTTCTTTCTCAACTCCCGGGTTTCTTGTACCATTTATAACGAAAAATCAATCTCTGGTTCTTTATATAATTAAAATTGAGCCACGTTAAAATAACACACACTTCATTCCTATTTGTATTGATTCCATCTTTATTTCTTTTTTAGATGTATTGTTTATCTAGTTGCCTGCCAACTTGATACTGTCAATTTCATTATTTTATTAACATATGAATATCTTTTTATCGACAATTATATTATTCTTAACTAACTTCTTCTTCGAAACAACCTGGGTTAGTACATATATAAAAAATGCTTATTGCCCAAAATAATATAAAAATATACAACGTATCGTTGTAACACTTTCGTGTATGTTTAATCTTTTGGCGGGAACTTATTGTAATATAGGATTTGGATACAAGTACATGCTCGCACTTTCTTTCACACAGGCAGCATGTGAGAGAAGCTTTTCTGTGTTAAAGATCATAAAGAACAGACTGGGAATGACTTTATCACAGGTTAAGTTGAAATTCTTTATGCTTATGTCAGTGGGAAAGAAAATGTTTTAATATACTGATGTAGACAACATCATATGTAGTGTAGCAGAGAAAGTGATGTCCTAAAAATTTACTCATAACATGAAAATGTAATCTGAAAGATATATGTTTGTGTGTATCAATGTCGGGCTGTAGCTATGTGCTCATATTTCTAATTCACTTCACAGCTTCATACAACTTGCTAAAATATGTAATAGCCAGTCAACTCCTAAATTTTTTTTTTATGAAGTTTAAAATAAAAAGCTAAACACACGAAAAATTTTTCTGTCAAAACAGTAGAATACCTATACTATTGTGACGATTGTGTGCTAAAGGACATTGAGATTACTAAGCAGAAAGTAAACCTATCTCGAATCGAATAGTTTCATTTACAATAGCGTATATTCCTTAATTTATAAAAGACCAATTTAAAAATATAAAATTATAAAAAAAAATATTATTGGATAAAAAATAGGGGCTATTTTTTTTGAAAGGGGCCGGTTGACGGAATTGTTCCGCAGTGAAATTTTCATCCCAGACCGGGTTTGTATCTCACATTGCTTTTTCAATATCATCTTCAGTTAATACTGCGCCATATGTCTAACTAGCAATACCATATGTATAATGATCCAAATTACTTAATCTACTCAATATTTGAAGTCGATAGAAAAGTATGCGCATCGCAGCATTATCAGTTATGTGCCGGTACTTGTCGACAGTTCAATCAGCCCAGATGTCAACTTATAATTCACTGACTTGTTGTTATAAATTACTTGTACAAAGAGATGTACACGGGGATGACAACTGGAAACACACATAATTTTTATAATGAATGGTTATGTTTAAATGCAAAAATAATGCTCAAGTATTTCAAAGTGATAAAATAGTAACTAGATAAGGTGGAATGTAAAAGGAAGAGAGAAGATAGGATTTAATTGTTCGAAATGAGCACTTGCTATAATTATTCTTTAACATTAATGATGTTATAGCTGCTCCACACGATGAGTTGTTCCGAAGTTCTGTTCCACCTTCTTGCTGGCAAATTGAAACCAAACTAACATTATCGAATGTATTACAAATCTCGTCAAATCAGCCAGGGACGAATAGCTCGATGATAATTTCTAGATGATGTCCTGGACTACCCTCATGGATTGCTTCTGCTGCGATGAACTCTCAGCTTTTCATATTTCGGGGTGGCTATGAGAAGATGTTTTCTGCTTCAAATGTTAACTGCTTGTTCTCCCGCTTCCTGTCACACAATCAATGTCCAACGCACAGCTACCTACTTGAGTGATATCTTCAATAATTTTGTTAGGGAAGGACAATGATGTTCTAGATCATTGAACCAGCAAGCTCTTGCAATCTAAAGTAATGTGGCGTAATGGAAAACGAATACAACTCTTTCGTTTATTGAATATTTTTTCAGTGATGAAATAAATGTAATAATTACACAAATTACTGTCTAGCAGTGTGCATCCATAGTCAAGGAACTGCACATCAATTACAGAATACTGCACACTATTGCCGGGTACTACAAAATAATATAAATATTATTTTCCTATTGCAGTGAAATGAAAATACCCACCAGTTTGAACCTAGTAGGTCTGTTTGAAAATTAAATTCATCACACCCAGCTAGACATTTGCAGGAGCTCTTCGACACTTTGTCTAAAATAAAGAAAAGTGACATACATTATTCACCAAAGTGATTAATCTTATTTACAGACAGAATATAAATACGAATTCTTGAATAAAACGAGAACCAAAAATTTAACAAAAAATTAATAGGTGCAATTTCTAAAATACTACATATATTACTGTATTCAACGAAATAATAAAAAGTGTAATTACAACAATATTTTACGTTGTGAACAAAGCCTTTTCGGAGCAACTGGGTATGTAGAAGGCAAGTAACACACATAAGTATAAGTAAGCTCTTTGTCATTATGTTTAAGTATTATTGCTTCACTTGAGCTCTCGGAGTACTACGCTAAAGATTACTCACACTATGGGCGTGAAGTAATATCCTATCAGAAACTAAAATTTGAAAACAAAAATCAAAGTGTCTACAAAGCAATTACTATATCGTACATTTTCCAGCTACTGTTACGAACCAATATTTTTATCAATAAAGTAAAAATTAAAATCTCAGAAGTATTTCACAAAATATAATAATTATATAGATGTTTACACTACTATTGCTATCACGCAACATCTGCTTAAGATCTAAAGTTAATTCGTCTAAGCTACACTGCTATATCTTAATAAATTTATAAATAGAAAGGTGAAACAAAATATTATATATATATATATATTCATTAGTATTTTATAGTGTCTGAGTAGAATGTAAAAATTGAAAAAGGTGATTGCAATGAATTTTAACTTATACCTATATAAACTTTGTAAAAATAATTAAAATGATCGCCCGAAAGGAAAACATGTGATACTCATGCTCTTCACCTGCACCGGATTATCTCGGTTAAGGGACCCGTAAAAGATAATTACTATAGCCACCCAGTCGTAGAAACAAAAAATAAAAAATTCGATTACATTCAAAAGTTATCGGCTCCAGTGAAAGCAACTAATACTACAACCATATTATTGCCACTGCGTAATCATAATAATTATTAAATTATTACAATTATTAAAGTGTTTTTTAAATATAGTGAGATTCTTCCTTGAAAACATTTCATTAGGTAGTAAAATCTTCATCGTAATATTCAAAGGGTTTTCGAGATGAGGAAGATTCCAAATATTGTTGCTTTCATAACTCGGTTTATTTTTCTAAAATATTTATTACGGTTTAAAATTTCTTCTTATTAGCGCTTCTAAATAATGTTGTTTTCTTCATTTCAATTGGATAAAAAAAGACAGTGCCTGTATTCGTCATGCTTGTCATTATTTGGTAAGCAATCCATTATACTCCACAAATCTTTTAGTCACTTCTTTATAGATAACGCTTCTTGAAATTTGACGAATGTTATCAAATAACTGCCAAATCGTAAATAGTATGTACTCTTTCATGTTTTCTTCAACTTTGATCACTAATTCTTCAGTGATGACAGAAGATCGCAAACTTAGTTCCTTGTTATAAATACCCCTGCTGTTATATCCAAATGTTCTAACTCATTTACGTAAAATTCCATAGCTCATAATAATTTCTCCATACATTTCAGATATCTGACGATTATTTTCAGCCGATTTCACACCTTTAGCAATAAGAAAATGGATAGAAGCTATTATCTAACATTATTGTTAGGTCTGCATGGATAACGGAATAGTGGTTTCCAGTTTCTCCGTTCCCATAATATCCAAGGGGCTAAAATAAATATGTTCATACCTAGAACTAATGTCAAATTTGTTTTACAAATTACTAAGCTTTCGTCAACTAGGCTATTGTAGAAAATGAGGCCTTGTTCCAAACGTTCATTTTATATCTACTCCATTGACACCAAATTGTATGGATTTTTCTTCTACTAGAAAATTACTGTCTACACAAATTTAAGTTCACTGCAGCAAACAACCTTTTCTACTGACACGTGTCTTCGTGTCTTCTAAAAATTGAGTTTATGAGGGAGGTTTCTAGAACTGTCATTTTTAAAATTAGAATTGAAAGAAGGATCATTAAACACTACGTTTTCCATTTGTCTTAACTGGTATATCATTATTTTTATACTCTATTTTATCTCTCCTTCCATGAAACAAAGCCATTCATAGTTCTTGCATCAACTTTTCCAATGTTGTATTTACTTTTATTAAAAGTTTAATATGATAGTGAACAAGTATATTAAAGGTGCAAAAAATATTTTGAGAAAAACACTCGAAAATGGCCTCTTTACAGAAAGTTTGCCAAGGGACTGAGCATGGAACACAAAGTCTGGAAAACAACTCCCTAAATATCTCCATCATCGTTGATCTTATTGGTCAACCGTAACATTGCAGAGGTGACTCTCCAATGAAAATCGTCGTTGGCTCGTTCCGCTTGCACACGAGAATAAAGAGGAATCATTTTCAAATAAAAGGAAATAGGGTAATGATTTTATCCTTAATATTTAATTTCGTCTCCCAAAGAGACGAAGAATAAGCAGAGACGATCTTTTATTTTGGTTCAATGTTCTTTGTTTATTTCGATCCAAATCACTATCTTTATTTCCTGTATATATTTCATTCATAACAGCTCCTTTTATTATACTCAACATTATAACAAATTCCAATAGTTCAGAAAATCGCTGCACAGTAAATATATTATGGATGTGTTCCTTTTTTCATAGTTTTGAAATTAAGCAGCACTAGGAACAATTGCGTTTCTCATTGTGAATAACAAAATAGCGTACGAATTTGGGCATAAAATACAAATAAAAATAAACACATTTCCAAAATGGAGTAGTTTATGACAAGCTTTTCGAAGTGTAACCACAGCAATTGTACCTACGCAAATTGACGTTTTTACTGAATAATAACTAAAGGACGTGCAATACTTTACTAATTCTACAAAGAGAACAACAACTTTGATATTACCTTTGGAGTTAGCAATACAAGCCAATCCTCTGATATCACAAGACTTGTGCGGACCTAGGAAGACAAAAAAGGAAACTACTGGTTAATGAAATATCGAAACGTTGTGTTTTACATTATACCGCTTCAGAAAGAAATAGATTGAACATCTTTTTTATACACGGTTTGTCGAGGAAGTGGTCGCACTGATATTTCTGACCAAAGCGTGCTGAAGTAGGAGGATGTCACTGCTCTGGATGAGTGGTGGTAGGTATTAGTTACCAGCACACCGGTCGTCTCCAACGCTTCGCGGAGTGTCGATCAAGCTTAAGGTGAACATCTTTCAAGGTGTCTTGCTATCTCAACAATGAGCAGTTTCTATTAGAGCAATGTTACATGGTGACGTTTTGCGTCAAACAGAGTAAAACTGCGAGTGAGACAAATGAAATGATCAAGACTGTTTATGGGAATGACGTCAAAAGTCGATCAAATGTTTTTGAGTGGCACAAATTCTTTCGGAAGGGAAGAGAGCAAGTTAAAGGTAACCACGGTCAGTACGCCCTTCAACGGCAAAAAGTGGCGAAAAGTTTGCGAAACTACGAAATCTTTGTGAAACTTAGTGAAACGAGTCTTAAGCGTCCGTCCAGCAATCGCTGGATCATGGACGTTTCATTGCGAGAATGCGCCGAGCCACACCGCATTTGCTGTCATGGACATCCTGAACAAATATGGCACAACACATCTTCCCCAGCTACCCTGCAGCCCGGGTGTCGCTCCTTCAGACCTCTTCCTCTTTCCCCGACTGAAAAGGATTATGAAAACATAGTACATGGGTCGGTCTAGGCCATTCAAGTGGCCGTAACGAGGGAGCAGAAGAGCATTCCATTTTCTGCGTTCCAGGCAGCTTTCCGTGACTGGCAGAGTCACTTTCAATTTGTTATTTATAACATGAAAATATCAAACGGAAAGCATATAAGAGGATATTTAAATTTTATATTTTCTTTACTATATGTTCACAAATTAAATACCACTTCGAGCAATGGACCCTAATCGGTGTAAAACCGTAGAGGAGAATGTACATTATCACAAAACCAAGTGTCGTTTATCGCTTCTTAATTACGTGTCTTATGATTGTTTAGGCACATAGATAGCTTCTGAACATCATTTATGATTTTGCAAGTATTGGATACGTATGGTCAGAGGCCGTCTTTATCTAACAATGTTTATGTGTTCTCTACGTTTACTTATTGTGCTCAAAGCAAAAAGATTTGAAACAGACTGTGTTTACTGCCAAGATGAATGAACATCGATCTCGTTTGGGAGATTATATATTGGTATACTATATTTACATTGAATTTAAGCGAACTAACATAAAATATTGTTTAATTCATAGGAATAAATCTTACCATAGTTGTTCTTAAGTGCACAAGGAGCACGATGTTGAATAGTTTGCCTAAACGTAAACGTAAAAAAAAATTATTTGCTTCAAAATCACAAGCAATAGAGGGAAATTAATATACGATATACGTTAGACAACTTTTGAAGTACATTGTGGAAGATGTTATTCACAACGAAGAAGGTTAGGGAAAACATTTTGGTTACTTCACATGGAAAATAATCGTCGAAAACTGGCAGAGGAATGAAGTAAGATATTTATGGCCTAGTAGTTTGGTAATGTCTACACAATATTTGACGTGCTTCAGGTGTATTATAAACCATATTCAACGTTATGTGAAGGAGACGTGATGGCCAACTACAACAAAAATCACCGATACATTGCTACACAGACAAGACGAAATCGAAGTTAAATAGTTAGTGCAATTAAAAATATGTTTAAAAGTTTTTTAATTTAGTCTAACCTCACGGACACAATGGTACGTTGACTAATTGCACGTTGTGTCTCTGTAGAACAGCCATTACTTTGTACTTTCTTTACATCGGAAAATGGGGGGCGCGGTTGCTCAGTGGTAGAGCGTTCACCTCTGGTGCTTGGGGTCCCGGGTTCGATCCCAGCCCCCGCCAAGTAAACTTTGTGATGGACAAACACCGTGCTCGTGGGTTTTCTCGGGGTTCTCCCGTTTCCTCCCACTTTCTTCATTCCACCATTTCACTCATCTCTCATTATCACCGTCTCCTTTAGTCTAACCGGCATAACCGTGGGACGTAAAACTTAAAGATTTCATTTCATTTTCACATCGGAAAATGGCAAAATTGATTGTGCTGCTGTCAAGAAAATAAAAACTAAACTTATTATGTTTGTGGTCGTCTTACCTTGTTTCCCTTGGTTTAGTAGGATCATCTTCTATCTGAATAGCGATTATGGTCGTACACTCATCTGATGAGAACTGGCAACAATCAATGATACCAATAACACAGTCTAATATTATCATTTTGGAATCCGATGTTCTTTCATGTGGGGCTCAATGTTAACTAGGCATCTCAATCTTCAAATCTTTCAATGCGTTAGGATTTCCTTTCAACGTCCACTGTGCAACTTTCCTACATGCATATTTTTACAGATGTGGTCGTCCAGAACTTTGCTTATGGGTGATAGTGTGTGACCTTATCGTACAGGGCATGTGACGGGTTCTTGGAATAAGAATATATTCGGGAGATGTACTAGCGTCAATGTTACATCCTTTTGATATCAAGTGCACACTAAATATATTTTGGGAGACACCATGCTGCAATTCCGAATTCACTAAGGACCACGTAGCGGTTTTTGGCAACGCTGTTGGAGTATTGGACTAAACAAATTCAATATACTCTCTGTGTGAAATTCTTTCACAATGATTACTTACCCATCCAAGCATTATAACACAGGAGACAGATGAGATTGGCGTAAACATTGCAAGCTCTAAATATACATAAAACAATATATCATTAATGCGTTCTTAAGTTAAAACTGTAAGAAATGCGCACAGATGGTGAAAGCGTTGCATATCGTGTGGTGATCAGTGAGAGGATTGTTACCAGTAGAAACCTCATACTTTGTCTGTAAAACTTACAAATGACACAAGTCTTGTTTTCGCTGCTAGATATGCTAGTAATTTGTAAAAAGAACACAAGAAGCGTAGTGTAATGCATTTGCATCATTAACTATCCAGAAAACTGTCAATATGTCAGGAAAATAAGGAAAGCATAACACGAACTCCTTAGTTTAAAGCAATATTCGTCCATTCGTAGAAATTGAGAGGAATTAGAGAAAAGAAGACTAAAATAGTAAATGGTATAGCATAACTAAATATGCTGCCCACATTATAATTAATACTCAGAGTATAATCCGTGAAAGCACCATCCACACCAGATGGTATGAACACATAATTATCAAAGTAATTGATCTCTGTGTTCTCAACTCTTCAATTTCATATACACTTATCGGAAATAGCGAAATAGCAAGTATGAACATTACACTGCAGCTTGAAGAATATTTGCTGAGAAATATATTACAATCAGCGGATTGGAAAAAGAAGTAGGCTATTGTAATAACATTTGTGCAGCGAGAATTTCCAAAAATTGAGAAACGTAAGCAATATATGGTAAAATAAGAAATACTGAGAACAAAACAAGAAATACAATTAAGTTTCATAAATCTATTTATGTAAATAGGGTACAGCAAGGACGTATTCCATGTTCTGAATGTGAAGCCAAAAGGTAACTACTGGAAACAACGTACGCAAAACTGCCATACCTTTTCAGTAAATTAGTGATCCAGAATAATGTTTTAGTTTAGAATCATATTATAATGTTTATATTTTTGTACTTTTGAGACCTTATACCCTATTTGGGTATATGACAATTTTCATTGTCTTTCATTGTATCAATTAGAAATAAGTGGAAATAGCAAACGCAGCTGAAAAATATATTGGTGTCCATTTTAGTACAATGATCCATATTATTTAAACAAATAATACGCGTATTATTGCCTCCCAACATGTGTATTGAATCGTCAGAAAAATAACACAGTATTCATTAAAGAAAAAAACTGTAATGAAGGAAACATTACCTTGGTCATTACTGTCCCCCTAACTATTAAAAAACTGCAAATTGCAGGGTTTCTGATTTCAACAGAGCATATATAAGAATTGTATTAGGACATACCTTGGAAGTATTCCTTGTGGGGAGAACCTCGTTTGCCAGTTGAATATTTGAATATAAACTATAAACTTTTGGATGCATATGCAAAGCCTCTTTTTCACTGGTATAGACCATCATAACAATTTCACGTCTTCACAATGACGAGTGTTGAAATATAAGTTTTCATGGCTTTGAATAGCCTTAACAATGAAACTTTGTTTTTTTAGAGGTATTTGGTTCGAGCTAATGTGTTCGTCTGGCGTCACTGCACTGGGGCTTTTTTCTTGGAGGTTATGGTGGCTTGTTTCGTTCCGTTTTATGGGTATAAAATTACTAAAACAAGGTTTAATCTCTTTCTTGATGATCTATTACATTATGAATTACTAGACCACCGTAACAGTATAAATTAGTATTAGTATTAATATGAAAGTCGAAAACTTTAGAGTTCCTCCGTAGTTAACCGGTTAGCGTATGCGCCTTTAACGTGGGAGACCAGGGTTCGACTCCCGGAAGGAGCTCATGCGGTTTGGATTTCACGTTAATTAGTAGGTTCTATTCTCGCTGCTGAACGGGACGTTAAACTCAAAATCAACTTAACTCGAAAACTTTGGGAGGAATACTTAATTTTTGGTTAAAGTATAGTTATCATTGTGGGACTTATGGGACTCAAACCACCATATTAAATTGTCAAAAGTGTGTCCAGGAAAGCATACATTTATTTGAGACGCATAAAAGAGAGGGAGGGGCGATTCCGGACTTGGTTAACAATAATAATTTATATTGTATTCGTTTGTGGATTAAACAAAACTGTTGGAAAGATTTAAAAAACTTTCTTGTGTATTGACTTATAATCATATGTTGAAAAAAGAATCGTCAGCTATATCATGTTACATATGCTTACGAATCCGTTGTCACAGTATTGTTGGCATTGTTTGTTTGAACAAGTACGGTGTTTCATTGTCAAATAGTGTGTAATGGTTTACTTTGAAAAGATATATTCATTCGTTGAGAAGGAGAAAAGGGATGCGATGATGTTATATTGGACCTAGTTAGTACCTCTTGTTTTCGTCTGTGACGTCACATTTACGTTTTGCTTAAAACTGATTGGTTCATTGTAATCACGATTAACCATACTAATGTATCGAGATAACATTGAGGAGTTATTTCTTATGACAAAACAAGAACATATATGTGTAATGGTTTACTTTGAAAGAATGCATTCATTCCTAGAGAAAGTAAAAGAAGGAAGTGATGAGCTGGACCTAGTTACTAACTTTCGTTTCCGTTCGTGGATAAATAATAATGGCGTCATTAGTATAGGCTTTTATATGGCATGGGTACATGAACGAAGACTAATATTTCATGATTAGTTTGTTAATTTGGCAAAACCAAAGTCATAGTCTCCAGAACTAATTTTAGTATTTGATCACCTAAAATTGCTAAAAATATAATTTGGGAAGGCTTCTAACCTCATGTATTCTCTTTATCACGTTATAGGCATGCACAGGATATATTTAGTTTCCGAAGGTCATAACTTTGATTCTCGGTGATGGCTTATATGACTGATATTAAAAAAAAATTGTGGTGTTTAGGATTTATGTTCTACATAGACGATGTGTGAGCTCTTCAATGTAGATTTTACTGTCACTTTATTTACATATAAAGAGGATAAGCGTACCTTAATGCACTCCTCTTTAGCTTTTGACAAGAGAGAACCACGATACTTTAAGTTTACCTTCTTGGTCTTGGTGTTGGTTCGTGTAATTTATATCTTAAATAACATTGACGGTTTATTAAAATCATCATCTCAAAATATTTTAGCCAAACTTTTCAGTGAATGCTAAGAGGAAATTGTTTCACAGTTAACCATCAAACCTTATCCGGTTTTAACTATTCGATTAACAAATAAACGGTTTTTAACTATTCGATTAACAAATAAACGGTTTTAACTATGCGATTAAATTTTGAGTCCACTAATTTCCATTTATTACAAAAGTTCAAGTGAAAATTTGAAACAAAAATTACTAAAACTCAAAAATTTAAAATCAAAGAATTTAAACTGAAATTTTCGAATTAAAAGTTTCAACCTGTGTCAAACTAAAAATTTTATAACTTGAAATTTTCAAATCAATTTTCGAACTAAAAGAGTTGAAACCAAACTTTAGAACTTGAAAGTTGAAACTAAAATATTCGAACAAAAAACGAAATAAAATTTTTCTAATTCGAAATTTCAAATCAAAGAAGTAATTCAAACTGAAATTTTAGTTAAAACTTTTCGAAACAAATTTTGGAAACTACAAATTTTCGATCAAAAAAGATGAAATAAATATTTCGATTCCAAATTTTTCAAATCAAACAATTTCACACTGAAATTTTCGAACTAGAAATTTAAACTAAAATTTTCGAAACATAAATCATAATTTTCGAACTAAGAGAAGTTGAAACTAATTTTTAGAGCGAGGAAGTTGAAACTAAAATTTTCGAACAAAAATGAAATGAAGATTTTTCAAACGAAAAATTCGAATTAAAATTTTCGAATTAAAAGTTTCAATGTGTCAAACTAAAAATTTTATAACTTGAAATTTTCAAATCAATTTTTCGAACCAAAAAAGTTGAAACCAAATTTAAATCTAGAAAGTAGAAACGAAAATTTTCGAACAAAAAAATGAAACCAAGATTTTTCAAAGGAAAAAATCAAACGCAATTTTTCCAATTGAAAGTTTCAACCTGTGTCAAACTAAAAAATTATAACGAAATTTACAAATTAAATTTTTGAACCTGAAATTTCAAACAAAAGTTTTCGTACTCAAAGTGTAAAGTTTCGAACAAAAAATAATTCGAAACTTTCATACAAACTTTGTGAAAAATTAAGCATAATTTTGAAAGGGATCATTTAATTAGATTACACCTTAGAAATAAAAGGTTTTCTACAAATGAACGTTTTCGACTATATTTGCAATCTTAAAATTCAAAGTGTAAACTTAATGAATAGATTTCAAGGTCGAACTAGAAGTTTAAGGTAGAGATTAATCTATTTTGGGCAAAGGTAACTTTTCGTCAATATGTATCCCCTATTAAAGTTTCGTAGTCATAAAAGTTTATCATTTCAAATGACGAGAAAACTCCATAAAATTAAAAAAATAGCAATGATCTGTTTGCTCATAACTCATTTCATAAGGCATAACCATAGACGTTTACTAATTTTATAATTTTAATTGTCTTGAAGAAATAATTGTGACTAAATGTTTGAGACGATGAACCGTTTCGTAAGCCATAGCCGAATCGAGACATTGATATACTTGAAATGAAGTTTAATCAAGCTTTATGTCATCAGCACCTCTAACTTACGAACTGTTTTAGTGAACTGCAACCTTTTATTTGTTTCAGATCAACGTCGACGTGATGAGCTAGTTGGTCAGCCATAATCGGACATTTTTTCGTATTATCTTGAAAGCACGCAAAGCTTCTTAGAACGGTTATAGGCGTTATGATACGTAAAAACCCGAATCCCTACCACAGAACAAACATAAACGCATATGTTCAAGACGAATCAAACCTGGGACAATTTTAAGAGAAGGTTACTTACCACAGAGTAATCCCGGGCCAAAGCATCCCAGATTCATTCGCATTAACGCTATGGTCCATGAGGCCCCAAATTGGATAATCAAGAGTGTGATAGGGTGACCATAGTACTACTCCGTGGGACGTTAATCTCAAAGATTTCATTTCATTTTTTTGTTTATAGGTCTGTGAATGCTCTAGACTAAATTATTTCTAGGAGAATAATATTTAAAACGATAATAATTAATCACAGTTGTATAAATTAAATGTACTAAAAATTTGGTAGTAATTATTACAATACCAACAAAGAAAATTAGATCGTAATGGACGAAACGGCAACAAAACAAAATAAACAGACTACCAAACAGAAAGAAAATACACTGAGTCTAGCCCATCTCTAAACTCACGAGTTTAGGTCTACTGTGTATTTATTGTGCTATTTGTTTCATATAATTTCCGTAAATGTTAATATGTTTGAAACGCATAGAAATTCAACATGAAAATCTGACAGGCATACAGTTAGCAATAGATGGAAAAAGAAAATACGATGAATTATTGTGCTAAATTTATCTCCAAAGAACAAAATGTGTTCAAATAGTCAAAAAAGTAATACAGGTACTTTTTCTTATTTTTACATACGATTAATTTGCATAACAGGTTTTACATCACCGGCAAAATAAAACTTGTCGTTTCAGTTTATTTTACATTTATGAAATTATAAATAAAGTTCTATAACTTTAAAGATCATAATATTAAACCCAATTCAATACTAGTCCAGCTTATAGTTTTGCATTACTTTACTACAAAATCTACAAAATAACTTTTTTTCAGATGCCATCAGGCCATATGTACTCGGTTTTACTTGAATTTCATATATATATATATATATATATATATATATATATATATATATATATATATATATATATATATATATATATATATATATATATATGTAGGTAGGTAGCAACCAATATTTCCTTTAATTGTGGAAATCACTAGTTACTCAACGCTAAACATAAAATGATTCAACACTAAACAATAACTACATTTTACGATAATACTGCATGTGATAATACATACCAAAATTGTATAGGATCTGGGGAGAACATTGACAGATGTCCATTACTTCCTTATATTCGCAATGTAAGTTACAAGCAATTCGACCGTAAACTCCACTGGTGTCTAATTCCATTTCCTCCTCGAAGAAACACTGCCTTTGCTTCACAGTCAAACGACGTAGACTAGAAGAGCTTACTACTGGAAATAAGTTGATACTGTAGAAGGAAAAAAGAGCCTGCCCAACTGGTGTGTAAGTAAAGTAATTTGTTAGCTTCACCGGAAACTCGTAAGGCGAGGAGATGAATATCTGTAATAGTGTACTTATTATGAAAGATGAAGATTCAAAATTATTATATAAATGCAATATATTAGCTATATATATGTAGAAACTATATACCTTAACTGTGAATTGATGTTTCACGCGTCAATACAATGTGGGAACATTGCTCTTACAAAACGTTTGATGAAGAATCGATTTTTAACTGACAAATGATTTACCACTTCCTTGGCATACAGCGATGATTTGTCATAACTTATTACATTAAGATAGAATATTAATTATTAACAATTGCATTACCTATTAGAAATGTAATGTAACTATATAAGTAAACTTATTTAAATTCGAAGATTCCCATGACAAGTAAACGAATATAAATTACATAAGGCTGATGGATATGGCTACATTGTTTATAAAAGCATTCAAATACCTCCTTAGTAATAAATGATTGGGCGTTATTTTGAGCTTACACCATACTTGACCAAACTTCTATATATAAATCACATTCTCTAAATTATTTTACTGTCAAAGCATTAGAAGAGGGTAAACAATTAATGAAAATTTAATATCATCTAAAGTCAATAATTTATAAATTTTTTACTTAAGATTCTATTAAGTAACCTTTCATTTGCTCCTTGTCTCCTTAATATTCTCAATATTTTGCTGAAATATGAACATTTTTTACTTTTTTGGAGCGTAAAATACACAGACATAAATGCAGTCACCCACACCCACACCCAGTTATACATGGTTTTGCAGCTTCTTTATTTCACTCATAGAAAAACGTTGGTAGACTTGCTTTTAATGGAAGAAAACTCTTGCCAGATTCTCAACTACACATACTGTTAAAATAATAATTTGCTGACGCTGGGAAAGGTCCTTATTTCATTGTGTAGTGTCCCACAGCTCCAACACTTCATACGTTTTGAATTGCTTAGTATCGTTCGGCACCGTAATTTCATACATTCTCTTGTAGTACATGGAAACATATGAGTAATAGCAGATTCTATCCTAACTTATATATGCTATATACTTCCAGGAGTTAAAGTTTCGTGTTCTTGTAATTAGTTATTATTATGAAATATGAATTGTCAAAGCGCCTACCATGGTATACATAAACTGTATGTATGTACCATCTTTCATGTGTCGATTTTGATAATATTTTGCTCATAAACAACACAATCTTTCTCACAAATCTTTACAGCATTTGCTCATTTACCGAAATGTAATTTTAAGATTTTTTAAAATTTTTGAATTACTGTAGTATATAAGTTATCCTCTATGCAATATTTGCTTTCAGTATTTTACACATCATTCATGATTACATCATTAACTGTTATATAAAAGTTGTTAAAATTATTAACAAATGTAAGTTGTTTTAGAAGAACAGTTTCTGAAAATTTAACTCGTCTTCACGTAGCAGTTCTGCTTTCAAAACAGTTTTCGCATACACACTAGCTCATTTGTCATCTTTACATTGAAAATAAATATTAATTGCATTACGTGCCGAAAAGCTTCAATATATTTATACCACCTGACAGATACATACATGTTCAAACGGTGCGGGCGTGTATTGTTTGTGTGTGTGCCAAGAAAAAGTTTTGATGCAACGCACACATTATATAATCCTTAATGAATCACTTTCATCTAATCACATTCTAAATATTTTGTAATTATTAAGTTATTTATAAAAACATTTTTGAGATATCAGTTGTTAATATATAATTACCATTAAGTTTAACTTTGCACGAATTTTCTTATTAATGTACATGTACTAAACAATTAATACAAATATTTTGCATGAGATTAATCTTGTTATCTTTTGGTACTGAATCTGTAGCATGTGTTGTGGTTAATCACATTTTTGAGTTTTCAGTTCTTGCTATACATTTCATTGTTTTATTTTCAACCTTGAAATATAACTACATCTATAACGAGGTTTACGTTACAAAAGTGCGATACGAACTTCACAAAGGAAAAACGTTTATGGGGAAAAGAAAACAGGTTATTAGTACTTACCTCTGTATTATTTATAATATAAACTGCAGCTATTTCCATTTGTGTGGCACTGCTCTCAAGTGAATTGTTATTTACCATTTCTTTTGCAACTGCTAGTCCTTCTCTGCAAATTATATTTTAATCAGTAAACGAAGAAGGAAACTGCTTTCGTTATCACAAAAAATAAGAGTTATTATATTTTAAAGTCGTGATTTTTGATAATCCTAATCATATTTGAAATAATACTATACATTAAAACATTATTTCCAACAGCTCCCTTACACATGTTAATGGAGAATTGAACTAAGGGAAAATTCCTGAACGTGGGATCAGGAGGGTCAACACAATTATTCATTTATCTTGGAAAGCGTGAAAAAGTGACATATGGAGATACGTCAGATACTACAGATACTTCAGATGCAGCATGGCTTGGCTAAGACAAGCATTAACCTAATCCTTACAATACAAAACGCCATGCATCTGTCAGCAAATTGTGTCAATGGCAAACAAGATTCAACCTATTTTTATATAACTACATATTAATATCAGCATGCCTGCAACATGTTTTTACCAGTTTTAGTATTAAACAATTTCTCACCAACGTTTTCCACTCACATCTCTCACAAGAATGCCACTTGTGCAATGTAGTCTTTAACTCAATTCGGCAAGACAGAAATATTAACACTTATTGTTAAACGGACAATACATAATCTGCTATTGACGACCACTGATAAAATTTATGTCGATTAAGCAAATTTTTTGCAAGATGTTTCTTTTAAGTTAATTATGCAGCGAAGAAGTGGAAGAATCAAATTCAGAGCAAGGGATTAACCTCATTACAACAGAAGTCTCTTGAAGAAGAGACGACTTTATTTCCTTTACAAAGGAACTCTACTTCGATGTTCATCGCCCCCAAAACTGGCTAAAGAAGTCCAATGTAGACATAAAGAAGATTGAAGGCTGATTACGTCGTTCGCCTCAACAGAACACCTTGTTCGTCCCTCCTTGTTAAGAAATTCGATATGTTTCGTCGTGATGCAGTTTCCCAGTCAATGAACCTGCTTGTTGTAAGTACAAACCATCTGCCTAGTCACAATATAGGGGCCCTGTAGAAAGGCCTTTGGCAAAATTAATCATAATATCTACATTAGAATCTCTGAAGGTTTGTATTCCCATCAAATTTACTAAAATTATTTAAATGGTACTTGTATCAGAGAAAACGCTATGCATATTTTAATTTCACAAGATCATTGAGTTGTAAGTTTGTCCCGCAGTATTCAAACTTAGGATCCTCATTAGCTCTACTTTTTCAAAAACGACCTACCACAATATATTAATTATACGAAATGTTCATTATATGTTGACGATTTAAAATTATACAAAGGCATACAGGAAAATCAGGATATATTGAAACTGAATGAGAATCTAAATAATATGTGTAAATGGAGAATAGAAATTAATAAGGTTTTAATACCAAAAACTGTATATTCATGATATTTTCAAAGCAAATAAGGTGAACTAAAATGAAACCTTACATGATAGACAATAAAGTATTGGGTATTAATTTCACTCTAATATGTCTTCTAATAAACATACTTTGTTGGCAACGCATTACGCTTTTAAATAATCACGATTTGTTGTAAAAAAAAACGAAAATGTTTACAAATACTGATGTTATAAAAATCGTTTTCAAAGGATTGTAAGATAAAAGTCAGTGTATCTCTTAGTGATCTCGACTACGAAACACGAAACTCAAAGCAATCAATTAGAAAGAATTTAAATGTATCTATATTACAAGAAATTTAGAAATTCGGCGATTAATAAAATTTCGTATAGCAAACTAGGCTGATTTCAACTTTTTCTGATGTGTAATCGTGAAAGAAGTGATTTTATTAAAATAGTAAATGGCAAATTCGGAAACAGCGCGTTTTTACAGTAGATTAAATTTCAACATAAAATCAAGAACTCGGAGAACCAGAAAATTATCTCAAACAACTGCAAAAACAAACATGTTGTTATGCTTACAATTCGGTAGGATTGCATTCGTCGTAGTTTGCAGAAAGAAAAGAAATGATTTTCATAGAAATAAGAATTTTAGCTCGCATGTAGATTCACGAGCCTACTGGGATATCGACGAGCGTTGTTGCCTGAATAGCATGAGGTTGAAGATTGAAGTAAATAAAAACAATTATTTGAAAACAAGTCGAGGATGTAGGTTTGAGAAGAAAATGGAAAATCGTTAGAGCAACTAGGACCTTGGATTTATCCAACATTTCTCTGCTCCTGAACGTTCACTAGTTGTATCCATACCTTGGCATCTGCTTAAAATTGGCGTGAAAAATTAAATCAATTTCTTCTCCTAGTATAAATCTGTTGTTGTTGCTCACACCGCTCCTCCTCACCTTCCGGATTGGGAACGTTATATGCCACCCAAAATAGGAAGATGACCCACGAAAATGCGGAAAATATCCTAAGTACGAAAGTGTAAGGATTGATGATGTTAAAGGTAAATTGAACTCTTGTCTTACATAATTATTATTGAACAAATCAGTAACATAAAATTACAGTGAATGAAGAATGATGAATCATCTGCAGCATTTTGTTGTTTAACAAAAATTTTCTAATGTTTACTGTCTGTCTCATTTTTGTAGCTATGACTGCTTTTCGTTATCTACAATAAATACATAAAAGTAAAAGAAAAAACAACAATAAAACTGCCATTAAATCTTCAGTCGTCTTTAAATCGAGTATTAATAAAAAAATATGGGAGGAAACCCAATATATCTATATTTCCGCTACTAAATGTTACTGAACGATGAGAAAAGCAACGCTATATACGAGGTTTGTCCGGAAAATACGTATAAGAATTGAATAAGAACTTTATTTTATAAATTATTCAGGTATTACAATATGGTCTCCTTCAAAGTAGTCTCCCTTAGACAAGATACACTTCTGCTAACGCCGTTTTCACTGTTGATAACATCGATGAAAGCTTCAGTTCGGATGCTGTTCAGTTGCCGTGTCGTATCTGCCTCGAAGGCTTTAACATCTTCCACGTGCCACACGAAAAACCAATTTGCAATTCGGGAGCAGGAAGAAGTCACAAGGGGCTAAATCGGGTGAATAAGGCGGTTGGTCTGTTATGGTGATTGAGCTTTGGGCCAAAAACTCACGCACAACGAGCGACGTGTGAGCGGGCGCATTGTCGTGATGAAGGATCCACCTGCCCCCTTGTGCCAAATCCGGTCGAACTCGGGACAGACAGCTCTGAGACGTCTCAAAACTTCCACGTAAAACTGTCCGTTCACACTCTAGCCGGGAGGGACACATTTCTTGTGAACAATGAACCTAGAATAAAAGAAAACAATCAACATTGTCTTCCATTGGATCTTGCTTTTCCCGACTTTTTTGTTCCCGGTTCTCCTGGTAGCTTCCATTCCTTGGTTACAGATTTGAGCTTCAGATCGAATTCGTAAAACCAGGACTCGTCTCCAGTGATGACTCGGTTGAGAAAGTCCCCTCTTTCCTCTGCTTCCAACCAATCCTCACAGCACACAATCCTCTTTTCTTTCTGTTCTGGAGTCAAGAGCTTCGGTACGATTTTCGCACACAATTTCTTCATTTCAAGTTTTTCTGTCAGAATTTTCTGAACGATTATTTTGGGAATTGACAGCTTGTCAGCAATCATTCTGACTGTCAATCTACGGTCTTTAAGAACACAAGTCCGAATTCGTTCAACATTTTCATCAGAACTCGATGTCGACGGGCGTCCTGGGCGAGGGTCTCCTTTCACGTCTTCTCGGCCTTCCCGAAATCGTTTTAACCACCTGTTCACTGGTGGTACCTTCAGAGAATTATCTCCGTACACTTGTTTAAAACACTCAAAAGTGTCACGGTCATTCGTACCTAGCTTTGCAAGAAACTTGATGTTGATGCGTTATTCCTCAATTAGAGAGAGCTGCATGCCGACGACAGGTGAAGCAGGGTAACTTTCAACAAGCAGCCATAGACTCCTACAGACACACAGAGCGCTCTGAGTCGAACTGAGCGTTGATGGGGTTGGCTGCAGCAGTAGTGCCACCTGGCGGTGACTGCAGCCTGTAAAATAAAGTCATTATTCAACATTTATACGTATTTTCCGGACAAACCTCGTATACTAACAAGCGTGTTAATACTATTGTAAATAATGTACTATTGTTAATATATACGATATATATATTAACAAAGTTAACCTTTTGTTTTTGTTGATTCATCTCCAATGCTAAGTATTAGTGAAATATTGGTGTTCCATTGGTTTCAAGATATATATTAAGGTAACTTTATTAATATATACATATTAACAAATTTACCCTTATATATATCTTGAAACCATCTTGTTTAAATGTCTTCGGTAGTTCCTGTCTTTTCTTCCGTTTATATTTGTTACTTAAGATTCACAACATAGAAGAATATGAACTGAAGAAAATGGAATTGTTTATAAGATTACAATGAATTTAAAGGTGCAGAGCGCTAAATCAGGTGACCCTCACTTTGCGACAATCTAGCCACGAAGGGCGTTGACCAGAGGCAGAGTATGTAGTGTAGTTGAAATAGCCGTTACTCACCTTTAGCATGATTGTGTTCCTTGTATAAAAATATAGCTAAAATTATGGATGATTTTGAATTGTTTTTGAAAGAAAAACATATTTAGACAATTGTAACGGGTATCTGTGTGAAATTAAGTTGAATAGAAAAAAGTTGTGTATATTCTATATTACTATGTTCGACAACTACAATTATTTCATCACTATTCATGTTTTAGTTATGTACAATATAGATAGTGGGATCATGAATATATATATATATATATATATATATATATATATATATATATATATATATATATATGTGTGTGTGTGTGTGTGTGTTTGTGTGTGTATAGATATACCGTATGTATATGTGTGAAACTATATATGTTTTATGTATGTATGTCTATTTTTAGAATGAGAATATGAATTTATACTTCATATGATGTAAGCATTGACATATGAAATGTCAAAATTTTTATTGTTTTCATTTATTAATTCTTGTTTTACTTATTATTGTTATAACATAAAATCTAACGAATTGTGTACACTTCCTATAATTAGAGAGATCCCTTTGTTGGAGAAAATAAATAAATAAATAAATAAATTTAAATACCGATAATGGAGTAAACCTCCTCTTTGTATTAGGTTTCTTGGCTTTCGGTATCTATGGCCATGCACTTTATATGTTTATAGAAATTAACAAATATATAAAATAAAGGCAAGCTGATAAGTATGAATATGAAATGTATATTCTTGTAAATATATCATTAATGAATTTTCACATTTTATTTTCTGTTCATACTTTGTTTCTGTTTAGTTATTACATATTAAACGCAAATTTTTACCTATTACCTGGCTAAAACTGGAAGTGCAGAATTATAAGATATGCAGCTCCCATGAACGTTATTCAGAAATTCTCCTGAGATGATGGTGTTTCGTTGGACATTAAGAATAGACCATTTAGGAATAGACCGGATCTGGAAACGAGAAATAGTTTATTTGCATCTGAAACAAATACGGGCTTTAGCGTAGATAAAATTTAATATTTATAAGTGTTAATTTGAGAATTTAATGTGTAATTACTTATGCTTTACGTATGCTATTCTTCATCTAACACTACTTTTTCCCACTAAGTATGTATCATAATAAAATTAGATGTAAACGACATTAAAATTCAAAATTTAATAAAATCTGTACAGATACCTTACCGACTGTGATTTTGTAGGTGAAGTTTGAAAGGCCTGTAATTAGTGAAAATTGAGATATTCTTGTACTAAACCATTCTCTGTTTTCTACTAACACACTTAAAATGAGGTCACTCCTCTTCCCTTGAATTAAAATAGAACATGGAAATTGCTAAATTCAAAATTATTTGTGTATTGCTTCATAAAGATCTGTTTCGTTGCTTTACCACAGTGCAGTAAGTACTTTTATTTTCAGGATTGTATTACAACAACATTAAGAGAAAATAAACCAAAGCAATAGTATGAGTGAACCCAACTAGTATTTTGAAAACTTTCCAATTTATGTGAAATTGTTCATTTCCTAATTCTATCACCTATGGAAACCAAACTTTCAATGTTGCATTCACAGAAACTCTTCATTGTACAAAGCATATCCAACGAGTAATGCTTTGTAAAAATATTTGCTCCTGATGCTAACTGTATTCTAAATGTAAGTACTCAAATCATTCTATCGATTTGTCCATCTTGCAGATGTTTCTATAATATTTGTGACAAAACATCTGACGTTTCAGATTTTGCTGAGCATTTTACATTAGTGTGTGCTAGAAAACGCAAGATACTTTATGAAGTGGTAATATAGCGGAAAAGATACGAATTAGCTAAAAAGGATTGTAAAAAAGTAAAATCGGTTTATATTTTGCGTGCGCGCGGTGCTCCAACATTTCCCAAAATATGAAGAAGTCCATTGTACAAATTGTCAACAGTACGTCATGGGATAACAAGGTCAAAAATGAATTTGCTCACGATTAAACTATCGTCATGGCTCCCTTAATTTATTGCTGCTTGGCTATAATGAGAAGCAAGTAATTCACATTTATGCTTTTTGCAGGAAACTATCGTTTCTATCTTCATCATTGTACGTGTTTTATTCAACTAATATCTATACGAACTACAGTCCGAGTGTAGTCAATTATATATATATATATATATATATATATATATATATATATATATATATATATATATATATATATATATATACGGAGTTAACACTATTTAGCTAGGCTTTTCATTTGGTTAGTAAAATTTCTTACAATATGAATATAGAGGATTCATAATGGTGGTCAGACTCATTCTTAGCGACTGCGAAACTACATAAACATCCTAATAAGACATACGGCAGTGCCACCAAGAAACTTTTATTTTATTGTTATCCTATGCACTATTAGACGTAAAGCTTATTGTTAAATATAACATAATATTATACGGCAAAACAGTAGTCACTTGCCTTTGTTGTAAATCGCATTTCCGCACTCCGCATAACGTAGTCACGAATATCTGTCTTTGTTGAGAGGGGTCCAAGGTTCAATTCCGGAAATGTACATTTAGTGAAAATGGTTCTAACAACTTTTTCAGGCCAATCATGCTAAGTGAGATGTTTCCTGGGGTTCTCTTATTCACACTAGGCAGATACCGTAATATTATCTAAAGCACGGATATCAGATTTATTAGTTCCTGCCATATTCCTATCTTCGCTCCACTTTACTAAATATTATTCTTGCCCCTGTTCAACATTCATGATACGTAATATGCTTAATGCTACAGTAGCAAGCAGAGTAATTCTGTACAAATTAATAAATAAAATAATTCTTAAATTGTAAATGACTTCATTTGAAATTTCCTCTTTGCAAGCCGTATTGAAACGTGGTCATGATGAGATAATTAAAGCCTTATTGAAACTTAAAGAATTACCCAATAATAGTTTCCTTGCCCTTTCCGGAATCAGTTTCTCCACTGTGAACTACTGTGACACGCAATATTTCCAATACAACCCGCTCAACACTTTATTCTTCAGATAGGAGCGTGAGCAATATGAAGTTTGAATATTCAGTGTCACAAAAATTTTAAAATCTGTAAGTGTTCAACTAGTTTTATGTGTCTTGAATGAAGTTGAAAATATCCTGTTTGTCGCATCAATAATTATGTATTCTACTCCTACTGAGTAAAAATACAACCTTTAGATGTAAAAGCTTACTTTGTTGTTAACACAGCACACCTATATTGTGGCTAGTGAAATATCTCAATAGGATGTTACTGTAAATTGACATGAAAATTTAGTACCTGTTACAAAATGATTGTTTGATGGCAAAAAGATTTACTTATTCTTTAGTAGAAGAAATACTTTGTAAGCTACCTAAATGTGCTATTTTCCTAGGGATTACACTATCAAGAAATGCTTCTAGAGATGTGATATGTTATTCAATCAACTTATTTGTCAATTCAGTTTGTGTAAAAGGTTCTTTTATTGAAAAGTAGAGTTGTACTTTTGAAAACATTAATATCTATAATCTGTTTCACGTAACCTGATAGGAAAAGGAAGTAGTTTCTTCCACCAC
The DNA here is from genome assembly GCF_964235325.1 of Thermobia domestica. Taxonomy (NCBI): domain Eukaryota; kingdom Metazoa; phylum Arthropoda; class Insecta; order Zygentoma; family Lepismatidae; genus Thermobia; species Thermobia domestica. Next base: position 356,630,175 of record NC_137454.1, on the reverse strand, counting down.
CACGCTCGACTATAGGTGAATGTTGGTGTTCCATCTCCCATCAGCCCCCACACACGGATCTATAGAGTGTGTCGAAATAGTTCTAAACAATAAATTACAACTTTCATAATAAAGCTACGTATTTTAAAACACTTCATTTCTTTGCCTGAATTAGTGAGGTAAGTAACGTGTTATTTTAACACACAAATTCCCAGTGTATCACAGGTGTCACATTGATTTCCTGTTGTTCTTATAAAGTCAGTTTCAAACGTTTTACACAAATACCCATTCTACTTTATAAGCCACACATAATCCTTTCTAGCAAGCATTGTTTCGTTCCTTTTCTTCAGGTTTTAGCAATTTTATTCAACTTTTCTTGTCAGTAGCTGCATGTGGCTCATGGAGTTTTTGAGAGCCTTTCAGCTTCCGGATATATTATATTTATTTCTATGATAAGTAAGTATTTAACTCCCTAATAATTTATTTTCTCTGTATCTAAAAGAGACAGTAATTACTCTGGTAAAATAGTAATTGTTCATGTACTAAATTGAAGTTGTAAACTACGTCTGTTCCTCGCTGAGTAACAGGTGTCACATTAGGTTTCCAATTCATTCAAAAACTTTTGGACATTTCTGTTACCTAAGACCCTCATTTAGTGAACCATGAAAGTTTTGTTCAAAAATTCGTACTTGAACAATGTTTGGGTTTTTGTAGCTAATTTTATTGAACAGTTGTATTTTTTCCTTCTTTTCGGCGGTCGAGCTTGTGACATAAAGTTACTCCCACCCCTATCTCCGGAATGAGGAGTAATAGGCCCTATGATCACATAAGCATTTTTGTTTGCATTTCCGTATATAGGGTGTCCGGTGAGGAAAGTCTAAGATTTTTGGAGGTGATAGGTAGGTTATTGTAAAGATTTTGGGAGGTTATAGGGGAGGTCATTCTAAGCCAAAATGCGTATATGAACGTAAGGTCTAATCCCTTTTGTTTTAGACCCTATGTTCTAAACAGTTGTAAGACCCCTTTGTTTTGAGATAGGGGTGAAAGTAAGTTTTTGCCGCTTGCACTCCTCAAGTTCCGTGTGAAAGATTATAGAACACCCTGCGGTTGGTTTTACGTTAAGTATTATACCTCGTTTTAAAGCAACTGAAACAGGCTTTCAGATGGTATACAGTTTGTCCACGTACTCCATACAAAAGGGAAATAATCGAGGGAACATTTTCGAATTGTGCTGAAAAACTCCCCTTTTCGAACAATTTTTCGCTATTCTTGGGTGGAAACACTGGCAATTGAGTAGCAGGATCTAATTGGGGGAAAACGATGATCTGTACCACAAACCCAGGTGAAATGTCAATTTAGTGTCTTCGTTAGAAAGCAGAGAAAAATGCTTACGAAATAATTTAATCGTAAAAGAAGACTTCTACTGGAACCAAACAATTGTGTTGATTGAACACTTATACAGTAATTATGTCCCTTATTGGAATTGTGGGACCTTACAAGAGTCAATCTACAATCACGTGGATTAATGCCATTATGAGTTTAATAATCGTCGAAAAGCACGTTAATAAGAGCACAATAGGAATGTAGTTGAATACAATGGCAGGCACGAGAGCAGACCCAGACGTAACACTACTAGCTTTCATCTTCAGCATTATTATTATTTGGAGCGTGCAGCACATTTTCAAGAGATATCACCTTCCTCCTCAATGCACTTTGCAGTGCGCCTCAGATAATGTATTGTTGCCCGATGGATGTCTGCTCGTCGCTCTTTGACGGTATTGAATGCCTGTTGGATATTCTGGAGTTAAGTCTTCGAGTGAGTTGGCCCAACGTGTATACACAATGTCCTTCAAACACCCCCATAAGCAAAAATCCAAAGGAGTAAGATCCGGGGAGCGGGGTGGCCAGTGAATCAGCGACCTGAATCCTCCGCGACCTATCCAACGATTAGGAAACTTGGAGTGAACATAGTGAGATACACGTCATGTGGCATGGGAGGGAGCCCCGTCGTGCTGGAAGTACATAGACACCAGAGTTTCCAAATTCACATCTTTCAGAAGTACCGGCAATTCGTGGCGCAGGAAATGCAAATAATAGTCACCAGTCAAACGCTGGGACGCCGATTATCTGATCACAAAGAATCCCCGCACAAACGTCGACAGAAAATCGTTCCTGATATTGTCTAACAGTGATTACTCTCGGATTTTCGTAACTCCAATAATGCCAGTTGCGGGTGTTGTTTATTCCATTTCTTGTGAAGGTGGCCTCATCACTGAACAAAATGAATGACAAAACATTCGGATGCTCCTGTACCCGTTGAGAGAAAGCAACTTATAGTTCCCTGTCCCTTGGATTGAGATGTTGCACTCTTTGAATTGGAATTCATACAGCCCCTCTCCTCGAAGCACATCATGTACATACGTACGTGGAAGTTGATGTTGAGTAGCGAGTCTCCTAACGCTGGTTGTGGGACGTTGCGTTGCAGCCTCTATCACGTTGTCTTCTTGTCAGGGGTGTCTTTTGAAGGTCGTTCCGACGTCAAGTTCACGCTGGGAAGCTCACCAGTTTCACACAGTTTAGTTTACACGTTTGTGAAGACGCGTGCATTAGGGACTATGCGGCCAGGAAATCTACGCTGGTATTCATCCACAGCACCTTTGGCATTACCATCACAAAATCCGTAGACACATAATATCTGCATATTCCGCGTGAGTGTATTGGAGTGTATTAGAATACTACACCGTCTTCACAGTCACTACACCAACTTCGTTCACTGTGTACAAGCACGCACTGTACTACACTTACTAACGGTCTCGACACTCCAGCTATCACATGAATCCACTACACAAGATAGCAAAGTGAACTTTCAATCTGGTCACGGTTACGGTTACAGTCACGGCAATTTTGTGGTTATGTATAGAGTATCGGGCCGGAGCCAATGACTCCATGAGTAATATGTTATAAAGAATATATCAAGATGTGCTGGTGGTTGGTTGGATGTTACTATTGTTTTCTTATGTATGAGAGACTACATCAGCAACTGTCGCAGAGTAGCTGATTGTGACTTGTTTACCAGTTCTGGAGAGATTTTAAGTGCCTGCTGTCCGATGGACGTTCCGCAGTGCGCATTCGGTGCCGATATTAGCTATAGTTGTCGTGACCAGTGATTATACGACCAGCTCGAGTTTGCACACTTTCGAGAGTTTGTATGTGACTATGTGAAGCATATTGCCAGGCAGTGCAGGCATAAGAGGTGGTAGCCAGGATTATCATTTTGAAGATGTGAACTCGGAGCTCATGAGAAAGGGAGCTACAGCGCAAGATGGGGTACAACGCTGAGATTTTTCGTAATACTCTCTGTTTTATGTCTCTGATGTGTGCGGCGAACGTTAGACCACGATCTAAAGTTACACCCAAATATTTGGTGTGCGTAGCATGAGGAAGGCGAGTGTTCTCATAGTTTAGATTTCGATGGGCGCGGATGCGTCACCGACTGTAGATGACAGCGCAGCTTTTGTCTGCATTTATTTTGATCCTCCAACGTCTTGCCCATTCTTGAAAACCTATGAGTTGACGTTGCATGTATATATAACACTGTGCAAGTGAGCTACTGGTCGTAAAAAAGGCAGTATCGTCGACGTACGTTGCAACAAAGCAGTAGGGTCAGGTCGGAAAATCTGCTGTGTACAGATTATATAAAAGCGGTGAAAGTACAGCACCTTGTGGAACACCTGCTTTAATAGGTCTAGACGTGGATTTAACAATGCCAACAGACACATGGAATTTTCTGCCAATGAGGTAGAAACGCAGTAAATGCAGAAGACGATCTGAAAAACCTTTCGTGTATAGTTTATATAATAGTCCAGCTAACCAGACTTTATCAAATGCTTTTGAGACATCCAGGTAGACTCCAAGGCTGTGTTGTTTTCTGTTGAAAGCCACTGTTAAATGATCCACTACTCGCACGAGTTGTGTAATAGTGCTATGTTGGGCTCGAAAACCGAACTGATGAAATGGTGGAAGGTCTCAAGTAGCTACATGCTGTTTCAGCCTCCAGAGAAACACACGTTCAAAGAGTTTACTTAGGTGGGACAGAAGACTTATTGGCCTATAGTTTTCCGGAAGAAGTGGATTCTTCCCGGGCTTGGGGGTGGTGATAATACGAGCCTTCCAGGTCCTCGGCATAAGTTAAAGATGGCATTAAATAAATATGTTGGGAAGACCAGTATTTTTCTGGTTGGATGTCTTAGGATATCAGACCGAATTCTGTCGGGCCCGGATGCTGTCTTCGCCGGCAGACATTTGATATGTCTTTCTATTTCTCGAGGTATAACTAAGATCATGTTTGTTTTTTTCGTTTACCCGGTTAAAGGGGTTTGCCCTTTCTTCGGGGGAGTGACTCATAAACATTTTGGACTCCATAATATTATAGTAGGTCTATGAGATTTTTCTTTATTCATTAAGAATTAAATAATCTATTTAATCACTTATACATATATACAATACTGATAATGATTAATCAAAGGAACGATAACTAAACAATAACAATAATAACAAAAGGTAATAGGTGCAGAAAACGAATATATAAGGGGATAGGTGCATAGTGAGTATATAACTGAAAAGTAGAACAATAGTATATATATATATATATATATATATATGCAGATAGGCAAATAAGGGAAAAGGCTAGTAACGAAGTAGAAAACATAATATGTTAACTGAAAGGACAATATGATGAAATGATAATGAATGAATTGCACTAGACGCCACATCACAAGGTTTTGTTAGTGGACAGATGCAGGTTATCTTCTGTTCCTGGGGCCACTCAGGAACTGATGAAGACAGGGAGGCCCATATTAGTTGGTAATCACTGTGCCTGTGATGGATAAACATGAGGTGATAGATGACGTGGATGTTATATGACAAAGATCTCGGGGTCTCTAGTGGCAGGGTCCATTTGGAGATGATACAGTGTCGTGTAGTGTTGTAGCGGAGAGTCGATGTATCGTGGTTGAGTATCGTTGTCTCTATCGTAGCGTATAATGTCCAGTAGCATTTCATGGTGTAACTCATACCGAGTAGTAATATATCGGATTCGAAGCTGCTCCAAGTGTGGAATTAAGGACGGAAAATCGATAAGATCGTACAGGAGCCTGGTTGGACTTGGTAACCTGATTCTATATGCTAACCGTAAAGCATATCTCTCCATGATACACAACTTTTGATAATATTTATCAGATGCAGACACCCAAGCCGTGTGACCATATGTTAAGGTACTTCGCATGAAAGTTTTGTAGGTATGTAGTACTGTAGAGGGTTGTAAGCCCCAGCTTGTACCAACTAGCCTTTTAAGCAAATTGAGACGATTTTGAGCCTGGGTGACAACCTTCTTAAGATGAGGGATCCAAGATAGTTTACTGTCAAAGGCGATACCAAGGTAAGTGAAAGTCGAATGAACCGGAACTGGTGTATGCTCAACATGAAGGCGGAGTAAAGTCGGGTTACGGTACACTCTGGAGCGTCGTCGTGGTGGTAAAAATACAAGTGATTGTGTCTTCGCAGAGTTAATAGTCAGACTCCATATGTTACACCAGTCGACAAATCGATCAATAGCAGGTTGCATAAGGCGATTAATTTGCTGAATAGTACGTGTTGTTGAAAGAAAAGCGGTGTTGTCAGCAAACTGATAAATTTGGATGTTGGCTGGTAATCTGAGATCGGCAACGTATAAGAGATAGAGGAGAGGCGACAAAGACGAACCTTGAGGAACTCCAGAGTGTAAGAAGATTGGATGAGAAAGAGTGCTGTGTATGGATATGTATGCCAACGTCCTGTTAAGAAGGAATTGACCAAGCGTATGTAGGAAGAGGTAATAAATATTGATGTAGTTTATAAATAAGCCCGGGATTCCAAACTTTACCAAACGCTTTCTCAAGATCAAACGTTACTAAACAAGAAGGAAAACCCCGGTTATATTGATTATAAACGGCCGTGGTAAGACGTAATAGCTGATCTATAGTACTAAAATGAGGCCGGAAAATAGCTTGATGGATAGGGAGAAGATTTTGACTTCGGATATGGTCATGAAATCGGCGTACAAGAATCCGTTCCAAGATTTTACAGAGGCAGCTAGTTAAATGAATTGGTCTATACGACTGAACATCCGATGGGGGTTTCTTTGGCTTCGGAAATAAAAGAACCTTTGAGTATTTCCAATCAAGTGGAAATAAACCAGTACGAAGGATGAAAGTATAAAGTTGACTGAGGAATATAAGAAAAGAAGGAGGCGCATGTTTGATGAGTACATACGTGATGTAATCAAAGCCAGGTGCAGAATTGCGTTTCTTTAGTAAACTGGTAGTGATATCATCTGGTGTGATAGGCTGCGTAAGTGGATTATTTGGTTGAAGAAGATGATTATCCGACGGTTGTAAGTGATCTGAGGTCGGATCAGTTTGGCGGTTGATGATTGTTTGAAGTTGTTTTGGCGTATGCCACCCAGGCAACGGAGTAAAGATACCTTGAAAAAAGAGGGCGAAGGTATTTGCCTTCTCTAAGGCAGTAGTGAGAGCTTGATTGTTTTGAGTGAGCGGATATGGCGTGGATGAAATTGTGCCAGTAAGTTGATGAAACTTATGCCAATATTTGCTTGGATGAGTTTCGGCAGCCAGAGTATTACATGTACGGATCCACTGTCGTTTCTTGTACGCAACTATGTAGTTATGTGTTATGCGTAGGTACTGACGATGCAGTAAGTACTTCTAAGTTGCCACTCATTCGGTACTCTCGGTAAGCTCTACGTGACGCAGTTATTAATGAAAGGTATCGTGGCGGTAATGTGGGTTTATGAGGATGTGTGGTAGTAGTAGGAATGGAGCGGTCAGCCGCATTTTGAACTGCTTCAGTGAGTGTAGTGACTACTAAATCGAGGTTATGTTGTGAATTAGGCACAGTGAGCGGAATCATGGCATCGTCAAGTGCGGAGCGGTATTGATCCGAATCAGCCTGATTGTAACGGTAGATTTTCTTAACTGGCAATGGATGTGAAGATTGCTCTCTGCAGCGTAGCTCTAACTTAATAGGAACATGATCACTTCCTATGGAGTCCAGTATCGAGATGGTGATAAACTGAGTCAGAAAAGATGGAGTAATAACAACATCAGGAGTACTGTTACTAGCTGGTCGTGTAGGCTTAGGTAGGATATGAAATTCCCCAGTAGTAGTATTTTGAATAAAATCGAGAAAGTGCTGTTTGTCTCTCTGGGTACGACTATGAAAATTTAGGTCTGCCATAATGATGTAATGCTTAGAGTGGGAGTCAATGAAGCGAAAGAAATCATAGTTGAGTTGTTTTCCTAGGCGAAAATAGATCGTAGCAAAGGTGACGGTACGGCTGCGAAAGTAGATAGTAGTTATGTTATGTTCAGGAAGAGTAATATTATGAGGTGCTGTTACGGATCGATATGCCAGGCGATTGCAAATACCGATAGCTGTGCCACCATAAAGACGTAGTCCTGCAGGGGCATCGTGACGGAGTTGAGTATATTTCGGTATGTAGCAATTCAAGTAAGGTGCCAGATATGTTTCGTTCAACGCAAAAGCTGATATTTGTTCTTCTTGTAGTAACTGCGTGAAAAGCACCTTATGGGTAAGTAATGAGCGGATGTTCATAAAGAGTAAGGTGTAAGCCATAATAAATACAGAGAAAAATTTAGAGTTGAAGTTCGCCATATTAGACATAAACTTCAAGGGGCTGGATTTGAAAGTGTACCGTGGGCCCAGAATAGGTGGCATGAAGCTGAATATTAAAGAGTATTTTAGCTGCGTGAATGATTTGAGTAAGTATGTGAGTCCGAAGAAACGGATGGATATATAGTAAAGTAATGGTGAGAAAGCGTAGTAAGTCTTCAACAGTACCTGGATGAAGTAATGAGTTGGCAGGTGGAGTCGGCGGATCAATGGAGCGAATAGGAGGAACCAGTTCCGGCTTTGAAGGTTCAGGTTGTGGTTTGGCATTGCATTTGTAGCTGTATGTAGGATGTTTTTCAGCACATGCACCACATTGCGGTGGTGCCTTTTGATTGGGGCATTCCCTGGTAGGATATTGCATGGAACAATAGCCACATTTAATGATATTAGTGCATTCTGACGTACGATGTGAATTATACTGCTGGCATCGCTCACAGCGCAATGGAAGAGGGGCCGGTGTAGGGGATGGCTCGACCTTATAGCGTCTGCGATAAATATACGCTCCTTTAGACAGAAGTTGATCGATTAGTTGTGGTTGGTCTGTAAGCACTCGTACAAGATATGTTGGTCCTAAGTTCTTCTTTATGCGAATGCAACGTTTTACAGGAAACCCTTCTTGATGCAGTTCCTCGAATATTTCTTCATCTGTGAGGTCTGGTTCTACTCCGCGGAATACAACCGATAACATTGGAGGACGTTTAGGAGGCGGAGGTGTTTTATGTGTGGTAGGAGTTAAGGCAGAGAGTTTTGCTTATGGCCCAAAGATTTCGAAAGTGGCCTTATTCCGGACATGCGTCGCAAAATTAGACCTGGTTGATTTTATGATAATGCCTTTACGTGTTTTGATTATTTCACGGGTCTCAGGTCGTGGTACAAATTTAACTAATTGTTGAAAGACGGCACGTACTGCATCGTATTTGGTGTCAAAATCGGTGAGTAAGAAGTTATAGATGGTGTCTTGAGTAGAGGTTGCTGAGGTATCTGATCCATTAGTTGCTGAAGTCCAATCCATGTTGTTTGTTTGCTGGTTGTCGTCATTACTAGTGCGTGGCCGTTTTGGAGGATCAGAGGTAGAGTCACGTCCGTGTGGTGTTCTAGAACGAGTTCGTTGATCTCGAGGTGCGCTGTCCCCAGTATCAGTGTTGTCCCCTGTTTGTGCATTACTGCTTCCCTTAGTGCCAGTAACAATACGGGGATGTGTTTTCTGACGTCCGTTTGGTCCGATATTAATAGGAATTTGTTGATCGAGATGATGCAGTGGTCCGGAAGCGTTGCCAAGGTCTGTCATGATGAAAATGGAGCTTAGGGCCGAAGCCCAAACGTTTTTTTTTGCTAGTCGTGGACGACTAGCTCCCGCCCAAAGGGTACCGCCCTTTATATCGGGAAGTGGTCTAAAGGAATGATGGGGATTGGAAAATTGTGGATGGGTACTGGTAGATTTATTAAACTTTATTTCAACATTTTATTTCACATCATCATATATATATTAATGCATTTACTGATCAACAGAGAAGTATATCATATATTATCAGAAGGGTTGGACATTATGGCCGTTAACCATAATCATAGTTGAAGGTGGATGGGAATGAATGGTAATGAGGTGCACAAGACGTCACAGCAACGGGTTTTGTTAGCAAGACAGATGTGTGTTATCTTCTGATCCGGGGGCAACTCCGGATCTGATGGAGACAGGGGAAGCCCAGTTAAACAAGAGGACTACTGTGCATAAGATGGAATAATGCAAGGGGATGCAGTGTCAGTGATGTAGTCTGCGACGAAAAGATGGTCAGGACTGTCAGGTGGTAAGGAGAAGTGGTACAAGGTAAATAGGAGCGAAAGAGGGGTATGACGGAGAAGGACATTGGTCGGGTGTAAAGCAAAGTGATGCATTGTGTCTAGTAGGAGGGGATGATGAGTTTCAAAGCGAGTTGAAATGTAGCGGAGGCGTAGGGTTTCAAGGTGATAGAGTATGTGGGGAATTGGGGTCCGATCTTAGAGTTCATGAGTTGGGCTGGGAAGACGGATACGGAAAGCTAAGCGGAGGGCGTGCCGTTCAAGAATTTGAAGTCTGGTATAAAATGAGGGAGCTGCGGCTATCCAGGCTGTAAAACCGAAGGTGAGAACTGGGCGGAGAAAAACTTTGTAGGTAGTTAATAGGGTATGTGTGTTCAATCCCCAGGTAGTACCTGTGATACGGCGTAAAAGGTTGAGGCGATTATAGGCTTTGGCGCAGATGGACCTGAGATGAGCAGTCCATTTAAGATGTCTGTCAAAAACTATACCGAGATAAGTGACGGTGTTTTGAGGCTGAAGAGGAACGGTGTCGACATGAACATGAAAGTTAGCAGGGTTGCGATACACGCGAGAGCGTTTGTTTGGAGGAAGAAAGATAATGGTTTGTGTTTTAGCAGCATTTAGGGTCAGTCGCCAGTGATTGCACCATGAGAGAAATGTGTCGATAGCAATCTGCAGATTTCGATTTATCTCTTGGATAGTGTTGGCTATGGCGAGAAAGGCTGTGTCATCTGCAAATTGATATAAACTGATATTTCTAGGCAAAATAGGAAAGTCGGCCACATATAACAGATATAATACCGGAGATAGTGAGGAACCTTGAGGAACACCAGAATGGAGAAATATAGGGTGCGAGAGGTGATTGTTGATAGATATATAACTAAGGCGGCAAGAAAGAAAGTGGAAGATGAAACGGATGTAACACAGAGGAAGGCGGTAAGAGAAGAGTTTGTACACAAGACCAAGATGCCACACCTTATCAAAAGCTTTTTCCAAATCGAATAAGACAAGGCATGAAGGTTTGGATGTGTTGAACTGCATTGTGATATGGGTGGTAAGGCGCATAAGCTTATCATTGATACTATAAGAAGGTCGAAAGCCTGCTTGTGGAAGAGGAAGAAGGTTATGATCGGAAAGATGACGATGTAGACGTGTGACAAGGATGCGTTCCAGAATTTTGCTGAATACAAGAGTGAGCTGAATAGGCCGGTAAGAAGAGACATCATGTGGAGGTTTGTTTGGTTTGGGAAACATTAGTGTGATCGATGATTTCCAGTGAGTCGGAATGTAGGCCGTACGCAAAATAAATGTGTAAATAACTGAAAGTAAATGGAGAAGAACATAGGGAGCCTCTTTGATATGTCGGTAAGAAATACGATCAGCACCTGGAGCCGACTGACGTTTTCTTGCGACTGTACTGCGGATATCTTCGACCGTAATAGGGGCAGTAAGATAATTATTTGCAGGTAACTGGTGGTTGGAATTGGGTTGGAGATCGGGTGAAGAAAGATTGAGATTTTCTGCTGGATGACGGCGTATTGATGGGTCAGGTGCAAGAGGAGTGAAAATGCCTTGAAAATAATCAGCAAAAGCATTTGCTTTAGCAGTATCGTCAGCGAGAGCTTCGTCTCCAGCTAAGAGAGGGTACGGTGTACGAGATGATCGGCCAGTGAGTTGGTGGAATCGCTTCCAGTACCTGGTAGGATGGGTGATGGTGGAAAGATCATTGCAGCTAGTGATCCAACGACGACGTTTATAAGCAACGAGGTAGTTGTGAACAGTGCGTTGATACTGACGGTGGAGACGAAGGGACTCAAGGTTACCAGTGTGAGTGAAGTCTCGATAATGTGCCCGGGAACGTTTGATAAGTGAAAGATACTGAGGAGGAAGAGCTGGTTTATAAGCATGTGCGGTGCGATGTGGGATATTTTGGGCAGAGGCAGTGTGGATGGAAGCTGTAATAGTATCTAATGCGATATAAAGGTCAGGGATCCGGAGATTTTCTGTTTCGGGATCCGGGACATTTTCTAATTGATTTTGAAGTAAGGTGCGGTATCCGTTTCTGTTTGCTTTGTCGAACAGAAGATAAGAGCGTGGGGGTGGAGGAGTAGTGCGAGAAGCAGAACGTGGGGTTGTAATGGTCAGGAGGATTGGCACATGGTCACTGCCAAGAGGATCCAGGACATCTAGGTTGCACCGAGTCTGTAAGTTGAGAGAAGTGATAACAACATCTGGTGTTGTATTACTACAAGGTCTTGTAGGCTTAGGTATCGGAAGAAAGTGTCCTGAAGTATGTGTTAGAAGGTAATTGCGGAAATCCTGTTGCTGGCGAGGAGTGCGACTGTGAAAATTCAGATCCGCTAGAATGATGTAAGTGCGATAGTTATCTGGAATGTACTGAATAAACGGATATGGAAGAGGATGTCCAGGACGGATGTAGATGGTCGCAACAGTGATGTTGAGCTGTTTGAAATATAAAGTAGTAACTAAATGTTCGGGGAGTGGAGTTATGAGAAGAGTAGTGCGGCGAAAAGGAAGAGATGGTGAAAATCCTATGGCGACCCCACCACTTGCTCTCCTCGCTGGTATCAAGTTATCGTGCCGCAGCATAGTATAATTTGTCAGCTGTACGTGGGTGTGGGCCTTAAGATGTGTCTCGTTCAAAACGAAACACGCAACATGTTTTTCAAAGAGGAGCTGTTCAAATAAGATTTTGTGTTGAGGTAAAGAACGAATGTTCAAAAAGAGAAAAGTAATGTCCATAATGATGTGCAGAAACCAGATGATGTTGGCGAGAGTCTTAAACTTCTGTTTGCAGCGGATCTGAATGAAAGTAAACAGTTTGACCAGAGTAAGTAGCTGTAAAGTTGATGTTAAGTATGGCTTTGGCAGTTTGTTGGACTTGGCAAAGAATATGGTTGCGAAGTAGCGGATGAATGTTTTGTAGAGTAACAGTAAGAAAAGACAAGAATTGGGTGATTGTAATTGGTTGACAGATATCTTGAGGAACAGAAGCTGATTGAGTGATATGCGGTTTTAATGGTACCGTTAATTCGGGCTTGAATGGATCCGCAGTAGGTTTAGCCTTGCATTTGTAACTGTAAGTAGGATGTCCAGTTTCATTACAGGTGGAACATTTAGGAGTTTCTTTCAGGTTAGAACAATTGCGGGTGCTATGAGGGCCAGTGCAGAATCCACATTTGAGTTGGTTTGGACATGCGCCGGTCGGATGATCATTATATACTTGGCACTTTTCACACCGCATAGGAAGTGGAGCAGGAGAACGAGAAGGCTCGACACGATGACGTTTGCGGTAAATGAAGGCGCCATTTGAGAGAAGAGAGTCTATGGTGTCGTGAGAATTGGTTAAAACACGGACCATGTAGGTGTTTCCTTGTGCGTTTTTGATACGGATACATTTAATGATCGAATGTCCATCAAGCTGGAGCTCCTGACTGATTTCTTCATCCGTAAAGGACGGATCAACACCTCGGATGACAACTGACAAAGCAGGTTGTTTGCGTGGTGGCGGTGGTTGCTTGGCTGATGGAGTGTTGAGTTTAGAGATAGAAGCGTTTTTACCAAATATTTCAAAGGAATAAGTATTGCGGAGGGTGGAGGCAAATTGGTCGTCTGGCGTTTTAATTATTATGCCTTTCTGGGTGTAGATGATTTGTGCGATGTTCGTGCGAGGTATGTATTTGACAATGCGATGATACAACTTCTTGAGATCAAGATACTGAGGCTCATAGTTGGTAAGAAGAAATGTAGAAATGGCTGGTTTAACAGAAGTGAAAGAAGTTTGAGCGTCCATGTGATGAGATGACTCAGATGCAGTAGATGATTCGCTGAGAGTGTGATGGCGTTTTGGTTTAGGTGACTGAGGATGATTCGGATGAACTTCATTACGTGTTGAGCGTTTAGAGCTCTCCCTTCGCTTGTCGGCAGATGCAGACGGAGCGGAGGGGCCCAAGGAAAGATTAGAAGTGTGAGGCCCAGTAGCCATGATGATGAGCACACAAAACAACTAATGAGGTTTGGTAAGCAGGTAGAAGCCACCCATTCGGATAGTGGCTTAGGTGAGGAAATGCCCCAGTCTATACGTGTCGCAACGAGCTACCCTTTTCTGAGATAAGTCTGATAGCTGTTGCTCAGCGAATATCTGACGAGCAAGTCCCAGGATCTTGGACAGGATTACAAAAAGCAGCCGTGCTGACGTTTGGTACGTCACAGCTGTTGTGGTCGATATCGATATTGCTATCGACCTGAAAGAATCCCCCAAAAGTTTTTTTTGCTAGCCGCAGCTAGCACCCACCCAAAGGGTTACGCCCTTTATTTGGGATGCGGAGTTGACAGGAACTTTAGGTGTGAGTTTATTTTTGTCAGGCAAAGGAGATTTTATTAACTTTATTATATTTGAACTTCATTATCATTAGAGGACATTATGGCCTTTAACCATAATCATCAGGTCTGGAAAAGGAAATGTACACTGGCGAGCAATTCAATATGAGAGTGGAGAGAGTAGAGCATCAGTGAAAATGAAAATGAAACAATGAGGTGCACTTGACATCACAACACAATACATAGACGAGGGTTAGAGAGACGAATGAGTGTTATCTTCTGTCCAGGGGCTGCTCTGGACGTAATGGAGACGAAGGGAGCCCTGTTAGTGCGGGGAAGTCACTGTGCAACATGAGATGGAATGATTTGTGGTGGGGAGAGTGGAATGAGGAAGTCTTCAAGAAGTTGAAAGTCTGGACTATTTGGTGGGAGAACGTAGTGGAACAGAGTAAACAGCAGAGAGAGTGGAGAATGCCGGAGAATTGTTGAAGGTTTGCGGAGAGTGGCTTCGTGGTGCATAGCATCAAAGAGCAATGGATGGTGAGTCTGGAATCGCTTCGTAATGTACCTGAGTCTGAGGTCTTCTAGGTGATAGAGAATGTGTGGAAAAGGTGTTTTGTCAGATAAGTCCCGGGTAGGGCTGGGTAATTTAATTCGGAAGGCAAGGCGAAGGGCGTGGCGCTCAAGAATTTGGAGTCGGCGGTAGTGTGCCTCGGGTGCGGAAAGCCAGGCTGTAAAGCCATAAGTCAAAACAGGACGTAAAAATGCCTTGTAGGTATTAAGTAGGATTTTAGGTTTCAGTCCCCAGGTAGTCCCAGTTAGGCGTCGAAGTAAGTTTAGTCGGTTGGTCGCTTTTAGAGCAAGACTTTTCAGATGAGCAGTCCATTTCAGATGTGAATCGAAGATGATGCCCAGGTACGTGACTGTGGGACTAGCAGCAAGTGGTGTACCTGCAATCTCAATACTGAGGTTTGAGGGATTGCGATGGACCCGACTGCGTTTGCCTGGTGGTAGAAAGATAATGGCTTGAGTTTTATTGGCGTTAAGCTTGAGGCGCCACGTATCACACCACTGAAGGAAAGCATCGATGGCAGTTTGAAGAATGTGGTTGATGCGTTGAATGGTATTTGCCGTTGCCAGAAAAGCCGTATCATCCGCATATTGAAAAAGTCTGACATTTGGATGGAGAGTAGGGAAGTCAGCTACATAGAGTAAGTAAAGAAGCGGAGACAGAGCAGAGCCTTGAGGAACACCAGAATGGATAAATACAGGGTGAGAGTGAGCATTATTAATGGAAACGTAGGTGAGGCGACTTGAGAGAAAATGGTAAATGAAGCGAATATAACACATTGGCAGTCGAAAAGAAAATAGTTTATAGAGAAGGCCAAGATGCCAAACTTTATCGAAAGCCTTTTCTAAATCGAAAAGGACAAGACAGGAAGGCTTAGATTGATTAAACTGGGCAGTGATGTAAGTGGTCAGGCGGAGTAGTTGATCATTAATACTGTAATTCGGACGGAATCCGGCTTGATGAAAGGGAATTAGGTTGTGATCAGCGAGATGGGTGTGTAGACGAGAGACAAGTATCCGTTCGAGTATCTTACTAAAAACAAGGGGGAGTTGAATTGGGCGATAAGAAGACACAGATGAAGCTGGTTTGTTCGGTTTCAGAAACATTAAAGTTTTAGATGTTTTCCAGTCGTTGGGGATGAAACCAGTACGGAGGATGAACGTGAAGATGAGAGACAGAAGTTAATGGAGGATATATGGCCCTTCTTTGATATGACGATACGTAATAGAATCTAGCCCGGGAGCGGTGGTGCGTCTACGAGCGACGGTGGTAGTAATTTCGGTGACGGTAACAGGAGCTGTCAAGGGTGAATTGTCGGGGAGAAGATGATCAACATGAGGTTGGAGTGATGGTGAGTTGAGATTGAGCCGGTCAGTAGGATGAGTGCGAGCTGAGAGGGCAGGTCCAAGAGGCGTGAAGACACCTTGAAGTTGGTCAGCGAAGGCATTGGCTTTGTCCACGTCAGAGTGTAATGGCGTATCATTGAGAATGAGTTGGTATGAAGGGCGAGTGGTGTTACCGGTGAGCTGATGAAAGCGTTTCCAGTACTTAGTTGGATGTGCTGTATCAGAGAGGGTATTGCAGGTTTTTATCCAGCTTCTGGTCTTGTATGCCACGAGATAATTATGAACTGCCCTTTGGTATTGACGATGTTGACGAAGCGATTCCAGATTGCCCGTGCGAGTGAAATCTCGATAAAGTTGGCGGGAACGACGTATTAAAGGTAAGTATTGTGGCGGTAGTTTTGGCCTATAGGGATCAATTGTAGTCTGAGGGATATACTGCAAGGACGCCTGATGAATACTATCAGTGATCTCATCAATAGTGTCGTATAGTTCAGACTCTGAAGTTGGAGCGGATAAAGGTGTTAACCTGTTGGAAAGTATTCCTTATAGTTAGGCCAACGGGCACGGTCGAAACGAGCCACTGTGCGGGAAGTTGTAGGCGGAGCGGGTTGAGGTGTACCGGGATTTTGAAGAGTAGCTTTAATTGGGATATGATCACTCCCAAGGGGATCAAGCACAGAAAGAGTGAGCTTGGAGAGAATATTGGGTGATGTAATGACTATATCGGGAGTTGTATTCGAAGCCGGTCGAGTTGGTTTAGGAATGGGATGAATAAATCCCGTCGTTTGAGTCTGAATATAATGGCAAAAGGTGCGTTTTTGAGTATCGGAGCGGCTATGGTAATTTATGTCGGCCATTATGATGTAGGTCCGAAAATTGTCAGAAATATATTGAAAGAAACTTAGAGTAATAGGATGGCCTGGTCTTATATAGATGGTAGCAACAGTGACGTAGCATTGTTTGAAATATATAGTGGCGATAAGATGTTCAGGCAGAGATGTATCACCAGTAGCGTGTACTCTATGTGATATAGAGTGAGGAAAACCAATAGCTACGCCACCGTTAGCACGGCGGGTGGGAATGGTATTATCGTGTCGAAGAATGTGATAGGGTGAGAGTTTGCATAAGATTTTAGGAGTGAGAAACGTTTCGTTGAGAAGAAAACAATGAACGTGTTCTTCCAGAAGTAGCTGCTCAAACAAAGGCTTTTTTTTGTAGAGATCGAATATTCAGAAAGAGAAAATGCACTGCCATAATGAAAAATAATGAGAAGAGATGGGGAGAGAACTACTGCAGATTCATAGACTGTAGAATGAAAATGAGCATAGTTGTTGGAGTAAGTGCCAGTGAAGTTGACATGCAGGATAGATTTAGCAGCGAGTTGTACCTGTTGGAAGATATGTTGACGAAGAAATGGATGTATGATCTGCAAGGTTACAGTGAGAAATGACAAAAATTTATCGATGGTGATGGGTTGTTGTGCAGAGCTAGGAGGAGGAGTAGTAGAATCTATGTTATGAATGCGGATAGGTACAGTGAGCTCGGGTTTTAGCATCTCTGCAGCTGGTTTGGCCTTACATTTATAGCTGTATGTAGGATGCTGATCCGGGCAGGTCGAGCATTGCGGTGGATTACTGAGATTGGGACAAGACTTGGTGGAATGGGGACCTGCACAGTACCCGCATTTGAAAGGGTTCCTGCAGTCGTTAGTGTGATGGGAGTTATAGGCTTGACATCGCTCACAACGGACAGGAAGAGGCGGAGGTGAGTGAGACGGTTCCACCCGATGTCTTTTCAGGTATATGTAGGCACCATTGCTAAGAAGGTCATCCACGGTCCCTTGACTGTTTGTGAGTACTCGGACCATATAAGTGGGTCCGGAGGCATTCTTTATGCGAAGGCATTTCAGGATTGAATGACCCTCCAGCTTAAGTTCATCAGCGACCTCGGCATCCGTGAACTGGGGATCTACTCCTCGTATTACAACAGAGAGAGCTGGAGGCTTGCGAGGAGGTGGAGGCTGCTTAGCCTGGTTGGATGAAAGCTTTTGGAGGTTTGCCGAGGCGCCAAAGATCTCGAACGAGTAGGTGTTACGGAGAGTGCTTGCCATGTTAGGATCTGTCGATCGGATGATAATACCGTTCTTGGTAGGTATTAGCTGTTTGACTTCCGATCGTGGCACATACTTTAGTAGACGTAAGTAAATCTGCTTTAAATCATGGTACTTGGCATCGTAGTTTGTAAGAAGAAATGAATGGACTACTGGTTTAGATGATGACTTCCCGTGAATCTCTATATCCATATTGCTTGATCCTGACGATGACTCACTCAGTGTATGATGCCGTTTGGTTGGAGGTGTCATCTGAAGTGCAGCAGAAAAGGTAGCAGCTGTCGTAGAGTGAGCCGTTGGACTGCTGGGCTCTGACTCTTGGCGGGCTTTTCGTTTGTCGATCTTTGCCGCCGTCAGAGAAGGTCCCTGAGCAACAACAGGAGGTAGTCCAGTATGACCAGTACCTTGTCCAGAAGCCATAGCGAAGGTCGTCTAGGTTACAGGTTTGAAGAAGACCACCCGTTTGGATAGTGGTCTAGGTGGGCCAAAGAGGCTATCAACCTGCGTAGGTATCTGATGAGTTGGGCTAGATTAGTCTCTCAACCGATACACACAGATGCCAAGCTTCAGTCACCAGGATAATGGGATAGGAGATTGCAAAACTCGTCACTATGCTGTAGTGGCGCTTCAGAGCAGAGCAAAGCTAAGCTCTGGGAAAGTATGCCCAAAAGTTTTTTTTTGCCAGCTAGCCGACGCTAGCTACTACCCGAAGAGGGTTACGCCCTCTGTAGGGGAAGAGATGTTTAGCATATTGTGCTGTTCAGGAAGCAATGGCTGGGCTATGGGTAGGTATAGAAAACTGTATTATTCAAACTTTAATAGTCATTATGGCCTTTAACCATAATCATGAGGAAAGGTAAATACATACACTGCAGAAAACCATAACTGTAAGTGATATGATGTGGAATGATGAAATGAAGTGCGAAACTCACTACAACACATAGGTTCTGTTAGTTGAACAAATGATGGTTATCTTCTCGCCTAGGGGAGGCGCTAGGCATCAATGAGGACAGAGGAGCCCCGTTAGTACAGAAGGTGTCACAGTGCATATGATGGCCATATGTGAGGTAGATGAGCGGCTGTATTGTATGGCTCGTAGTAGACGGCGTCAGGGTGGTCTGGAGGTAGAGTGTAATGGTACAAAGTGAATAGTAATGAGAGCGGAGGGAACAGAGCGGCAACGGGGGAGGTACTTCGGGCATGATCGTCAAAAGTTTGCTGAAGAAGTGGATGATTGTTGTGCAGGCGCTGGGTGATATATTTAGTGCGTAATGTTTCTAAATGATATAAGATATGCGGAAATGTAAGTCTATGATAGAGATCTTGAGTGGGACTTGGTAATTTGATACGATAAGCAATTCGCAACGCATGACGTTCCAAGATGCATAATTTCTCATAGTAAGAGGACGGAGCAGATATCCAAGCTGTAAATCCAAACGTCAGAATCGGGCGGAGGAAAACTTTGTACGTGTTAAGAAGTGTATGAGTATGGAGTCCCCAGGTAGTTCCAGCAAGACCTTTCAGAAGATTGAGGCGAGAGTACGCCTTCTTGGAGATATCTTTCACATGTGCTTTCCAGGTTAGTTGATGATCGAAGGTTACTCCTAGATATTTGACACTGCGAGTAGGTTTTAGAGGTACATCTTGTACAAAAAGGTTTAAGAGTGTTGGGTTGTGGTGGACACGTGAACGATGCTTCGGGGCAAGAAATACAATACATTGAGTTTTTGCTGGGTTTATTATCAGTCTCCAGTGGGAGCACCAATCAACAAAGGCATTGATAGCATCCTGGAGAGCCAGGTTAAGCTGATGAATTGTTTTGCCCGTCGCAAAAAGTGCAGTGTCATCGGCATACTGAAAGAGCTTAACAGTATCTGGGATTGCTGGGAAGTCGGAAACGAATAGAATATATAGTAAGGGCGACAAAGCCGATCCTTGGGGAACTCCAGAATGAAGAAAAATAGGAAATGAAAAACTAGTGTTGATACAGACATAAGCCAATCGACAGCTAAGAAAATTAAAGATGAATCTAAGGTAAGCAATAAGCAGGCGGAGCTGTTTGAGTTTATAGATGAGAGCGGGATGCCAGACCTTGTCGAAAGCCTTCTCGAGATCAAACAGGACCAAGCAGGACGGGTTGCCTGTGTTAAAGTGAGTATAGATGGAATTTGAGAGGCGGAGCAATTGGTCATTAATGCTGAAAGAAGGTCTGAAACCAGCTTGCTCGAGTGGAATGACGTGGTGATGTGCCAGGTATGAATGAAGACGTTTGACAATGATGCGTTCCAGTATTTTACTGAAGGTCGATGTTAGTTGAATAGGGCGGTATGAGCTAACAGAAGCAACAGGTTTATGTGGTTTGAGAAACATAAGAGTTTTCGAAGTTTTCCAGTCAGCAGGTACAAAGCCAGTGCGAAGGATAAAGGTAAAGATGTGACAAAGCAGATATAATACTACGTACGGACTTTCTTTAATGTGTCTATATGTAATAGAATCCATGCCAGGGGCTGTATTACGTCTGTGAGCTACAACTGAATTGATGTCAGATATAGAGATCGGTGTAGTAAGAGGATGGTTTTCAGGCAGAGTGTGATTAACACTAGGCTGTAGATGAGGAGAATCCAGATTGAGTTTGTCGACTGGATGAGAACGATGTGGAATTTCAGGTGCGAGAGGCGTAAAGATGTCCTGGAGATATCTTGCAAATGCATTGGCCTTGTCTGTATCAGTGTGCAGCGGAGTATTGTTGTCGATAAGAGGATATGTTGTACGAGTATTTTGACCTGTAAGCTGTCGGAATCTTTTACAATACTGAGTGGGATGTGAAAGTGAGCCGAGATTGTTGCAAGCTTTGACCCAGCATCGTAATTTGTAAGCCTTAAGATAGTTGTGCACCGTTCGTTGCAACTGCCTGTAATGATGAAGAGAGTCAAGGTTGCCAGTAGCAGCAAAATCTCTATAAAACTGTCGGGACCGTTTGATCAGTGGTAAGTATTGAGGAGGTAAAGAGGGTCGAAAAGTCGAAACTGTTGACTTAGGGATATATTCGTCTGTGGCGTTGTGGATAGCATTAACTAAAGAATCCAAAGTTTCAGAAAGTTCTGATTCTGTAGCTGGTGGATGTAAATGATGAAGATGATCCTGAAGATACGATCTGTAAGCTGTCCAATTTGCTTTATCGTAACGATAGACAGTACGGGGAGAAGAAGACTGAGAAGTGGTAGTTACACGAGTCTGAATGTTTAGTTTGATTGGAGCATGATCGCTACCAATGAGATCAAGAACGTTAACACAGCTACGATGTGATATGTTGTTCGAAACAATAACTATATCTGGAGTAGTCTGACTCGCGGGACGAGTCGGTTTTGGAAGTGGCAAAGTCACTCCAGTGGTATGACTAATGATGTAGTTGAGGAAACGGTCCCGTTGCGTATGTGTCCGGCTATGTAAATTCACATCTGCCATAATTATGTAGGTGCGGAAGGTATTGGAGATATACTGAAAGAAGCTGAACGGAATATCATGCCCAGGACGGATGTATATAGTTGCTACAGTCACATACAATTCCTGATAATATAATGATGTGATAACGTATTCTGGAAGATTAGGCAGAGTCTGAGAGTGACTACGAAACGGGATAGAAGGTGAAAACCCAATCGCTACTCCCCCGTTGGCTCGCCTAGCAGGAAAAGTGCTATCTTGGCGTAATAGTTGGAAGCGAGGTATGCGGCATGACAATCTGGCTGTGAGATGTGTCTCATTAAGGATAAAGGCATGGATTTTTCCTTCGAGTAAAAGTACTTCGAAAAGCGGCTTATGCTGTGGTAAAGAACGGATGTTTAAGAACAAAAAGGAGAGCGCCATAATGCAGAGAATGGTGAGAGGATAGCTGTTAAACCTCAGTTTCGAGTACATTTGAGTGATAATAGACGACATTGCCGGAATATGTTGGATAGATATTGGCGTGAAAAATTGCCTTAGCCGCGATTTGAATTTGTTGGGCGATGTGATCTCGAAGGAATGGATGGATATTTTGTAGCGAGAAGGTAAGAAATGTGAGAAGCTGATGAACAGTTACAGGTTGCTGTAAAGCTGGATTGGCGGGTGGTTGGATTTGGTCCGGTATGCGTAATGGTGCCACAGTCTCTGGCTTTGTTGGTTCAGGAGCTGGTTTGGATCGGCATTTGTAACTGTATGTAGGGTGAGAATGATCTTGACATGTGGAGCAAGTTGGAGGTGATTGTAAATTTGTACAGCTTCTTGTAGGGTGAGGGCCGGAACAATAACCACATTTGAACGGATTTTTACATTGGGAAGTAGAGTGCTGACCATAGACCTGACACCGTTCACAGCGAATGGGTAAAGGAGCGGAGGTGCGTGATGGTTCAACACGATGGCGTTGTTTATAGATATAGGCGCCACGGGTGAGTAACTCATCGATAGTTTGTTGTGAGTTTGTGAGAACCCGCACCATATAGGTCAACCCATGATCATTTTTGATACGGATACATTTGATGATATTGTGCCCTTCCAGTTTAAGTTCTTCAAAGACCTCCTCGTCACTATAGCTCGGATCCACCCCGCGTATAACAACAGACAATGTTGGTGATTTCCTCGGTGGTGGTGGCTGTTTCGGGCGTTGGTCGCTAAGCTTTGTCATCGTTGATTTGGGGCCAAAGATCTCAAAACTACACTTGTTCCGTGTCGTACGGAGAAACTCTGGATCCGGCGTCTTAATAATCATGCCATTCCTAGTCTTGACTATTTGAGTTATGTTCGCCCGCGGCATGTATTTTGTGATTTGTACTAATAGTAGCTTTGGATTTGAAAATTTAGGATCGAAGTTCTGAAGTAAGAAAGAATGGATGGTTGGTCGACTAGGAGGAGGCAGGTTTGGAAACTGGTGGTCGTCCTGAATGTCAATGATCATGGATGCCTCAGAGCTGGCATCGCTTAGCTTATGTTGACGTTTAGCGGGTGGTAGTTTTGTGGATGCAACAGGAGAACGTTGACGAGCTGATGAACCCTGACTGCTAGAAATCCTTTCTAGAGAATGGCAACGTCGTCTAAGCGGTTTCCCGGATGAGCAAGAAGGTTCCGGTGCTATAGGTGGTAAGCCAGAATGTTGTCCAATGACAGGTTGGGACGCCATAAGTCACAGTGTAGGTAATGAGTAAAACAGTCTAACGAAATGAAAAGATGAAATGAATGAGTGAATGAATGATGAAGCTACGCTTCCAAAAATATGTACACTAATGTGTACGGTAACGCAGTCTCCACTCGAGTGAAACCCTTAATCTCTCCCACTCTCTCGCCCGTTGCTGAGACTTGCCGTACTTGCGTCCACAAATACGTAATAATCACAGCCTGGACTTGACACTGAGAAAACAATGCCTCCAATGGGAAAGCTGGAAACCAGCGAAGTATGCGTGCCCAAAAGTTTTTTTTTGCTAGCCGCAGCTAGCACCCACCCAAAGGGTTACGCCCTTTATTTGGGATGCGGAGTTGACAGGAACTTTAGGTGTGAGGCTATTTTTGTCAGGCAAAGGAGATTTTATTAACTTTATTATATTTGAACTTCATTATCATTAGAGGACATTATGGCCGTTAACCATAATCATCAGGTCTGGAAAAGGAAATGTCCACTGGCGAGCAATTCAATATGAGAGTGGAGAGAGTAGAGCATCGGTGAAAATGAAAATGAAACAATGAGGTGCACTTGACATCACAACACAATACATAGACGAGGGTTAGAGAGACGAATGAGTGTTATCTTCTGTCCAGGGGCTGCTCTGGACGTAATGGAGACGAAGGGAGCCCTGTTAGTGCGGGGAAGTCACTGTGCAACATGAAATGGAATGATGTGTGGTGGGGGGAGTGGAACGAGGAAGTCTTCAAGAAGTTGAAAGTCTGGACTATTTGGTGGGAGAACGTAGTGGAACAGAGTAAACAGCAGAGAGAGTGGAGAATGCCGGAGAATTATTGATGGTTTGCGGAGAGTGGCTTCGTGGTGCATAGCATCAAAGAGCAATGGATGGTGAGTCTGGAATCGCTTCGTAATGTACCTGAGTCTGAGGTCTTCTAGGTGATAGAGAATGTGTGGAAAAGGTGTTTTGTCATATAAGTCCCGGGTAGGGCTGGGTAATTATTTCGGAAGGCAAGGCGTAGGGCGTGGCGCTCAAGAATTTGGAGTCGGCGGTAGTATGCCTCGGGTGCGGAAAGCCAGGCTGTAAAGCCATAAGTCAAAACAGGACGTAAAAATGCCTTGTAGGTATTAAGTAGGATTTTAGGTTTCAGTCCCCAGGTAGTCCCAGTTAGGCGTCGAAGTAAGTTTAGTCGGTTGGTCGCTTTTAGAGCAAGACTTTTCAGATGAGCAGTCCATTTCAGATGTGAATCGAAGATGATGCCCAGGTACGTGACTGTGGGACTAGCAGCAAGTGGTGTACCTGCAATCTCAATACTGAGGTTTGAGGGATTGCGATGGACCCGACTGCGTTTGCCTGGTGGTAGAAAGATAATGGCTTGAGTTTTATTGGCGTTAAGTTTGAGGCGCCACGTATCTCACCACTGAAGGAAAGCATCGATGGCAGTTTGAAGAATGTGGTTGATGCGTTGAATGGTATTTGCCGTTGCCAGAAAAGCCGTATCATCCGCATATTGAAAAAGTCTGACATTTGGATGGAGAGTAGGGAAGTCAGCTACATAGAGTAAGTAAAGAAGCGGAGACAGAGCAGAGCCTTGAGGAACACCAGAATTTATAAATACAGGGTGAGAGTGAGCATTATTAATGGAAACGTAGGTGAGGCGACTTGACAGAAAATGGTAAATGAAGCGAATGTTACACATTGGCAGTCGAAAAGAAAATAGTTTATAGAGAAGGCCAAGATGCCAAACTTTATCGAAAGCCTTTTCTAAATCGAAAAGGACAAGACAGGAAGGCTTAGATTGATTAAACTGGGCAGTGATGTACGTGGTCAGGCGGAGTAGTTGATCATTAATACTGTAATTCGGACGGAATCCGGCTTGATGAAAGGGAATTAGGTTGTGATCAGCGAGATGGGTGTGTAGACGAGAGACAAGTATCCGTTCGAGTATCTTACTAAAAACAAGGGTTAGTTGAATTGGGCGATAAGAAGACACAGATGAAGCTGGTTTTTTTCGGTTTCAGAAACATTAAAGTTTTAGATGTTTTCCAGTCGTTGGGGATGAAACCAGTACGGAGGATGAACGTGAAGATGAGAGACAGAAGATAATGGAGGATATATGGCCCTTCTTTGATATGACGATACGTAATAGAATCTAGCCCGGGAGCGGTGGTGCGTCTACGAGCGACGGTGGTAGTAATTTCGGTGACGGTAACAGGAGCTGTCAAGGGTGAATTGTCGGGGAGAAGATGATCAACATGAGGTTGGAGTGATGGTGAGTTGAGATTGAGCCGGTCAGTAGGATGAGTGCGAGCTGAGAGGGCAGGTCCAAGAGGCGTGAAGACACCTTGAAGTTGGTCAGCGAAGGCATTGGCTTTGTCCACGTCAGAGTGTAATGGCGTATCATTGAGAATGAGTGGGTATGAAGGGCGAGTGGTGTTACCGGTGAGCTGATGAAAGCGTTTCCAGTACTTAGTTGGATGTGCTGTATCAGAGAGGGTATTGCAGGTTTTTATCCAGCTTCTGGTCTTGTATGCCACGAGATAATTATGAACTGCCCTTTGGTATTGACGATGTTGACGAAGCGATTCCAGATTGCCCGTGCGAGTGAAATCTCGATAAAGTTGGCGGGAACGTCGTATTAAAGGTAAGTATTGTGGCGGTAGTTTTGGCCTATAGGGATCAATTGTAGTCTGAGGGATATACTGCAAGGACGCCTGATGAATACTATCAGTAATCTCATCAATAGTGTCGTATAGTTCAGACTCTGAAGTTGGAACGGATAAAGGTGTTAACCTGTTGGAAATGTATCCCCTATAGTTAGGCCAACGGGCACGGTCGAAACGAGCCACTGTGCGGGGAGTTGTAGGCGGAGCGGGTTGAGGTGTACCGGGATTTTGAAGAGTAGCTTTAATTGGGATATGATCGCTCCCAAGGGGATCAAGCACAGAAAGAGTGAGCTTGGAGAGAATATTGGGTGATGTAATGACTATATCGGGAGTTGTATTCGAAGCCGGTCGAGTTGGTTTAGGAATGGGATGAATAAATCCCGTCGTTTGAGTCTGAATATAATGGCAAAAGGTGCGTCTTTGATTATCGGAGCGGCTATGGTAATTTATGTCGGCCATTATGATGTAGGTCCGAAAATTGTCAGAAATATATTGAAAGAAACTTAGAGTAATAGGATGGCCTGGTCTTATATAGATGGTAGCAACAGTGACGTAGCATTGTTTGAAATATATAGTGGCGATAAGATGTTCAGGCAGAGATGTATCACCAGTAGCGTGTACTCTATGTGAAATAGAGTGAGGAAAACCAATAGCTACGCCACCGTTAGCACGGCGGGTGGGAATGGTATTATCGTGTCGAAGAATGTGATAGGGTGAGAGTTTGCATAAGATTTTAGGAGTGAGAAACGTTTCGTTGAGAAGAAAACAATGAACGTGTTCTTCCAGAAGTAGCTGCTCAAACAAAGGCTTGTTTTTTTGTAGAGATCGAATATTCAGAAAGAGAAAATGCACTGCCATAATGAAAAATAATGAGAAGAGATGGGGAGAGAACTTAGACTGCAGATTCATAGACTGTAGAATGAAAATGAGCATAGTTGTTGGAGTAAGTGCCAGTGAAGTTGACATGCAGAATAGATTTAGCAGCGAGTTGTACTTGTTGGAAGATATGTTGACGAAGAAATGGATGTATGTTCTGCAAGGTTACAGTGAGAAATGACAAAAATTTATCGATGGTGATGGGTTGTTGTGCAGAGCTAGGAGGAGGAGTAGTAGTAGAATCTATGTTATGAATGCGGATAGGTACAGTGAGCTCGGGTTTTAGCATCTCTGCAGCTGGTTTGGCCTTACATTTATAGCTGTATGTAGGATGCTGATCCGGGCAGGTCGAGCATTGCGGTGGATTACTGAGATTGGGACAAGACTTGGTGGAATGGGGACCTGCACAGTACCCGCATTTGAAAGGGTTCCTGCAGTCGTTAGTGTGATGGGAGTTATAGGCTTGACATCGCTCACAACGGACAGGAAGAGGCGGAGGTGAGTGAGACGGTTCCACCCGATGTCTTTTCAGGTATATGTAGGCACCATTGCTAAGAAGGTCATCCACGGTCTCTTGACTGTTTGTGAGTACTCGGACCATATAAGTGGGTCCGGAGGCATTCTTTATGCGAAGGCATTTCAGGATTGAATGACCCTCCAGCTTAAGTTCATCAGCGACCTCGGCATCCGTGAACTGGGGATCTACTCCTCGTATTACAACAGAGAGAGCTGGAGGCTTGCGAGGAGGTGGAGGCTGCTTAGCCTGGTTGGATGAAAGCTTTTGGAGGTTTGCCGAGGTGCCAAAGATCTCGAACGAGTAGGTGTTACGGAGAGTGGTTGCCATGTTAGGATCTGTCGATCGGATGATAATACCGTTCTTGGTAGGTATTAGCTGTTTGACATCCGATCGTGGCACATACTTCAGTAGACGTAAGTAAATCTGCTTTAAATCATGGTACTTGGCATCGTAGTTTGTAAGAAGAAATGAATGGACTACTGGTTTAGATGATGACTTCCCGTGAATCTCTATATCCATATTGCTTGATCCTGACGATGACTCACTCAGTGTATGATGCCGTTTGGTTGGAGGTGTCATCTGAAGAGCAGCAGGAAAGGTAGCAGCTGTCGTAGAGTGAGCCGTTGGACTGCTGGGCTCTGACTCTTGGCGGGCTTTTCGTTTGTCGATCTTTGTCGCCGTCAGAGAAGGTCCCTGAGCAACAACAGGAGGTAGTCCAGTATGACCAGTACCTTGTCCAGAAGCCATAGCGAAGGTCGTCTAGGTTACAGGTTTGAAGAAGACCACCCGTTTGGATAGTGGTCTAGGTGGGCCAAAGAGGCTATCAACCTGCGTAGGTATCTGATGAGTTGGGCTAGATTAGTCTCTCAACCGATACACACAGATGCCAAGCTTCAGTGACCAGGATAGTGGGATTGGAGATTGCAAAACTCGTCACTATGCTCTAGTGGCGCTTCAGAGCAGAGCAAAGCTAAGCTCTGGGAAAGTATGGCCCAAAAGTTTTTTTTACATGCTAGCCATAATGGCTAGCCACCTTTAAGAGGGTTATGCCCTCTATTAGGAATGAGGTGTAATTACAGTATAGGCTTCGGTTACTGTTGTTGGACTAAGTGTTTCTTTAAATATTTATTAACTTCAAATTGTCAAAAACAAGAGAAAAAAAACGTGGTGACTTAAGGAACTTTGATCCTTAACATTTGGTGAGGTGAAAAGACAAAGTTAAATATACAAGAAAACATAGTGATTACAAAGACATGAAATTGTGCATTGAAAAATGTGCGTGAAATATAAGAATAGAAATAATAATATAAACATTTCAAAATATTTCAATAATCATGAAAGAGGAGGTGAAGTGCGATACACAATACAACACTTTAGGTGATGTTAGTGAGACGAATGAGCTTATTCTTCAGCCTAGGGGCTGCTCTAGGCGCTGATGAGAACATGGGGAGCCCAAGTTAATAAACAAAGGTTGTTACTGTGCGGGAAATGATGGATGGATGAGAGGAAGATGATCGTGAACAACATATTCTGATATGAATTGCAAAGTTGGGTCTGGTGGTTGAAGCGTGTAGTGATATAATGTAAACAGGAGCGAGAGTGGTGGATAATAGTAGGTGCAAGGTGTGGGATGAACTGCTAAATAATGCATTGTATCTTGAAGTAATGGGTGGCGAGTTTGAAAGCGTTTAGAGATATATGTTAGACGTAGTTTTTCAAGGTGAAATTTCAGAGTTGGAAAA
Source organism: Thermobia domestica (assembly GCF_964235325.1). Lineage (NCBI taxonomy): Eukaryota > Metazoa > Arthropoda > Insecta > Zygentoma > Lepismatidae > Thermobia > Thermobia domestica. The sequence goes on along the minus strand of NC_137454.1, from coordinate 356,601,337 downwards.
GTAATATGGCGGTATAGTTCCTGCGTAGGGCTAGGGAGCTTAATGCGGTAAGCTGTACGGAAAGCGTGTCGTTCTAAGATGAAAAGTTTATGATAGTACTGAGGTCGGGCGGCTATCCAGGCAGTGAAACCATATGTCAGAACAGGTCGGAGGAAAACTTTGTAGGTGTTGAGGATTGTGTGTGGCTTGAGACCCCACGTAGTACCCGTAAGGCATTTCAAAAGATTGATGCGATTATAAGCTTTAGTAGTGACTGTTTTCAGATGTTGCGACCAAGTAAGATGGCGGTCGAAAGTAATTCCCAGATACTTTACTGTATTTGTGGCCTGAAGGGGCACCTGATCCACATGGAGAAATAAGCGTCGTGGGTTTCTGCGAACTCTGGAAGTGCGTCGTGGAGGTAAGAAGACCATGGCCTGTGTTTTTGTTGCGTTAATAGTAAGTCTCCAGTGATTACACCAGGTACTGAATCGATCAATAGCAAGCTGGAGAATGGTATTTATCTGTTGGATAGAGTTTCCGAGTCCAAGGAAGGCCGTGTCATCGGCATATTGAAAAAGATGAACGTTATCAGGTAGTCTGGGCATGTCAGCGACGTATAAGAGATAAAGTAGAGGAGATAAAGTAGAGGAGTGGACCCTTGTGGCACTCCAGTAAGTAGAAAGATCGGATGTGATAAAAAGTCATGAATGGAGATATAAGCGAGGCGGTTGGTAATGAAATTGTATATTAGGCGGATGTAGCACATGGGGAGTCGAAACTGAAATAGTTTGTATATTAGTCCGTTGTGCCAGACTTTATCAAACGCCTTTTCTAAGTCAAATAGGACCAGACAGGATGGTCTTGCAGAATTGTAGTGTTGAGTAATGAGTGATGTGAGTCGTAAAAGTTGATCGTTAATAGAATATGAGGGTCTGAAGCCAGCTTGTGTGATAGGAATTAACCTGGGATCGTTTAGGTAGATATGGAGTCGTTTTACCAGGATGCGCTCTAGGATCTTACTGAAAGTTGAAGTTAGCTGAATAGGTCGATATGATGAAACGTTCTGAGGTGGTTTATTTGGTTTGAGAAACATGAGTGTCTTAGAGATTTTCCATGTTAAAGGAAAGAAACCTGTGCGCAAGATGAAGGTATAAATATTAGCGAGAAGGAGTAATAACAAAGCAGGACAATCTTTGATGTGGCGGTATGTTATACTATCTAGACCGGGTGCAGTATTGCGTTTATTGTGGAGAACTTGTGAGATCTCGTGAACACTAATGGGTTGAGATATGGCTGTGTCTGGCTGTAAGAGATGGGCAGTGTTTGGTTGAAGGTGTGGTGTGGACGTGTTAAGCCTATCTGCAGCGACTGGAGCATTGCCGGATGATGGCGTGAAAATCTCTTGTAAGTGATCTGCAAAAGCATTTGCCTTATCACTATCGGTGGAAACAGGCGTGTCGCCTTGCAGAAGCGGATAGGGTGTGCTAGTAAATTTGCCACATAATGCATTGAAACGGTTCCAAAATTTGGTTGGATGAGAAGTCTCGGATAGATTATTGCATGTGTTTACCCATTTACGAAGTTTATACGTTTTAATGTAATTGTGAACTGTGCGTTGTAGTTGGTGGTGATGACGGAGTGCTTCAGGGTTGCGGGTGCGAAGATAATCTCTATAGAATTGGCGTGAGCGTTGGATCAGTGTGAGATATTGCGGCGGAAGTTTAGGCTGATATGGACGAGATTTGGTAGTTGGAATATATAAATGACTGGCCTCTTGAATAGCTGAAGTAATATTATCAACGACAGCACTTAAATCTTCGCCTGTAGTTGGTTCAGTAAGATGATCGGTGAGTTGAGAGATATGTGTGCGATATTTTTCCCAGTTAGTCTTATCGTAACGGACGCTTAAGCGGAGTGGTGGAGATGGAATAGGCCTGGTGGTGGTATTTGGCTGATAGGAGAGTTTAATTGGAGCATGATCACTACCCAGCAGATCAAGAATATGTAGCGTGCAATGTGATACCTGGTTTGCTGACGTTATAACTATATGTGGCTTTGTGTTGGAAATAGGACGGGTTGCTTGTGGAAGATCAAGTATGATTCCAGTGGTATTGGTCGTAATAAAATTAACAAAATTTGTCCTCTCGCCATCGGTGCGGCTATGCATATTAAAGTCAGCCGTGATAATGTACGTCTTATAAGTATTTGAAATGTATTGCACGAACTGCTCTGGTAGAGGATGGTTGGGTCTGATGTATATTGTTGCCAGTGTGATAATGGCGTTTTTGAAATAGACAGTGGCGAGGAGATATTCCGGAAGAGGTGTCGTTGTATAATGATGTTGACGAAACGGTAGATGAGGAGAGAAACCAATGGCCACTCCCCCATTGGCTCGGAGTGCAGGTATAGGATTTTCAGCGTGCAACATAGTGTATCGTGGTAAACGACATGTTCGTGATTTTGTGAGGAAAGTTTCATTTAGTAAGAACACTGTGACACGTTCCTCGAGAAGAAGCTGTTCGAATAAGATTTTGTTTTTGGGTAAAGACCGGATATTAAGAAACAGAAATGTAACAGCCATGGTATAGAGTAAACTAGTCAAGATTAGTTGTATGAGATTTATGAAAATGAACTGTATTTCCTGAATAAGTGGCTGTGAAATTAACATGAAAAGTGGTTTTTGCCGCAAGAATGATTTGCTGGAGTATGTGGGGTCTTATAAAGGGATGGATGTTCTGTAAAGCTAAAGTCAAGAAAGTCAAGAGTTGATCTAACGAGACAGGTGCATCTATCGGATGTGGAGTAGTATGTGGTTGTGCTGGTGGTCGTAGGGGAACTACGAGTTCTGGATGCTTCTGATTAGCTTCTGGTTTAGCTTTACATTTGTAGCTATATGCCGGATGCTGATCGTTGCAAGTGGCACATTTAGGTGGTAACTGTAAGTTGCTACAAGTTCGGGTGGTATGCGGGCCTGCACAATATCCGCATTTACTTGTGCTTTTGCAATCGGATGTATGATGGGCATTATAGATCTGACACCGTTCACACCGAACTGGCATAGGAACAGGTGTCCTGGATGGTTCAACACGGTGTTTATGATTGTAAATGTAAGCACCTGTTGCTATTAACTCATCAATAGTGTCTTGATGCGAGGTTAGGACACGAACCATGTATGTGGGTCCTTGATCATTTCGAATTCGCAAGACTTTGGTGATGGTATGACCCTCCAGCTTGAGCTCCTCCTGTATTTCGTCATCTGTATAAGATGGGTCGACCCCACGGATGACTACAGATAGTAATGGGGAACGTTTCGGAGGTGGAGGCTGCTTGCGAGTGGATGATGTGAGTGCTTGAATCTTTGCATCCCGACCAAAGGTATCAATAGGCACCTTGTTTTTAATGGTAGTAAGAAGAGTTGGATCGGATGTTTTTAGAATGATGCCGTTTCTAGTATGTAGGATTTGTGTGATCGCAGCTCTAGGAAGGTATTTACGAAGTTGAATTGCGACGAACTTTGCATTGCTGAACTTCGTATCGAAATTAGTGAGCAGCATGGAATAGATAGAAGACACAGGAGGCGCGTTGTTATCGGTTGTAGATGCAGCAGTGTCCATTGGAATCTGATCTAGATCCGATGTGGATGCAAGATGTTGTTTCTTGGATGGTGGAGAGAGCTGAAGACGTTCGGAATAGCTATCGTTTGATGCTAGTGGTTGTGGTGATCTACTACGAACGGAATCGGATGATACAATTAAAGAAGCAGAAGCAATGGAAGCTTGGGAACCTCGGCGTTGCTGCGCTTTACTGGTGGAAGAGTGGCATTGCCTAGGATCCTTCCGAAGCTGAGTCTTCTTAGGACTCTCGGATGGTCCAACAAGAACTTGAGGTAACCCGTGATGTTTTCCTTTTGTCGTTTTGCCAGGGCCTAATCGTGAGTCCGCCATCGAAAAATCCGTCCTTGGGCGAATGCCCGAATGAAGAGATGTGTTGCACGTACAGATGAGTAATGATGATGATGAAAGGTTTCACCCTCCAGCACTGAAAAGCGCTGTCAATCCTAGTGAGAGCGTATGCGTGCTGGTCTCGATTGTGCGTAAGCAACACAACGTCCTCGTAGGCACGTTAACACTTCCCAGCTAGGCTAGGTTCTTACAAAAGGCAACTGTTGACGTATGGTACGTCAAGCTGATGAGTATGGCCCAAAAGTTTTTTTTTTTTTTTGCTAGCCGAGGCTAGCGCCCGCCCAAAGGGTTACGCCCTTTATTCGGGATGAGGGAGTGAAGGTACTTGGGGACATTACATTACAGGTGGTTGGTTAACAGAGGGTCTAATTTATTTATTTATATTTATTTCCATAAATCCAAATCAAGAATGGTCATTATGGCCTTTTGGCCATAATCATTAGGAGCGGAAAGTGAGTCAGGATACAATACAAATTAATATATACTATATAATAGATACAAAACAAAATAATATATACAAAACAAAATAATATATACAATAGAAATTAATATATGTATGACCGATATGATAGAAAATGACGATCATGTGATGAGATGAGAGTGAGGTGCTATTGACGACACAACACGTGGGAAATGTTAATCGGACGAATGCAGGTTATCTTCTTATCCAGGGGCTGCTCTGGATATAATGGAGACATGGGGAGCCCTGTTAGTACGGAAGGATCACTGTGCGACATATGATGGAAGAATGTAAGGTGAGTGCAAGTCTGTGATGTAATCTTCGATGAGAGGTAGAAATGGACTGTTGGGCGGGAGAGTGTAATGGTAAAGAGTGAATAATATAGATAACGGTGTATGGCGTAAGAGAGCAGAGGTCTTGCGGAAAGTAGCATCACGATGCATGGTGTCGAATAGCATAGGATGGTGTGTCTGGAATCGCTTCCCAAAAGTCATGTATACGCAGCTTATAATGGAAGGTGTGCCAAAACATTTCCAGGAATTTGGGCCGAACCGTAGCAACGTCTCTGTTGCGTGTAGGTGAGACGACCAGAATGTTTGCGTGCACTGGAACTAATTATTTACCGCCACCGACAACAGTATTGCATTGGATGCTCTGGTCTCGACAACTGTGCGAGTACTTCACTTCACGTGGACTTTGCTCCTGCCATCTGCTGGTCACACTATTATAACATTGTTCTTGGATAGAAATGTAAAGCTGTCGATGTTATAGAATAGAATTGTATTCCCACTTTTGCTTAAACACGCGTTTATTAAGATTCGTAACCACTATAACCTAGAGCAAATTCGAATCTTGTAATAGAGTGATTAGTAAGAAATGTTCTCTGCTTTCTAATGAATACAGTACATTGACATTTCACCTGGACTTGTGGTATACACCATCGTTTTCTCAAAATTAGATACTGCTACTCTATTGCCAGTGTTTCCATCCAAGAATGGCGAAAAATTGTTTGAAAAAGGAATGTTATAGCAACATTCGAAAATATTCCCTCCATTATTTCCCTTTTGTATGCAGTACGTGGACAAACTGTATACCGTCTGAAAGCCTGTTTTAGTAGCTTTAAAACGAGGTGTAACACTTAACGAAAAACCTACCACAGGGTGTTCTATAAGCTTTCACACGGAACTTGATAAGTGCAAGCGGCAAAAACTTATTTTCACCTCTATCTCCGAAACGAAGGGGATTAGACCATATGTACATATAGGCATTTTGGCTTATATCAAATGTACATATGTACATATAGGCATATAGGCAAATCTACAAAATAACTTTTTTTCAGATGCCATCAGGCCATATGTACTCGGTTTTACTTGAATTTCATATATATATATATATATATATATATATATATATATATATATATATATATATATATATATATATATATATATTAGGGTGTCCCTTATTTTCGAAAATTGCAAAAATTAGCGGGCCACCCGTTATTTCTTTTCTTTTTCGTTAGAATAGGTTACACATCAAAAATTTCTTTAATATTCAAATATTTACTGGTCGCTCAAGCCTTTTGAAATCAGGTATACAGAATGTTGCTATTCGTATATACTTCAAGAGATGACTAACAGATAGAAGCACTATTGTAACAAAAGAAAAGAGCCATTGACAATAATTTCTTGTGCAATGTGCACAAAATTGCCTTGCTGTTTAACGTCTTGTTAATCTGTGTGCAGGATTTTGTTCCAATTTATATTTAAAGATCAATTTTAAGGTATTTCTCTTATTAAATAACCAAACTACCGTTGTCGTTTACGTGCAAACTGGGAATTTAAACTTGGTTAAGGTGGCGCGACAGGACACTTCCGATCGACTGTTCAATCAATCGATCATTAACAGCTGTGACGGACCAGACGTCAGAACGGCTGCTTTTTGGAATTCCTTCCTGTTCCTCATCCTGGGTGCTTCTCCACGCCATTTCTTCGAGCACTGTAGTCCAGACTGATCTAGCCAAGGGTCTCCAGGGCTACAGATCTGGTAGGAGTCTCACTCTCCCTTGAGTACTATCCAGACGGGTACTCTCACCTACATCATTTATTTTTCATTCCTTCATTTCTCATTATATCGTCAGATACAGCCTTTTTCTTTATCCTGGGCTTTTGCCCATCGGCTTGTTGATTACTATGGCGGACTCTGGCAAGACAAACGGCTCTAAGAGTAGTGGCAAGCATTCTAATCTCCCGCACGTCGTAGCCGGACCATCCGTTCGTGCCTCCAAGGCAGAACCACGGACGGACTCTTGCGCTACAAATAGACGACAGCGGAAAACCTCACAAGCTTCTACAACTTCTGTTGTTTCTACCAGCTCAGTTCGATCTCGATCTCCTCAAGAGAAACAGAGCTATGCCGCCCGCCTCGCTTCACCGCCAGCAAAAAAGCAGCATTTGCATTCAGATTCAGATACGGATACAGACGAAATGATCATTGCCGATCCACCTCAAGAGCAAACTTCTAATGCATCCAGCTCAATTTACTCTATGCTGTTAACTAATTTCGACACAAAGTTTTCCAACGCAAAATTTGTTGCTCTTCAGCTACGAAAGTATCTACCACGAGCAGCCATCTCTGAAATAGTTCACACGCGCAATGGTATCATCCTCAAGACTACCGATTCATCTTTGTTTTCCACTATTCGGAACAAAGTCCCTGTTGACATTTTCGGCAAAAATGCTCAATTAACATCATTACAAGACAACCGTCGTAAACAGGCACCTCCTCCTAGGCGTACGCCCTTGCTCTCAGTGGTCATTCGAGGAGTAGATCCTTCATACACTGATGAGGAAATCTTAGAGGAATTGAAATTCGAAGGGCATACAATCACCAAAACCATTCGGATCAAGAACGATCGAGGCCCTACCTATATGGTTCGTGTATTGACCTCCCATCAGGAAACTATTGACGATCTGCTAGCGAACGGAGCCGTTATCTATCAGCACAAACACAGAGTGGAACCATCCCGTTCCTCACAACCATTGCCAGTGCGTTGCGAAAAATGCCAAGAGTATAACACGCATCCTACTGCTGAATGTCGCAACACACACAAATGTGGTTATTGCTCCGGACCACACTCTACACGTGCTTGTACGAATCTAAACTCTCCTCCGAAATGTCCCACTTGTCAAGAACAACATCCTGCATACAGTTATAGATGTAAAGGCAAACCTGAACCACAAAAGGATCATCCCGAGCTTGTCGTTCCACTTCGTACCCCTGAGCAACCTATCACTCATCATCATCCATCAGACTCTCCAATCACTCTCAATCAACTACTCACGTTCTTCACTTTGGCAATGCAAAACATTCAACCCTTTCAACGACCGCACATACTTCAACAGATCATTCAAGCAGCCAAATCTACATTCAATATCAATTTTACTGCCACCTATTCTGGAAACACCGTCCACTTTCATACTTCCATACCTGATACTTCCAACCATGGCTCTGGTGTTCTTATATCTTAACATCCGTTCTCTTCGACAAAACAAATTGCTCTTCGAAACGTTACTCATGGAAGAACATGCTAGTGCTTTTCTACTGAACGAAACATTTCTAGTACCCTCTATAACATGTCGCATCCCCGGATATTCCTTGTTACGCGATGACTTCAAATTACCAGCTCAACGTGCCCATGGGGGTACGGCCATAGGTTTTCTTCATAAGATTCCTCATCGACGCCACATCTACAATAATCCTCATCTTCCAGAATACGTTATCACATCACTCTATTTTAGAAACCTCACTGTCACTCTTGCAACAATCTACATCCGGCCTGGTCACCCATTACCTACCGCATTTGTTCAATTTATTTCCGACAACTTCAACCATTATATCATTATGGCCGACTTTAATATGCACAGTCGGACAGAGCAGGACAGAACGAACTTCAGAAATTTCATCACCACTCATACCACTGGGATTATTCACGATCTTCCCAAACCAACTCGGCCCATATCAAATACAACGCCAGATATAGTCCTCACGTCGGCAAATCTTGCCTCACGCAGCCTCATAGAAGTTCTAGATCCCCTTGGCAGCGACCATGTCCCAATCAAACTTTCTATCAACACTCATAGCACAAACACACATCAAACCCAACCTACTCTTTCCACAAGCCTTCGCTTCGATAAAGCAAACTGGGACAGATACAAGAGTCATCTTTCCACTTCCACCGCTCATCTTACAGCGCCCTCAACTGAGGACGATATGTACGCTGCCATAAACGCAATTACATCTTCCATCCAGAAAGCCAGTACTTTGTCCATACCTACCAGTACCTCTAGACCATATCAGCCCAATTTACCGCCTCATTACCTCACAATGATAACACGTTCACGTCAGTTTTATCGTGAGTATACTCTCACCCAAAATCCAGAATCATTGCGTCACCACAAACAGTTACAGCGCACAGTACGTAACTACATACGTGCTTATAAACTTCGATGTTGGGTGAAAACTTGCAACAAACTCTCAGACACTAATCATCCTTCCAAGTACTGGAAACGATTCAATGCGCTGTGTGGCAAATACACCAGGACGCCATATCCTCTTTTAATCCAGAACTCACCTGCACAAGACGATGTAGAAAAAGCAAACGCCTTTGCTGACAATCTACAACGCATATTCACACCACAACCTCCTGAGCACGCATCTCATCCTGTCGAAAAGATCAATCTCGCTGCTTACCAGTTACAACCCAGCATAATTCATTCTCTTCCGCCTCACACACCGTTAGCTTCTCCTATTACTGTTGATGATATCAGAACCGTAGTCACCCGGAAACGTAATTCTGCACCTGGCTTTGACAACATCACGTATCGCCATATCAAGGAAAGTCCTCTCTCTTTATTAACCCTTCTAGCAACGATTTACACTTTCATTCTTCGCACTGGGTATTACCCAACCAACTGGAAAACATCGAAGACCCTGATGTTTCCAAAGCCAAACAAGCCATTGTAAGATGTTTCTTCATATCGTCCCATACAGCTCACATCCACATTCAGTAAAATCCTGGAACGAATCTTGGTCAAACGCCTTCATCAATATCTCGCAGAACACCACATACTTCCTATTTATCAAGCTGGATTCCGACCTGCTTTCTCCATCAATGATCAACTGCTACGTCTTTCTAGTTTGATCACTAATCATTATAATTCTATCAAACCGTCTTGTCTCGTTTTGTTCGACTTAGAAAAAGCATTTGACAAGGTCTGGCATCTGGGTCTCATTTACAAACTTATTCGCCTTCATATTCCTGTCCTTTATATTCGAATCATTTACAATTTTCTGACTGGCCGACTTGCATATGTTTCTATCAACAATAAGTTATCTCATCCCATTTTTCTCCTCTCTGGTGTTCCACAAGGTTCGGCATTGTCTCCACTTCTATACCTTCTGTTTGTCACCGATATGCCTCCATTACCGGACAAAGTGCACATATTTCAATACGCTGACGATACTGCCTTCCTTGCACTGGGTAATACCATGCAACAAATTAATACGCTTTTGCAGGCAGCTATAGATAATTTCTCTCTTTGGTGCACGAAGTGGCATCTTCACATTAACGCTTTAAAAACGCAGGCCGTCGTATTTATACCACCCAAAAAGTCAACTAGAATTCGCCGCAACCCCAATAGATTATCCATTCAAGTCGACCAGGTTCCCATACAAGCCAGTAAGACAGCAACATATCTAGGTGTAACATTTGATCGACATCTAAGCTGGAAGCAGCACCTGGCGTTAATCACTTGTAAAGCATACAATCGTTTAAATTTACTGAAACGCTTAACTGGCACTACTTGGGGTTTAAAACCAGCCACTGTTCTCACTACTTATAAGGCATTTCTCCGCCCAACTCTCACACACGGCCACACAGCCTGGGTATCTGCCCCAACCAGTTTTTACCACAAACTCTTAATACTTGAACGTCATGCCTTCCGAATTGCACATAGAATAAAATTACCCAGCCCTACCCAACATCTTTACAGTCTTATCACATTCCCTACATTACAGTACCATATCGAAAAACTCAGACTTACCTATCTTACTAAACGTTACCACGATCATCATCCTCTTCTTATGGATGCCATGCACCATTTAGCAGTTCATCCCACGCCTTCTAGATATATGCATACGCCACTATCATTATTAATAACCTTGTATTGTTACACACTGCCACCGAATCACCCAGACTTAAACCTCCTCGATGATTTCCATACTCATTTTCATCACCCATTCATAACTCCATCTACTGCACAGTGATTCTCCTCTCACTAATATGGGCTCCCCCTGTCCACATCATAGCCTAGAGCCGCCCCTAGGCAAGAAGATACTCTCATTTGTCTATTTAACATTTCCTATGTGTTGTGGCGTGTTTTGCACCTCATCTCATCTCTCACCTCCATCGTCATACAAATCGCTACTATTTTGGTCTAATGTTTAAATTATTTCCTTCTGCATCTGATTAAACTCTCATTATATTTTTAACCATCGCTTCTTGATTTCTCATCCTTCTTTATATGTGTCTTACATTTTCTCCTCATACTATGTATATTATGTGTTAAGTATATTATATGATATCTTTATATTATTTTGTATGTCTCCCAACCCAAATGTTAAGGCTGCAAAAGCCTTAAGTCCTGTGTTTATTTATAGGTTTTAATAAATAAAGATAAATTGATACCTACCTTCCCATAGACCATCCTTTATACATCCAGCATCCCATTGTCCATAAAATTCCATTCCCTAAAAGAGGGCGTAACCCTCTAACAGGGTGCTAGCCATCGGCTAGCTTAAAAAAAAAAGGCGCGACAGTTGCGGCTCCTCAAAATAGAGAACACGTAACGAAAAAAAAACAGCCAATCACAATCAAAGAAGGAAGGCATGGGCTCCGGGCCGAAGCTTCACACAGAGGCAACTAAGCCTGACAGGAACAAGTGTGAAGTCTGAAGTTTGGCTTTTCCTACTGTATTTCGTACGTTAGCAAATCGTGGTGTTTGGTGTACCATCAATCAGTAAGACGTTTGAGAAGATCTCGGTGCATTAACTTTGAGTGAGAAATGGAACAGAAAAAGGAAACCTCCTACTCGACTAGGAATAAAGTAAAATTTACTTTCTGGGCAGCACAGACCATGTGATACTAGGTAGCAAACTCCCTTCCAATAAACAGGTCCTGAAATTGTTTCTCCATCATCACCTATTGTTGAAAAAGACTGTACGAGAAAGTTCACACTGTGTAATGCAAGAAGTTGAAGAATTTTGGGAAAGAGCACGCATTCCAATTCGTGCGAGGAAGCACACGGTCACCAAAGTTGAACACTTATTTGAGAAGTGGTACAAATTAAAGAAAAATGCCAGTAGGAAAACTAATACACAAGTGAATAATGAAAAACAGTTTATGGGTGAATTAGAAAAAATGTTTGATATCGCTTGTGCTAATGCTTTGGATGTGGTGAAGAATAAAGAAGACAGACTTCCTCATAGCGCAGCGACAACCTGGCCGTCCAGGAACAATGGTTGGTGTGGATAAAACACTTGCCGTGAGAGAGTCGAGATCTACAGATAGACAGGAAAAATTTAACAAAATGAAACAGAAAGAACTGGAACGTCAAAGCAAGGAAACAGTGGTGACTTTGGATGCAAGTATTTGTTCTGATGAAATCGAAGGTGACGACTCAAATGCAATTTCTAATGACACTTTTACTCACAACTTTCAACCAATTCTACAGAAGGTAACACCAAAGAAACGAGCAAGACAGGGCGTGTTTACTTCTGAATTGTGTGCAACATTAGATAGAACTAAAGTGAGCGTTAGGAAAGCAACGTATTTAATAACTGCTACTGCACAGAGCTTAGGACATGATACAACTAAACTAGCTATAAACCCCTCAACAGTTTCACGTAGTCGGCAACATAATCGTAAAGCATCTGCGGAAGTGCTGAAAGCCAAATTTCAACCCGAGGGGCCACTTCAGGTTCAGTGGGACAGCAAACTAATGGATGATGAGTACAACAATAACAAAACAGAACGTTTACCTGTGGCTGTTAGGGACTTGTCTGGTAAAACTGAAGACAAAGTGCTAGGAACCGCAAAATTAGAAAGAACCACTGGTCTTGCACAAGCTACAGCAGTTGTTGATTTGTCAAAGGACTGGAAAATTGCCGACAGAGTAGCTGCACTGTGTTTGACACAACTGCGAGTAATACAGGGAACGTATCGGGTACCTACACGCACTTACAGCGTCTTTTAAAGAAAAAACTTCTTAACTTACCTTGTCGTCATCACATTTTGGAATTAATGCTTGCTAATGTATTTAAAATTTGCGTTTGTGGTAGTGTAACGACTGGGCCCGAAGTCGCATTGTTCGACACATTACAACAATTTTGGGACAAACTCGATCTCACTAAATATGAGCTCGGTATCTTAAACAAAGTTATATCTGATTTACTGGGAAACAACGTAGAATCTGTTCTGGATTTTGCACAACGCCAATTGGAGTCAGATCATTACAGAGATGATTATCTGGAACTTCTAGAATTAACAATAATTTTCCTTGGACAGCAACCACAAAGAGGAGTTCACTTTAGAAGACCAGGTGCGATTCATCATGCCAGGTGGTTATCGAAGGCACTATACAGCTTCAAAATTTACATGCTTAATTCTCAGCTTCGAATAACCAAACAGGAAGAAAAGGGAATCCAAGAAGTCTGCATTTTTTGACTGCATTTTATGTTAAAGCACGGTTTACAGCAACGCATCCTGAACTTGCTCCCGCTTGTGATCTGGAACTACTTCAAGGACTTATTCAATTCAAGAGCAAGTTCCCACATGTTGCAGAGGCTGCGCTTCAAAAGCTGATGAGACATTTGTGGTATTTGAGTGAGGTGCTGGTCGCTTTGGCTTTTTTTTTGACCAACCGTTGTCGCTAGAGTGTAAACGAAGAATGGTAAAGGCTCTTAAAGAACGTGAAGGGAAAAATACTCCGTCTCAACGCAAGATTATTGATAACCCAAGCAAATACTTGCATGCGGAAATTGATTCATTTGTGACCAAAAAATCGATTCTGTTCTTTCAGTGGCTTGGCATACCCACAAACTTTCTGCAGAGTTATTCAAGTACATGGGATGAAAGAGAAGACTTTAAAATGGGACTGGCAATTGTTCGGCGTTTGAACGTTGTGAATTATAGTGCTGAAAGAGCAGTTGCTCGAACACAAGAATTTAACAGAGCGATTGTTCGTGATAAATCTCAAAGACATTTTTTGCTGCAAGTTGTCCAAGAGCATAGACGAAATTCCCCCAACTGCAAGAAAGAAACTCTTAGTAAAGAAAATCACTAGGGATGTATGAGTGTGTGTAATTATGCATTGTATATAATGTGTGTATGTGTAAAAAGTGGTATTTACACCAAATGTGTTACGAACAGAATGTTTTCTTCCATTCGGTTACGTAGACATGCGCAGGTAAGGCTCTCTTGTAATTGTATGAATGGCTTATAATGAAAAAAAGCTAATAAAGTTTGTTGAGCTTGAGCGACCTCTAATTATTATCGTATCAAACTGAAATTTTGCTCAAATTCATTTTATATGGAAAGGAAAAAATGTAAGAGATGGCCCAGTGATTATCTCGAATTTCGTTTTTTTGGGTATGCATAAGGGACACCCTAATATATATATATATATATATATATATATATATATATATATTGATAATAGTGTTCCAATAATAATTTTGTTTGCTGCGCCTCTGTTAAAGAAGAGGGGATAATGAATTTATATTGTCTTAGAAATATTATCTATCTCCATTAATAGGAATAATCATTTGGAGTAATTAACTTGGAAGAGAGACGCGGTTATGTCGGGCAGAATATATTAATGAAATGAAATCTCTGAGTTTCACGTCTCATGGCTATACCGGCTAGGCTAAAGGAGATGGTGATGATGAGAAATGAAAGAAATGGTGGAATGAAGAAAGTGGTAGGAAACAGGAGATTTCAGAGGAAGCCCAAGCATTCAGTATTTGCCCACCACGAAGTTCACTTGGCGTGACAAGGGATTCATCAGGGACTCCATCCACCACAGGTGGAGGCTCTACCACTAAGCCACCGCGGCCGCAGGCGTGCACGATATTCTAATGTAACAAGAGTTGATTATTGTGTAAGAAAGAAAGAGTAACGATAAATACGAGTTCGTTCAAATATACAAAATATCGAACGCTTTGGCTTATAGAGCTCAAAGACATTTCCATTAGATTTTAACTTGTGAAAAGTCAATGTACCATGTTTGTTATCAACCATCCTTAAAAGATCCTGCTTTCCATTATCAGGAAGCCTTGCCTTTCTCCTAGCTAATAGTCGCCTTCTCCTAAGTTTTTTTTGAATAGGACTTGGTGACTTGGTTCGTATATCCCATATACGCAACGTGTCATGTATATACGTACTTTTATTATATCTATGATACTCAGTGACCTGTAGTTGTTTTGAAATAAAAGCTTGTATAGCATTTTAATTCACCTGAATGTATGCCTCTTTTGCTCGAAACATTTTTACTAACAGTTTATTTTCGAAACCCTGCAGTTCCCGTTCTTGTATTCGTGTTAGGAATCAACTTCCACATTCATAAAAAAATGTCAGATTAAGCTCTTATTGATTTTAATGTTTTCGATTTTTGTTAAGTCAATAAAATATTTTTTTTACAGTACTGTATACTTAAGTGCATAAATAATGTGCAATACTTTTCTGCAAAACAAAAATTAAAAACAGTAATTCTTACTCGGGGTTGATAGCTAAAAGGAACAGCATTGCTTTTTCAACATCAGGTGCGAGTGAATTGACGTATGAATTTAGAGTGTACACGATTCTGTTTATTAGAAATGCTTCCTTCCCTGTGAGGGTCAACGACTTGCTTTCCTCTTCTTCAGAGATAAGTGGTGGGAGGTAGGGGAGTTTCCTATTAGGTTGCCTGAAATAGACTTTAATAATTATTGAAAATCGGCATACCATTTGGAAGTATAGGTGCATGTAAGAGATATACGTATAGACTAATACCTTATTTTGCAGGTCGGTTACATTGACATTCTCTAAGTCCTTTCTTAATGCATATTTGGTCATAACATTCATGTTCCTTTCACTCAAATGAGCCACATCCCTAAACAGCGTCTGGTAAGTGTACTGGTCTTCCTTGCTTATATCACCAAAAATCCTTGAAATAAAAAAGGAATCAAAATGCCAACAATTCACCAACAAAACTTACCACTAAAATCGCTGTAGAAAACAAGAATCAAACTCGTTTGTTTCTAAAAAGTTACTGTGTGGACGTGTATTTGGCGCGGAAGACTGATTTAAATCAATAACGAATCATCAGTTGTTCGAGTTTCACACCTAGCCAATGTATTATGGAGCCATGCTGTGACGAATACTAAATTCAAATCAACAAAGCACACAATCAATTTCTGAATGCAAATTGAACAAAATAAAATATAGCACTATAAATTAATTATTAACTTAGTTCTGCATTAGTTTATATATTCTCTCAATAAGATTAAATGACGTGGATCTTATATACATTGTAGTGTTTATCTCTATTGCATGCATATCGAACCTTCATAGAATAGCATCAGAATTTCATAGGATACTTAACACTAAACAGAGGAAAGTGGTCATTTTGACCGCTGCGAAGGCTTAGTTTAATTTTTCTAGGGAGCGGTAAATTTTTACTGTCTATAATTTTTTGACTTTTCATAAATACGGCATCTGATGTTTTCTTTTAAATGTTACCTTTCTGTTGGCAATTGCTTTTCAATAAAATGACCTTATACCTAGAAAGACCAGAAGTGGTTAATTTGACCGCTATTAAAATTGCTGTATTTTCCCACTGTTGGTTTATAAATTCCTTTTTATTTTCCTACATTACGTTTAGTAGGTATTATTATTATTATTATTATTATTATTTGTAGCATACATTTGTATATTTTTCAATTTATTTTGTAATAATTGTTCATAGAAATTAACTTTTTGTATATTAAACTATATTTTGTTCTTGAGAACATAATTTGGGATTTCTCAAAAAAAGGAGGTATTACACTGCAATTCCTGAAATTGTGCAACTATGGTTTAGTGAGTAAACTGTTTTTTGTTAGAAGACCGTCAACGTGTCAACATTGGCGTCCTGTCATTGCTGTTTCTCTCCTTCTTTGATGTTACAGCAAATCGTGGTTATTTTTAGAGGTATGAGTGGACAAAAGGGTCTTTCGCACGAACAAATATTAACAGTTTTGCTGGACATATCAGAAGGAAACTCCGATAATGATTCGATATTTGATGAAGTTGTCTACGATGAAGACCTTTTAACCCATTAGGATAGTTCGTCATGCGAAGTTTCTTCTGATGAACATGTCCAAGCGGTGTATTCGTTCTCCTTTCTTATGAATAATCCACCTGAAGAAATAAGGCAACAAAGAGATTATTTGTACGGTCTACATCCCGTTGAAATTGTGCTTTGGAAAGATAGAAAACTCTCTGGTGTGTCAGTAATCCAGATGCTAAACAAGGAGGAAGACTCAGACAGCAAAATATTTTATGTGATTCTCCAGGACCTTATTCATTCGCCAAATTTATGTGTGGTGATACTAATGTAAGCACAGCTTGTAGGTTGTTTTGTGATGAATATACGCTACGGCATATCACATTCTGTACAGAAACTGAAGCGCGCAACAGAGCGAAAGACAATTCTTGGTTTGCCTCTCTCCAAGAATTACATGCTTGTATAACTTTGATGCATGCGAAAGGAATTTACAATGGTACTCACCTGGATTTGCATTTGATGTTTTCAGTCAGCTGGGGCAACATATTTTCAGAAATACAATGGCAATAAATATTTCAAAGAATTTATGAAATATCTACGTTTCGACCTGAGTTCAACCAGATCAAAAAAACACCAAATATATATTTTAGATTTGCATTGGCATCTTCAGTGCGGAAAAGTTTTATCAAAAATTGTTGTGCGTGTTACAGACCTGGTGAAAATCTCACTGCCGATGAACAGTTTCTTCCCTGTAAATTGCCGTGCAAATTCATTCACTACATGGGTAACAGAACTGACAAATTCGGGATTAAATTCTGGCTTCTCGTAAATGTCGACTAGACGTATTTTGCAGTGGAATTCCATACCTTTGCAAATATGAACATCGATCAGACAAAGAATCTTCGGCTTAGCATGTTGTCATGAAACTCATGAGACTCATGGAAGCATATTTAAACAAAGGTTATAATGCGACGACGGGCATTTTTTTCACCAGTCTAAATTGAAATGAAATGCTAAAAGCAAAGAAAATAAGTATTGTTGGTACAGTCAATCGAGTCAGAAGAGAATTTCCGGACACTACCAAAAGGCCAAAGATGCATCTTCAGAGCACAGTGAGCGACAGTACTCTATTTACCAGGTAAAATAAAACAAGAATGTCTTAGTTCTTAGTACTCTTCACAGCAGTGTTTAAGTAACCAGAGGACTTAAGAAGAAACCTGAAACAATCCATTTCTATAATCAGCTGAAGTGCGATGTTGATGTAGTTGATCAAATATCTCGGAAGTATTCTGTTCGTGCAGCGTGTCGTCATTGGTCCGCGTACGTCCTTTTCAATGTCCTCGATCTAGCTGACACCAATGCTTGGATCACGTTCAAGAATGTAACAGAGAAAAATATTTCAACTCATTAGTTTGTATTGCAGCTTCTAGAGGCTCTAAAATCAGACTATGTGAAATCAAAAGTACTAAAGCAAATAGTTACACATATTGCATCAACTTCAGAGGTCAAATGTAAGTTAAGTCAGAGTCAAGTACTTTCGAAGTGCAACCGAAACAAAATTTCGGAAACATGTACTGTTAAAAAAAATCTGTGTGTGGTAAGTGCTCTGCAAAGGTAATCAAAACCATCATATGCAATATGTAGGCTACAACAGATATGTAATCAGTGACTAAAATATTTTCGAAATGAATATGTTTATTGGGAGAGCATGTTTCTGTGATTGGTAAGAATAAATATTTGTTTCGAGGATTTTTCGAGGTTTACTTGTAATTTTCTCATCTCAATGTCCTCAAAATTGTGATTAAGAATATATATATATTATTTATTGAAACAAAAACCTATATCCGAAAGCAATGTCTCTTTTTTTTACTTATTTATTTTCATCCTGCTCTGTGCAAAAATATAGATGTTTCGTTAGTGAAAGTAAGTTTGTCCATTTCTTACATTGTCCTTTTTGTTCTTCTCATCAATAACCCAGGACTGACTATAGTCAATATTTTATGTTGAGTTCTTATAAAATTACAATATACTTGACATGAACAGAACTTTAACACGTCTTTTCTCCGTTACACGTGCTCCAAAAGCCATAACGTTAAATTGAGCGCTTCATGTCTTTCTAGTAAGATGAAAAGTTTGGTTTTCCGAGTGTTAAGATGATTTATTGAAAATAAGTCATTTCGAGAACTAATTCGCTGTACTTCTTTAATAGTTGTCGTTGACTAAAAGCAGAGTAATTTATTACTTGTGCTAAATTTAGATGCTGGTATAAGATATTTAGTTAAGATAAAATGTATGTATTTAAGTATGGTACATTTTTTCTAGAAAAAAGACTGCGAAATCTTTATTTTTCGTTTTAGAGTAACACAATAGGGTAGGTCGTTTTGCCAGTTTCTTTTCGGAACGAAATGTAATACCTGGCAAAAGTGGTCCACTCACATGTACATTACAGGTATAGATATATTTTTTTTTAAATTAGATAATATCTTCTGTGAAAACTATTGCCTCAAAGTTTCAAAATTCCACTGAAATTTACAAAAAAATACCAAAATTGTTCATTATTTTTAGTTATGTTAAAGTAAACATATTTTTGGGTTTATACATGCCAGATGCTATGAAAACTGACATTCAAGTCTCGGGGCCGGCAAGGGGGGCAAATTCAGTACAATTAAGCGTTTCTACAGCTATTTTCGTCCTTGCCTTTTCCTTCTACTGGTGCTTTATAGTGCTAGCAGAGCATTGTTATTTTTCTCTATGACACTCCCACCCCTCCTCCTCACAATACTGCAACGCGCTTCTCATGTCCCAATTTGCGTAACTCAGCGTCACTCTCAGGAACGAGCCGAATGCGCTTCAAATTGGGCACAATTTCTCAAGCGCTATATTTCGTAACTGTTGCCTTCAGCTTATAGGAATTGGCCGTTACAGATAATAGTTTGCTAAACACTATTTTCAGAGAAAATTCTGTATTTCTTTTTTTAAAAAGTCAATATTATATATTATATCACAAAAATAACGTCAATGACAATGAAGCAGTCCTTGAAGAGAAAGCAGATGGAAGCTCTTCTGACGAAGAGACCAAACCCAGAGACAGAACATCTAAACCGAAGCTAGATTTGACTGAAACTTCCACCATTCCTCAGAGATACAATGTAAGCGAAAGGGCTGTGGCACATATAACATCAACTGTGCTTCAGGTAGCTTTAAAGGCTGGAATTATAACCTCTCAACAATCTAGCAACATAACTCTTCTTTATTTGTGGACAGGAGCAAAATAAGGCGTGCGAAACTTCAAGTTGCTCGGAATTTAAAAGTAAGTTCTAGAAATGATGATCTCATTAGAAGCCTATAATTTGATGGTAAAAGGTAAGACACTAAAACACACCCAGACATCGTTAGAGAGCACTTATCACTTGTGGCTGACTCTAAGTCTCAATACGTTGATAACGTGACACCATCCTCTGTCTCTGGCCATGACAAGACCACGGCTATTCTCGAGTACATCATGAACCAAATCGAAGGTGGCTTTGACGAAGTAGAGGTTCTTGGGTGCGATGGAACGTACAATAACACTGGTTGGAAGGGAGGTATTCGTCGAAAATTAAAGGAACTAACAGGCTACTTGTCTCTTGCATTTTAATGAACTGCCTTGTCTAGCTCTCTTCGCGCATATTGGAGCTAATTCAAGCCCCTATTCTTACACAGGTTCCATAGGTTCAAAACTATCTGACTGCAAAAAGCTTCCAGTGGTGTAATTCAAACCAATAAATGTGACTTACCTCATCATAGTCAGAAGAGCTCAGAGAACTCAGTAAAGACCTGAGATACTTATTTCAAGTTTCATTGCTAATGGTCCTCGTCACGTCTTTGAGACCATTCATAGGTCTAGGCACTTACCAAATGAATACCAGACTGTAATCCGTTCATCCATTCAAACGAATGCATTTCTCGCACTCCCAGAGAATGTTCTTTTCGCTATGATGACTGATGGTCTACTTGCTGTCCGACAAGATGCATTACATAAGATTCTTCAGACGGAATTTTGAGGCGAAAGATTGCACTAAAATGATCTTTTGGGAATGCTATGATGTTTCAATAGCTGTACCACCAGTTCTAAGGACGGTATCAAACAAATAACTCATGGACAAACTTCCACTTTATGACAACATTGTGCCAGAATAGTCCTCCACCGTCTATCCATGCCACACGATGGCAATAGTACGGATAGTGAAATTAGTCACTGAAGCAGCCTCTCGAGTATGTGGCAGTGATACTAGGGACAGGATAATCAGGTCAACCTTACTTTCTAGGCAAGCTGTGTCTAAATTGCAATCAAAGTCCCAATTTGTGAGAATTTTTCCTGACAGTGACGAATTTGATTAGTTCAACCGACCCTATATATGGTTGGTTTGTGTGATAGAGCCCTACGTGCAGCCACCTCCACCTGGTCGACTTTGGGACGCTTGGACAGCCTATATGACCAGGTGAGCGAGGACCTGCACAACCGGTTAAATGTACTGAATTTGCTCACTTTTCTGGCCCCAGAGGAATCATTCCTATCCCCCAAGGGCACATAACTGCCATTTTTATACTTGAATGTCAGCTTTCTAAGCAACTAACCTGTATTTAACCAAAAATGTTTACTTTAACATAACTAAAATTCAAGAAGAACTTTGGTATTTTTTTCTAATTTTCAGTGAAAATTTTGAAACATTGTTGCAATAGTTCTCACAGAAGATATTATCCGATTTGAAAAAATATGTACCTGTAATGTCCATGTGGGTTGGCCACTTTTGCCAGGTATTACATTTCGTTCCAAGAAAAGTGGTAAAACGCTGCACACTAGTAACACAATCCAATTTATGAAAAAAAACATTCTAGATCCCATTATCAATATAGTGATATCATATTCATTGGTTACATCTACGGGAATGGGATCAGGCATGAAGGGAAATTTTATCACTCATATATCACCTGCTCATTGCCACTCTCTTCTGTCCTTACAGTTGCGACACGGTCTAAGTTCTATTTTATAATTCTATATTTTGCGCATTATAAACGGAAGGCTTAGAGGTAAATATTCAGAGAAAGCCTGCTTTTGATTGCCTTGGACATGCATCTTTCTGTACTGACATGTGAATATGTAGAGTGTTGTTTTGTAACTAATACATACATGTACAAAGCGTTGTAAAAATATCCTATTCTCTCCGTTCGTGTCTTCAAGATGACTATATTTTGCTTCATAATTTATTGAGTTTCTCTTTTGTTATGTTTTCTAACTACCAAGTCATTTACTTTTTTCGGCTGGCATGATAGTGTGATGTTCCTTTCTGTATCATTGATTAATTGTATTCCACGCTAATCGTTTGATGAATTATACCAGTGGCATTACTAGGGCAATAGCTTTATTTCTTCCCATGAAAGTATGAGTATGGTGTTGAGGGAACTGCACACTTTTAAGTTTTAAATTTTAAATAAGCACATTTTATGGATTAAATATATTTAAATTCAGATCGGGGCTCACCCTATCGGGATAAACTTAAGTTTGCCCTGTGGGTGGTCAAAGTTCAATCTATAAGATAATCGGTAAGCATAAGTGTCGTAGCTCGTAAAGTCCTAATATGTTATAATTGAATGTTAAGATAATTACACCTCCAACGTAGTACAGGCACAAAGGGGGTTGTGCATGCATGGAAAACCTTACGCAATCTTATTTCTGATAATTGTTGTAGGAACTGTAGTGATCGTGAAAAAACAAATGTCGTTCCTCTCCAGCATGGTCGACAATTTGGGAAGGGGAAAGGGGCGGAGAGCAGAAAAGCTTAGACCTTAACGTTGGCGGTCATAGTAGCCCGACTAATTCTCACAGGAACATGAACCATACCTCATTGGAAAGTTTATAGAGCACAAGTTCCAACAATGTAACTCTTCTGTGCTCCGTAGCCAAAACATATAAGAAGAAGGAAATTGTTAAAAAATTAGAAGAAAGAGACACTTTTGTAATATTTGTCGCTGGTAACAAAGACGTTTGTCGTATGCAACAAAAATTATCTACCATGTACGCCATACATTGGCAACGATCATATAAAATATGAATGACGTCGATACAATAGCAAGAGAGAAAATACATTCGAAAAATCGTACCTCCGATGGTAACTCTGTACACAGTTTTTGATAGACTGTCGTCACGTTGGCAGCCCTAACGGCGTCCCTAATTGTCTCACGGACATGAGCGGTACCTGTTGGAAATCTTATGGAACATAGATTTCAGAGACGTAATCTTTGGTGTCCCACTCTACCTACGACAAACAACAGTGTTGTCAGTGTCATTAAGTTAAAATTGTTTTCTTCTTGTTTTACGGGTTGAGGAATGGGGACAAAAGTTACTTAGTTGGATTGGGTGTTTTATAAGCTTTCGAAAGAGGTATTGTTCATGTACCTGTGACAAATAGGAGCGTCGCTAGGGCTGCCAAACAACGTGAAGATAGACAAGTATACAAGGGAAGCGGAGAGTTGTACGAGCTTCCGAATTTGTATATCCTTTGCTACCGAACGTATGTCCTTCATTATTTTTGTATGACTGTTCCCAATGTCTGATATACATGTGAGAGTTTTTCGTGTGGAGACAAATAACATTGTTGCCAGCGTTCCTGAAAGTATAAATATGTGGCTTTGTTTTATAACAAAATATACACTGGTGAAATGTGCGAAATCAGTAACCCCAATTTACCCCTTGCAAGCCCAATGACCAAGTACAGGTTATCACTAGTTAGTATATTCATTTATTTATATTGATACAAATTTCTATGCTTGTAGCTCCTATGGGATAAGTTTAGGGTTTGGTATTATAGATAACATTTCTGAAATGCATCTTTTGTTTTAAAATCATTATCATGTTGATAATTGTAACTGAAATAAAAGTATAATATTTGCATTACAAGAACTTTATTTGCGGTTACTTTCATTTGTTGAACATTTCTGTTTCTGATGTTAATTCAGCCAATTTCCATGACAAATAACGTCCACATCTTAATGTGTTGTTTAATGACACTTTTATATTTCACCAAAAAAAAACTGTCCTTGATTTTCAAAATTTCCATTTTTTTAACTTAACCTGAATCACTTGAGGCCTAGCGTATCGTAACTGTTCAGTTAAAGTTTGCATATCAATTAAAAAAATAAATCTAATACTAATGTTTTTTCTTCTTAATTATGGAAATTTTGTGCAATGTAGTTAGTCACTATCGGCTTCTTCGCAGTAGTATTTTGTCACATGATTTTTGCAATTGTCTTTACAAGCACAGTAACTAAACCAAAACAACATAATTACAAAACACCTGCAAAACAATGTTTTGAATTTTTTGCATGTGAAAGATGAAATTCAGAAATCTGGTACTGCATACTGTGTCATCAGAAGTCGATGTATGGTTTTATTGTCATCTAAGAAAAAAGCAAACTTGGTTAAATCTAAAGGTTCTGCAAACGAAATTGTGGTGGTACTTCAATAGTATAGTTGCGCAGTGCATCTCAATACATGTTGTCGAA
This sequence comes from Thermobia domestica, assembly GCF_964235325.1. Taxonomy (NCBI): domain Eukaryota; kingdom Metazoa; phylum Arthropoda; class Insecta; order Zygentoma; family Lepismatidae; genus Thermobia; species Thermobia domestica. The sequence goes on along the minus strand of NC_137454.1, from coordinate 356,577,026 downwards.
AACAGTTGGAGGTGCACGATAAACAACCAATATCGTTAACTGCTTTTGGGGATGACAGGAAGTAAATGTATCTACTTTCATCACAAGAATTTCCTCTTTTCTTAACAATCTTTAAATAGACAATCTCTAGTTGGTAAAGTTAAATATCGTTAGGTTTTTTTTTGATATAACAACCGTAGCACTTCTAAAATAGAATCCGATTTTCTTGCTACTGAAGGCACACTGCTGCCTACTTTGCCCGTCGAATCACAGCTTGTAAAGTTATGAACAGGTGGTAAACTTTTGGTGAATTTTATGTCAATTGCTTCTGAAGCTATATGACATCCTAGACCTCTTTCCATCTCTCCAGCAAAAGCGACTAACCACAAACTATGGCAACCGATGTCTTTCAAATCATGTTAGTATGAAATGGCTACCACGAACACATCCGTGTCTGGGCTGTAAATTATTAGGTTTATACTTGCTTGGTTTCTAACTGAATCAAACGCATGAAGAAAAATTCTTGTGTCTGTTCCATTCTGGTTAGTTTTCATACCGTGTGGTGTCGTTTCGTCCCAAGTAGCGTTTCGTCCAAATCCCACCACGTGTCGCATTGTTTCATCCAAAGCAGGATTTTCTATAAGTACCGTTTCGCCCCAATTTCTCGAAAACGAAGCATAGGCTTCGGACACAACAAGATAGAGTAGCGTTTCGTCCAGTAGTTACACATACTCACACGTACAATTACAAACACACACATTGATTATGTGTATAGTGCGATAAGGTCCATTGTTTGCACCAGCCAGGACTGCATGCCCTCTTTTATTGTCGCGTCTCTGACAGATACGATTCGCACTCAGCGTTTGCGAAAGAGAGTAGTAACCCACCGACGCCATGGGGCTGCGCGGTTAACTCATAGATTATTCATTTTTATAAACTAAGTTTTATAAACTAAAAATCCACGGAATTACCGCACTCGTCCTTAAAACATAAGACATAGTCTCAATAATAAAATTGCAGATAACGCTTTGTCAATTACTATGATATGAAAATATTCCTAACTATCTAACTTCGTCCAATATTTTCATCTATCGGTCCTAACGGCTTTCTAAATAATAAAATTGCAGTTACCGTTTGTCACATTAAATGATTTTAGAATATTCTTCACTATCAATAGCTTTCCTCCAATGTTTTCATATGTCAGTCCTAACGGCTTTCCTTTCTCTTTAACACATGTGGATATGTAAGACATTTCTTAAAAGCTTCTCGATGTGTTCTACGTTTCCAGTGACTCAGTTCCTTTTACAATTCTGTCGAACATCGAAACATAGTTTTTCTTCGTTTCATCCCTTCTAAATTCAACTCCATCCCCATAATCTCCATTTGAACGTTCTGCTTCTTTTTGTAAGAATACAGCCAAATCTTTCACTCGGAGTTGTGGTTTACCCGCAACTGTGTTTATTTGATGGTCCCAAGCCTCTACAACGTTATTTGTTTGGTGTTGTCTTTCGTAGCAGTTTCTCAACTGACATTCGTGGATTTTCCAACAACAAAGTAGTCGAAAACTTCAGTCAGTTTTTCGTAGTCTTCTGCGGTACATTGGATATGTACTCATCCTTCCACCATTTCTGGCTTCTTCAAGAAGGCCAAGGCAATATATCCTGGCGAGCCCCGTACTTCCATATTTGTTATATACATATTTTTCAGGCCGATGTTTTTCACTTTCCTCCGGTAACATTGAGAATGAATAATACCACTAATAAAAGAAAACAACTCTGTAATTTTGCTCTTGGGAAGACATGTTTATTAGTTTTCAAAGATCCTGCCTCGAAATTGATGTTTTTGGGTTCAGGACACCATTCTAGTACTACTCGATGGATAGCCTAAAATAGACAAGCGTATGTAACCCTTTTCTTATCAGGAAGCAAAGCAAACACTGCTGGTATAACCTTGGTCTCTTCTCTAGTGCTTCCGAAATTCACACGAACTGTGTATAGCTCCTTGCTAACACTCGTAAAAGTTATGTCTACGAAAATATTTCTTCCTTGTTGTAGATTTCTTTCTTTCTGGGACTAGCAAAGCCAACAAATTTGCAAATTCTTCCTTTCCGTTCTCTTTGTATATCCATTTCCATTAAATATGAAAATGGGTTGATCTCCCTATTTCAGAAAACTTCATTGGAGGACGCTGATACAAATAATCTTCGCAAGCGTTCTTAGTGCCTAATAGACGTATCGGGCTGTGCTGCCACAGAATGATCCACGTGTGAGTCATCACCTGCGAGTCGCTGGAAAGAAAAGCTACTCATTAGCCTGTTTCCTAATCAATAAAAGTAGCTTGAGACGAACTTGATACGAATCAACATTGGGACGAAACTCTACTAGGCTAAATCACTACTACACCTGAACAAAATGCTACGCATTTTGCCTTGGGGCGAAACATTACGAAACATTTCATAATTTCTTATTAATTGATCTTCATGTTTTCGGTAAAAGTACTTTCCGTTTTCAAACCTTCCAGACATTGGAAATTGTCCGGATTTATATCAGGAATACAAATGTTCAACAAATGAAAATTACAGCAAATAAAGTTGTTGTAATGCTAATATTATATTTTTATTTCAGTTACATTTATTAACGACATGATAATGGCTTTACAACTAAAGATGCATTTCAAAAAATGTTATTCACAATACCAAAATCAAATTGTTTCTAATCTTATCCCAAAGGAGCTACAAGCATAGAAATTGGTATCCATATAAATAAATGAATATGCTTACTAGTGATATCCTGTACTTGGTCATTGGCGTTAAAATGGGTAAATTGGGGGTATTTAATATTATCATTTCTCCAGTGTATATTTGCTTATAAAAGAAAGCAACTTACTTAAATTTTGAGGAACGCTGGCAACAATGTTCTCTGTTTCCACAGCAGAGCTCCTTCGTGGCTAAGCGGTTAGCGTACGCGCATTTGGCGTGGGAGACCCGGGTTCGATTCCCGGCGGGAGTTCATGTGGTTCGGATTCCACGTTAATCAGTAGGTCCACGTCTCATATAGCCTCGCTGCTGAACGGGACGTAAAACTCAAAGTCAACTCAACTCTGTTTCCACAGCAAAAGATCTCACGTGTATGTCACATATTGGGAACAGTCATACAAAAACAATGAAGGGCGTAGGTCCTTTAGCAAGGGAGATAAAAATTCGGAAGGTAGTACCACTCTCCATTCCCCTTTTACATTTGTCGTCTACCATCACGTTGTTTGGCAGCCTTAATGACAACCCTATTTGTCACAGGGGCAAGAACAGTACCTCGTTGGAGAGTTATAGAACATTGATTACAATTAGATAAGTTTTGTGTCCTCATGAAGTAAAATAAGAAAAAAATACAATATTAACTTTGTGAGGCTCTGGCAACTCCGTTCTTGGTTGTACGCAGAGAAGGGCACCGAACGTTACCTCTGTGACATCTATACATTATTCGGCGTAAGGTCTAAACTGCGATAAACAAAGCCACGTGAAACTAAATCCCGCTGATTTGCTGTTGTCCTACCGACGCTTGTACTCCTCCGCAAAATAGTTCATGTGATTGCGTTATTACTTTTACTATGAAGCTTCATATAAAACTGCTATATTATTATAAATGACAAAAATATAATACGGATTATCTAATAATACTGCAATCGAGTGTGGCTAATGAAACAATATAAATAAACACTAAGCATGCGCAGGAATTTTGGCGCCAACTCAACTGTGGACGCGTGTTCTGCTTTTAAAGTCTGAAAGATGACTGGCATGAATCTCGGTTCCGCGAGTGTTGTGGTGAAACACCAACAAGGCAAATCTTTACTCACTAAGCAACAATTATTTACGAGCGAAATTCAAATACTTTTTTTTAATCTTTCGAGTTTCTTTTCTTTCTTTTCTGCTGCTGCTGTAAGTATCTGGACAACACAAGACAGTATTGTCAAAATGCACGTGCATAATTTGCTCCTCCCCGTGAGGAGTGGGAGTGATACATCACTAGCCAATCGTATTTGTGACAAGCGGAATGATACAAATATTTTGTTTATCGGAGTTTAGAGCTTACGCCGAATAATGTATATGTTCCATAAGCTTTCCAACGAAGTATTGTTCATGTCCCTGTGGCAATTAGGGGTCGCTAGGGTTGTCAACATGAGGACAGTTTATCGAAAAATATGTACAGTGTTACCGTCGATGGTACTAAGTTCCGATTTTTCTCTCTTGCAATCATATCTACGTCATTCATTTTTATATTATTGTTGCAAATGTATGGCGTACATGTTAGATATTTTTTTTTGCTACGTATGACAAACAAAAGTGTTGTCAGCGTCCCACAAATATTACAATGATTTTTCTCAATTTTTTATTTTCTTCTTTATAACATTTTCGCCTGGAAGTAATTTTTTCGGAATTTGTGTTCTATAAACTTTCAACGAGGTTTTTTTGTTTGTTTGTTTTTTGTTTTAAGGCCTTAACATTCCCCTGCCCTTGCCAATTACTTTTGGACTTATTATAGGGAAGTCGTAACTTTGCCTTTGCCTTTATTTTCTCTCTTTACTTTTATTTTCGTGTATCTCTCTCTATATTTCGGCTATTATTCCTCAGCAGGTTGAGGTGAGGCATATGCTTCTAGCATGGCATCTAATACTTTAAACGATGCCCTTTAATGTACCTTTTTCATTATTTTCATTTTTATTATTATTATTTTCTTTTTTACTAACACGCATAAACCTGTAAAAGAATATTACAAATATATATTAGATATTTTTTTATCATTTGTCATTCATTAAAATTGTCATTGCACTATTTCGGGCTGCTTCCAACGAAGCATGGTTCATGTCCCTGTGTTAATTAGGTGGGCTACTATGACCGCCATCCTGAAGGACTGCGATTTCCTGCGCCCCACCCGTTTCCCCCACCTTCCCGAAGTTGTCAATCACGCTGAAGGGCGAAGATATCGGTTTTCACGATCACCTTATTGCCTATAACAATAATCAGGAAGAAAATTGCATTAGGCTTTCCATGCATGCTCAACTCCCCTTACATCCCGGCCTAACATAAGAAGACATGATATAATTATAATTGTATTCCGTCTGCCTCTCTTGCCGAAATTAGTAGTGAATATTTACTGACACAAAAGCTACACGTATCCACACAAATAGAGCTTACTGAAGGAGAAAGTTTGGAATTTAAAATCCTAACTCTTGAGTCAACTATTGAACTCAGTGTTAGCTTTAACTGTCGGAGTTAAATCCCTAGTTGCTAACAGTTAGCATACACACATTTTAAGTGGTTCTAGTTAAAATTGTCATATGGCTTCGTTACTTACAGGAACGTTAAACCAAAAATGAAAACATTCCATGTGTTTTTAAAACTTTATCCAAATTTGTTTTAATAAAAGTATAATTACATTGCTGGAAAGGTGAAACATATCACAAAGCTAAGATTTCTAATTTTAATAATGGTAAAGAAAGGCGAAAAGTTAATGGAAAATATTCTTAGTGGTAATTAGACCAAGTTTCGTAACTGTAGAACTCACGATCTACTGAATTTACTCGAAAGGTATTTTTTCTTGAATATGCAGGGCATGGGAATATTCAGAGAAACGTGTTTGCCGACTCAGGAGAGAAAAATGACGTAAAGGAGTGAGTTCCACTTCCCAGTGCTTTGATTTCAGTAGGAATTTTACCAACAATGCCTTCTCAATGGTGAAAGTATAGCTACTACACTAACAACTTGAAATCTGTTCCAACTGAATCCGAGATAATTAATAATTCACCAATTAATACAAATACCAATACCAATTAATAATTCATATTTTGGTCAATTGGCTGACGTTGCTGCGCGCTAACATATGATGAGTAAAGATCTGAATCTCATTCGCTTTGTGCACTAGCAATCCACTCATTCAGATCTAATGAGGATTCTAACTCGTCAGTATTTGAGAAAGTGCTTTCAGAGACGTAATTGACACTTGGGGCTAATTGTGTCCATAACTAGAATTTCACCTGTGTAAATGTTCGTTCAATACCTGCAGGACACTTATACCAAATTGGTGTAAATGTAGTAGCCAAATCAACAGTGTTTTAGGTAAAAGCTGCAGTTTCATAGTAGTCAAAAATTAACGTTAAATATAGTGATTGATACGTCAACTTGGTCATGATAAGCAGTCATTATAAAAGTAACTTTAAGGGCTGGTTTACTGTGGGATTTAAGGCAATGAGAAACTACCTTCTATTTGTTTCTAGTTTGCTGACAAATAAGAGAACATATACTATGGTTTCTTGCTGGTCAAAATATAGTTTCTTCGGTAAAATATCCTCTATTCTGATTTCCGGGAAAATGATGTCTTGGGAGGGACTATTCGATAACAGAATAAGAATGTGGTGAAAATCGATAGAGAACGGAAGACAGGAAAAACAAAAAAGGTTTAAAAAAGAGAAATGGAAACAATGTACCATGTTACATGGAAGGAAATGTAAAAATCTTCAACATTAAATGAAATAAAATAATTGGGAGTCGGTAGGAATTAGCGAAGTTAGATGGGAAAGTACACTGTAAAATCGTTGTGTTATTTCAACGACATGCCTATATGTTAACACGATTGTGTTAAAATATAATTCAAACAAGTAGTTAGAACAACTCACTCTCCATTTAGAGCTGTGTGGCAAATGCCGGTAGTTGAAATGACACAAACATATGTGTTAAATTAACACAGATGTAGAATCTTCGGTGTTGTTTTCTGCGTGGCTGCCAAATATGTTGGGCATCTAATTATAAAGGCTTATGAATTGAAGCTACAGACAAAAAAATTAGAAAGAAATACTTTTAAAAAATCGAAGTATACGCAAAATTTCGCAAACCGCGTGATGTATTTTCAATTCTTTTACATAATGTTTCCGAAGAAACTGTAACAGCACAAGATGTGTGTTAGGGGCACATAGATCAAAGGGCAGAATATGTTATGAAATTATACACATACCGTTGAAACGAAAAGAAGAGAAAGACAAGAATCAAAGGCAGAAGATTGTAGATTGAATAGAACAACATGTATATAAGTTGCTCCTGTAATCGTATGTAATTATATTGTCTTAAGTATTATAGAATTAAAGGGCAATACTTTAAAAAAGTGGGCACTGTGTTTAGACGATATATGATGTTTTATTATAAGCGTTTTAAATGCATAACAAATAGCGCAGTCGGTAGGATTGCTTAGTGACAAAGCCATATACCGAGAACCTCTTTTTGTTTATTTAAAGTGTGTTGAGCAAATGGTTAAGTTTTTGGTAGATACTGGAGTAGCTGTTTCTGCTATAGGTTATCAATCACTTTTATTAAAGAAATTTTGATTGAAGATTTTCAGGGATTTGAATAATGAGGACGGATCTGCTATTAATACTGTGGGAAAGTGTAGCGTTATGGTAGAACAAAAAATATACAAGGGTCGTTTAACTTTAATGGTAGTTAAACAAGAAACATTCCTTCCTATTTTAGGAAAAAGTAGGCTTGACGAGATAATACTTGAGTAGACGAATCAATGGTTTGAGATATTTGATATTACTAGTGATCTGAAACATATGGAAGCAGTAGACAGCCAGAGGGTAAATTTAATGCAAGCACAAATAATATACTTTACGCGTTACAAGATCAAGTAAAAAGCGAGTTGGATAACACAGGAGTTTTAAGGAAAATTACGCAAGCAGATTGAGTGACAAATATGGTTATAGCAAAAAAGAAAAACGTCTCCATAAGATGTTTAGATTTTATAAGATGTTTATGTTTAGATTTTAAAGGGACCCTTAATTCTGTTACGGAAAGAGTAAGCTATTCTTTGCTGAAGACAGGACGTACTCAATAAGCTAACAGCAGCTAAATATTTTTTATTGCTGGATTTAAAGCAGGCCTATTTACAACTTGAATTTCAAGAAAGGTCTCTAAAATACTTAGTTGTAAATACCCCCTGGGGCTTATATTTACATCACAGATTGCCCTTCGGTTTGAATTTCTCAGCAAAAATATTTCAACAGTTCCTGAATATAGTAACTAAGGATTTGGAAGGAATAATTTTTTTTCCTGGGCGATGTTCTAAAATGGGGAAGCACATTAGAAGAATGCCATAAAATAACTACTCAAGTTTGGCAACAATTCAAGTAGAGTATTCAGGTTAATTAAACCAAAGTATTTTTTTTACAATCTATTACGTATTTAGATTTTGACATTTGCAACAATAATATAAAAATGAATGACGTAGATATGATTGCAAGAGAGAAAAATCGGAACTTAGTACCATCGACGGTAACACTGTACATATTTTTCGATAAACTGTCCTCATGTTGACAACCCTAGCGACCCCTATTTGTCACACGGGCAAGAACAGTACCTCGTTGGAGAGTTATAGAACATTGATTACAATTAGATAAGTTTTGTGTCCTCATGAAGTAAAATAAGAAAAAATACAATATTAACTTTGTGAGGCTCTGGCAACTCCGTTCTTGGTTGTACGCAGATGTTTAGATTTTATAAGATGTTTATGTTTAGATTTTAAAGGGACCCTTAATTCTGTTACGGAAAGAGTAAGCTATTCTTTGCTGAAGACAGGACGTACTCAATAAGCTAACAGCAGCTAAATATTTTTTATTGCTGGATTTAAAGCAGGCCTATTTACAACTTGAATTTCAAGAAAGGTCTCTAAAATACTTAGTTGTAAATACCCCCTGGAGCTTATATTTACATCACAGATTGCCTTTCGGTTTGAATTTCTCAGCAAAAATATTTCAACAGTTCCTGAATATAGTAACTAAGGATTTGGAAGGAATAATTTTTTTTCCTGGGCGATGTTCTAAAATGGGGAAGCACATTAGAAGAATGCCATAAAATAACTACTCAAGTTTGGCAACAATTCAAGTAGAGTATTCAGGTTAATTAAACCAAAGTATTTTTTTACAATCTATTACGTATTTAGATTTTGACATTTCACAACAAGGTATTTTTCCTGCGAAAGACAAAATGCAGCCAATTTTGAATAAACCCCCTCCAAAAAACATTCTGCAGTTACAGCCGTTCATGGGAATATTGAATTTCTATCATAGACATTTACCTTCTTTACCTATTAATATTCCTTCGTTATACGGTTTATTGAAGAAAGGTGTCAGGTGGGAGTGGTCTAGTAAGCATGAGCAACTATTCCAATTAGCAAAAAACCTGTTAAAGGAAGCTACGATCTTACATCCTTTTAAAGAAGATGTGAAAGTTATTTTAGTGATGGATGCTTCACCAGTTGGAGTGGGGGCAGTATTATATAACGAGGAAGGTCGTCAACTGAAGACAGTTGCTTGTGAATAAGCTACAGTCTCGGAGACAGAAAAAAATATTCTCAGTTTGAAAGGGAAGCTTTAGACATAATTTTTGGGTTGCGGAAGATCCACAAATTGCTTTTCGGAAGATTTTTGGAATTTTTGGGATTTTGGAATTTTGGAATTTTAACTCATTTACAGCCTGTAAAGTGAATTTTCGAGTTTAAAGCAGCACCTAATGTTGCTTCTCCGAGAATAAAAAGATGGTTTCTGTTATTTACAAATTATGTTTTTGACATTGTATATAGCAAATCGGTGAAATTAGCAGATTATTTATCAAGATTCCCTCTAAGAGTGCCGAGAGAGAAGGAAAAGGTAGCACCTTACTTATGAGCGAAATCTCGTTCACTATTTTGGAGAAAGAGGAGATAAAGGAAGAATCTAGGAGAGATCTCACGATTTTGAAGTTAAAGAATGGATAGTGAGAAGTTGGCCAAAAAACTGCCCTCTTGTTTCGACTTCAAGGAATATCAAGACATGTTTAATAACATTTCCAGTTAGATTTGCAGGAAGATTGTGTGTTTTTTTTGGAAAGGAAGGGTGTTAATCCCTAGAAGGTTAATAGATCAATACATGAGAAAATTACACCAAAATCATATGGGCGAATATGTTACGCTAAAATTAGGATCTGAAAAAGATTGGTGGCCTGATATGATGAATTATTTACTTTGTTTCTTAAGAAGTTGTGAGATTTGTGCGGCAGTGGGTAATAATTTTCGTAAGACTCTCTCTCTTCTCTCTCTCTCTCTCTCTCTCTCTCTCTCTCTCTCTACTCTTTTTGGCAGCATCTAGTAAACCTTTTGCTCGAATGCATATAGATTATTGCCAATTATTGGGTTTTCTATTTCTAGTTATTGTCGACACATTTTCACATTGGATTAAGGTGTGAAGAGTAGATTCCACAAATACAGACACTGCCTTATAATGTTTGGAGGAACTGTTTGCATTAGTTGGGTTTTCTGAATCTATAGTAGCAGATAACGGACCACCTTTCAACGGTGAGAAATTAAAAAATATTGTAGAAAGCGAATATTGTAGAAAAGTGAATATTACAACGACATTCTTCAGGAGTAGTTAAAGCAAGAATAGTCTTTGTCCTTCTGGCGTGGATAGAAGAATTGATAATGCCTTTCTTCAAAAGAACTTGTCAGAGGAACGGACATTAGAAGATAAAGATGAAACAGTGAGTAGAAGACCACAACGAATAGGTAAACGTTCGGACAGATGGGGGTATGAATAAACATTTATTTGTGAGGGGAGAAGGATGTTAAGGGCAGGATATGTTATGAAATTATACACATACCGTCGGAACAAAGAGAAAGAGAAAAATTAAAGACAGAACATTGTAGATTGAATACAACAACATGTATATAAGTTACTCCTGAAATGGTTTCTAATGATATTGTCTTAGGTAGTACAGGTTTAAAGTGTAATACTTAATAAAAAGTGGGCACTGTGTTTAGACGGTATTTGATGTTTTATTATAAGCATTTTAAAAGCATAACAATGTGATAGGCATGTGCCATTTAGGAGTTCTAAATTCATCTACATTTGATGCAATTCTTACTTCTTTTTCTAAGCGATTGTGTACTAGAAGCAACAAAGGCCTCAAATTTATTAGATGGCGACTGGCGTCGATCATTTGAAAGTTAATATAGAAGAACTATAAAATATAGTAAACAGACAGTCCACTCATTTTGTTATAACATTAGGTCTTCATACCGAGCAGATTTTATCTTATCCCAGAAGGTTACCATTGAATATGCGCGGCTTAAATTATTAGCCACTTTCATTAGCCAAATCTAAAAGACCTCAACAATTTATCCCTCTACAAGGAACTTTTTCTTCATCGCCTCTGTGGCCAAGTCAAAAGAGCACGCGGCTAATAATTGAAAAGTTCGTTCCCCCCTCACCACTGGAGTATTTTTTTTACTTGTTTCAAGTGTTTTTTTGACTCACCATAATGTAAACACATTGCACATAAAAGCGATCTAACATACTTTGGTGTAGTAATTTTGTGGTTCAATAACGCTTACGGCACGGCTCAACACCGGTTGTGGGTTAAAGACGTAACACACCCCCTGTGTTAAACGCCATCACCGCGGTTTGTGTTGAACTAACACAGCATAGTGGTAGTCAAGCTGGAAGCACTGCCCTGTGTTAAAATTGAGTTGAATTAACACAACCATGTTTTACTCTGTAACGGAGCATTGAACAAAGAAGGATATAGAATGTTTCGCTCAGGTAAGGAAAAGGCGTTCATAATACTGTAGATATAATTATTGGCAAGTGTTTAAAAGGGAAAGTAATGAAGTTAGATTTTGTTGATGATAAAGTTATAATGTGAATATATAATTGGGGAATAATTGTCTTGTGGTGAAACAGGCATACCCACCGACTACTTTGCACACAACAAAGAAGTAGAGGCAATTTATTGGAGAAAGCAAGAAATTGTGGACAGGAAGAAGGGAGGTGCATGCATAAGTTTAACAGGACACTTCAATGCAGTTCTTGGAGAAAACCTAAAAGTACGTTCGTCGGGAAATATAATATAGGCGAAAGAAATGAAAAGGGAGAAGGAGTGATCAATTTCTGAAGACAGAATCTTATGGTGAATTGGATGACATGTTTCAGTCGCAAATGAAGAAGATATACATGGAAATAGATGGTGAAAGATATCAAATACATTATGCTGTGATTGAAATCGGATATCAGAATAGCATGAAGAGCTTGAATATCCTTCCCACGATCAACAATGTCTCTTATCATAATCCTGTGATGGACAAGGTGGATATTCAACTGGGAAATTTAAGTGGAAGAAAAGCACGGAATAAGATGTTGAACACGGAACGTTATGACACGGGAAAGTAAAAAATATTGTCTTTGAAAAGTCGCAAAAAATATTCAAAGAAGGAAAGCATAGAGGGTACTGTTAGTATATTAAACTTCGTATACAACTGGCTGAAGAAACATAGTAGGTTATAGGAAAGACAAAGTGGCTAAAAGACATGAGCGAATCAGAACATGTTACTGAAAGAGAGTGAAAGGTTGCTGTAGAAACAGTTTGATTTAGAAGAAGGCAAAAATATGTACAAAACGTTAATCAACGTGTTACGAATGGAAACAGCCTTAGCGAGTGAAGAATATTACCACAGAAAACGCGAGGACATATAGAAGTAAAATGATTTGGAAAACATGAGAAAAGGTACTACGAGCTGATATCTCTGAACGTTTGGAGGAAGTAAAGGCGCGGATTACGATGACAGTGCAAAATATAAGAAAGAATATAGCCAGCGTCCGAAGTAAAGTTTAAAGAATAAGGTGATCATTTATATGAGAATGGGGATAGACCATTGCGCTAGAAGTAGAAAATAAAATATATGAAAATGATAAAGGGTTTAACATCGATCAGGATGAATTTTAATAAGCTATTTCTGCTACTAGGACAGATTATATATTCGTGATAATCTGCAAATCAAATTTATTAACAATATGGGAAAGAAGACAAGTAAGACATGTTCCACATCCTTCATCAAATATAACAAATAGGAGAGTAGCCAAAAGACTTCCTAAAGACGATCATGATAACGTTGGTTATAACTCGAAACAAGGGACATTTGAGCTTATAATACTATTAGCTTCGCGTTTCTTTTGATCGAATGAATTGGAAATTGTTATTGAGAATTCTGAAGAAGGTTAGGTTTTTAAAATCTTTCAGTTTTGCATTTCCCGTTTATGGTGGTTAGGCTAATTAGACAGTGATGATGAGAAATGAACAAATAAGTCTACTCAATAAAATTCTGCTAAAGGTGAGAACTCTAGAAAACCTATGCACATTGTGTTTGTCCACCACAAAATCCACACTATTTCCTTTGGATTCTAAATATTTCTCAATGCAGGTTTTAGTTTACTGGATATTTCACAATGCTTATTTTCATGCGTATTGGAAGACATTTTTTAATACTTAATACGTATGTTCGTCTACTAAATATATTAAAGATGTGTATCAGATTTGATGGTTATCGTCAAGTATTATCGAGGATATGGAGAACAACAGAAATGAAAATTTTGAATACCTTAATATTTCACTTTTGTGGTCCCATGTTCCAAATGTTGTCTTATTTATAGTGCATGTACAGGGTTGAAAATTTCAAGATTTCATGTGTAATAGGTTAGTAGATCTCGTTATGACCAAATTATTGAGTGAATAGTGGATCTAATTTCTTTCCTAACTACGGAACTTCGTTGTATTTGTTGGTAAAAAGTAATGAGGGTTTTTGTTTAACGTTTAACCTAAAAGTAACTGCAAGTACAGTTACAGTGCGAGAAATAAATTGTGATTATATTTTAATCTTTTTTTAACATTTTGTAAAAATCTATTGATCATTATATGCAATATTATGAGGAATTGAATTTAAAAACAACAAAGTGATATGCTATACAAGATAATAACGGTTTATAGTGAATCTGAAATCGTAAACTTGACAGTTTTAGATTTTAAAATAAATAAAATAGTAATTGAATTAATTAAGAATTTCCCAATAAGTTCTTGTAACAGTTTCATGTGTAACAGATGCCGTTTTCATATTTTTTCAAACAATTATAACAGCTGCCAAAGTGTAGTTAACTGAATTAAGCCTACATTAATTTTCTTTAGTATTACAAGCAGAAATCGAATGGAAACTTTAGGAACTTTTAATAACCTTAAAACACAACTGAATGAATAAAGAGAACTGAATGTGTAACTAATGTTCAATTTCGGTTATAATCTAATTATTAGAAAAAAGATAGTTATATAAAACTTACGTCTTCATCAATTGCTTAGAACTGTTGTTTAGTACATTGCTAGGGCAAAGAGAAAGAGCAGGCATAGGAATTCTCCACTCATTGTAATTTTTCTCAATTGTTACTACCACTGGATTATCTTGAAACTTTCTCCAAGATGTGTGAATAAGGTAACCTGTTATAAGGATACCTAATCCGAAGAGCAAAAAGAACAGAAATCTGAAAAAATATCAAACAAATTAAAAGTTGTTAATGCGCTTAATATATTGCACTATAGTTACGAAAGTTATGTATTTCAATGTAAGTATAAATGTTACAAAAAAGTAAATCATACTTTAATGAAATTGTAAACACATATCAAACAAACAGTGCTTGTTCATGAACAAAATCACGAATGGAAAGGTTTAGTATACACATTTATTGCAGGCTAATATAGAAAACAAGTAACTAAACTATAGTTTTCAGTCCGGTCTCCTTGTACATTTGCACTGCAACCAGATTTGAAGTGTAACTAGAAACTATCAGTTTGAAAGGACGGACAAAAAATTACATATTTATGGACACAAAATTATATATTAAACTACTACTTCAAAGAGTTTGATTAAATTATCAACAAGAACTCTATTAAAGTTAGTTCTCGTGATCGGCTTAAAATTCAGACCAGGCAGCTACCCATATATAGCAACATCTAGTTACAACCAGAATATAACTGAGAATGTCAGTGGTGTTCTGAGTATTTTCTTCCTAATCTACATAGGAATACGATTAAAATAAAACATTAAGGGTAGGTTTTTAATTGTGTGTGTAGATATATGTGTGTGTGTGTGTGTGTGTGTGTGTGTGTAGGTGTGTGTCTGCGTTTGTGTTAACGAATAAATATCTAAAATGTTGATATGTTACTTTCAATGTATCAATCACATAAAGTAACATAGAATTAGTTCATTTCATATTCGTAATATGAAGATCATATTTCAGTTTAGTCTAGGACTTTCTACTATTAATGAAAGGTAAATCGTATTATTCTAGCTTGAGCCATATGTGTTTCCCTATTTATTTCTTATATTATTTGGGGCTTTATAGTTTCTAATAACTTCTTATAATATGCAAAAAATTATCACAAACCATGACTGAAGTGTCTATCTTACTGACGTAAATGAACTATTCTTTGTAATAAAAGCTCTAAAAATAAGAGTTCAGTATTTATTCTATATTAAGTGGAATGGCATGAACTTCATACAATCATCTAATGTTAGCGGTAACTTCTGATGCATCTCAAGAAGAAAACTTGCTTCAAACCTCACACAGAGATAAAAGCCAATTCCAATTTTTATCTATCAGGAGTAGAAAGTTATCATTCATCACTGTCCAAAATTTGTTGCGTTTTATACGAATTGTACTCATAACAAATACGTAATAATAAAATTGAATGTTTGTTTAGCTAACACACCTAATGATAACAAAGCCGCAGGTGATGGTGTCCTAAGGTACGTACAGAACATTTTGTTAAAGAACGTTACTAAAATAATTTACTTCTAAGAGGGATTAGTAAGAGAGTTGGCCGTATAAAACTAACTAACTAACTCTATGGGCTATGGAACCAGGAATTTCAATGCGGCGTTTGCAAAAGCTCTCCATTGATATCTACCCTTAGCCAACTGGATCCAGTTTCTACTTTGTATTAATATATCTTTCAGAGTCATCTTAATATTATCCTCCAATCTGCGCCTAGGTCTTCCTAATGGTCCTTTTTCGATTGGTCTTCCAATTAACACTTCGAAAGCGTTCTTATTTTCTTTCATCCTGGCAACATTACCTGACAACCTGAGCCTCTTACACTTGGAAAATGCATAAAATATTAAGGGCTACTTCCTCGTTATAAAGTTCCCGCCATTCCCCATTCCCACGCCTCTTCGCTCCGAGGATCTTCTTGTGAAATACTTTCAGTCTATGTTCTTCCCTGAGAGTAAGCGACGATGTTTCATAAACATACAGAATAACAGGTATGATTATATATTTTAACTTTAAATCCCTATACCGAATTCGTGAAGACAAGAGACTTCTAACTGAATAATAACACGAATTCCATGCCTTTAGCTGGCAATTAATTTCTTCATGAATTTGGTTTTCGTCTATTAATATTGTTCATAGATACTTGAAAGTATCCATTTTATCAAATGTATTACTCGATATTTTAACGCCTCTGTAATTTGCTGTATTACGATCTTGAAGAAATTAGTATTTAGTTTGCTTTGCATTTACTTCTAAACGCATATTCCTGCAAGCGTTTAATAAGAATTTTGCATTCCATTCTAGTGTTCTTCTATCATCCCGTATTAAATTTACATCATAAGCATACGAAATAACCTGGTAAACGATGCTTAACTCTAGGGCCTGATTGCTATATATGATTTTCCATATAGTGTATTCCAATACAAGGTTGAATAATAATGGTGAAAACGCATCTTCTACTTTCAGGCCATTCACTACGTTAAAGCTCATGGACTATATTTTGGGATTCAGTTAAACACATCTTAATTAATGTAACTAGCTTTTACGGCATTCCAAACTCTGTGATCATGTTGTACAATTTTTCTCTCCTGACCGAGTCTTAAGACTTTCTAAAATCAATAAATAGTTGGTGTACCGTTTTATTGTATTCCTACTTCTTTTAAAGTATTTGTCGAAAGATAAATATTTGGTCGATACTAGATTGATTTAGTCTAATAACCAATAATTTCATCTGCGTATGGAGTCAATTTTGCTAATATAATGAAAGAGTTTTACAGGATGTCGACAGAAGAGAAATGCATCTATTATTATTACAGTTATTTTTATCACCTTTCTTTTGAAGTGGAACAATGATTGATTCTTTCCATTTCTGCTCGGTTAGGTTCTGGAATATACAGTTCTGCAGTGTTGATTTCCCTTTCTCCACGCACATTAGTTTTTGGCTTTGGTGTTCAGCAAATCGTCAAAGAAATATTTCCATCTATTCAAAATTGTATCTGTGTCAGTGAGAACTGTTCTGTCAGCTTTGTTTAATATATAAGCACGAGGTTGAGAGCCTCTATTAAATTCGTTTATTCCATTATACATGTCCCGAATGATTTTATTTTTACCATAATCGTCAAATTTCTTAATTTTAGCTTTGAACCTTATGACGCCAACCTTTCAAAGTTTACGTTTACGTTAATGCCAACCTGGGGTCCCTGCAGACCCTAACCAACAAAGTTGTTAGTAGGCACTTTTTAATTAGCTTTTATTTTTGTTATATTTTTAAATACTGTTCCTTAGTTTTATTAACTATAATATAGTAAACACACACACACACAGACAGACAGACAGACAGACACACACACACGCACACACACACACACACATATATATATATATATATATATATATATATATATATATATATATATATAGATATATATAGGTAGATAGATAGATATATATATATATAGATATATAGATAGTATACGTACTAGAAGAGTATACTAAACGCACACCGTTTTTTATTTAACGGCTTAGAGATATTTTGTTTCCACATATTGTGGAACATTTGTGTACTAGGATACATTCTGCAGAAATTTTCATTATACTACATTTTCTTTATTTCTGCATATTTTCTGATGGCTCACGACTCTCAACCGTTTTTTTTATGGATATCTCACTTTCACCTTATTGTACCAACAATTGTTGTTAGCTCAAAAAACAACTCTAAGAGGACCCCGTGTTTCTGAAATGAATCTCCTAGTTATGTTTAATCCCTTATTTAACCATGGCTTTACAAGTCACTTAACCAGGTCTTTTACATTTCCTCATTCATGCCCTATCTGCTGAAAAACATATATTTTGTCTCTAAATGAATATGGTGTTTCAGTATTGCACACTCAGTAAATTTTATACCGCATTTTCCGGGCATACTTGGAATGTAAACATAATAAAATAATCTTCCACATGTAGGTACCAGTTACAGATCTACAGTTTAGAAATTTCCAGATCTGTGGAAGTCATCGAAATTCAGAACGAATGTTTCCCACAGTTCACGGAATGCTGATATCTTGTCTGTTTCCAGTTTATCTTTGACTAGTTTCAATGTTATGAAATCAACAGCTAAAAACACAGTCGAAACAGTTTAACGACATCATTGCTTGCAATATTGGACGTCCATTTTCACTTGCCCACAATTCATTCAAGACTTTTCCTGCTGACATTTGCACAAGGGCCAAAATAATGAAATCTATGAACGCATATATTTCAGTTTTATCGTTTTCTGAGTTTTACTCCTTTACTTCTGATCATAGATTCGAGCTTCTGTTTCCTGCAAAATTAGTAAATAACAGTATATGACATAGAGAAATTATTTCTTTTTACGTGATATTATGCAGGATTCGGTATATGTTATACTGCAGCAAAGATCAACGGATTAATTTCTATTGGCGAAGGTCATTATATTTCCTTTGGAAATTATTTCATTTAATTTCATTTAATTATCAATATATTATTATCATTATTATGGTATTCTTGACTAAAATAAACCTTACCTAAAATATTTTATCCCTTTCTGTTGCAAATAAACAATACATAGTACCCTAATTGCACAATGAAACCAAGCTTATTTATTCGAACATATACAATTTATATAGAATGTTGTGCTAATTAATATTATTGCTAATAATGCTTACTCCACATATTGCACCAATAAAATATCATAGATCTTGGTGACTGCGACTAGTACGCAAATACAGTACAACGAGAGCTTGATATAATTTCAATTATGTTAAGTTTCTGCCAAACTGCTTATGGAATACAGGAATTTTGATATATTTTAATCATTAATTCATGGAACTAGATGTATTTTCTTTTATCTTGCGGCATAATGATATCGAAGAAGTACCTAAGCCCCAGAGGAGCTTTTTTAGCTAAACATCGAGGTTGTATTTATGCCTTTCATTACAAAGTTTGATTTTCAATGTGAATGAATATTTAATAAAATAACAGCTGTGCATATTTGGTAATTATTTCTAGATTGTAATCAATTGTACTTAATCACCTTTTTCTTGTGTTTATATCCAAGATTGGCTTTTAATGAATATTAAATAAACTCAATTTTTTCCCAAATTTCTGAGCTCATAAAATCCTTATCGAATGACTTTCTTGTCTTGTCTTTTACACTATTATCAGTGTTCTATGGGTGCACCAGGTTTTCCACCAGTATGTGCCATAAATGTGAAATAAATTCGTTATTTATTTTCCAAAAAGTAATTAAACACAGGAAATTTGCATAAATTTTAAATAAAGTAATATTTTTTCCCATTTTCAAGTACTGTTTCTGTAGCTGTTTTTTTTTATGAGTGCTATGTTTATCAAGATTTCCAGTGTCGTAATTGATATCTAGATTAGTAAAAAGATGAATAAAAAGGTTTTCTAGTATTCTTGTTGTTGCACATTACTTCACTATATTTCATATAATATATTAGTAAATATTATGTAGTAGATTTTTTTATAAATTTATACCAGATTTTACGAAAAAATGTATTAGTGCTTTGACTGGTAGCCAGTTTTTAGTTGCCAATATGTATTTATAGGAAAAGGGTCCATATCCAAGATAAGAATATAATTGATTTAATAGCTGCGGACGTAGAAATTGAAATAACTCACATTCAAAAATGATATGGTTAATAGCTCCTATTTCTTTATCACACCAACAATGTTATGTGGGCTTTTTCCTTATTTGAAATAATTTTAGAGATGATAACGCTGTTCCAAAAGTAAGGCGATAGTAAATTATAATTTCTCGACGAGTCCACGTTTTAATATTTTGTTTCATTGAATTTTGAAGAGGAGTAGAATTAACCAATAAAATTCACCAGGCAGTAGTTGTTGTTTATCATACCATTTGTTTAACTCTTCCTTATGATATTCTTTAATAAGATTAAAATAATTTCTGGATGATAACTTTATATGCGTTGGTTTTCCTTCTAGACATGCTGTTTTCGCCGCATTATCTATAACGTTACTATTTGTTTCAATGTTAACATGAGTCTTAATAGAAGTGAAATAAATTTGGTAATTATTTTCAGTCATGTTAAGATATAAATATTTAATATTTAGAATGCTCCAGGTTGTAGAGTTGTTCCAGTGAATAGAGTTCAATGCTGTTGGCACAGTTAACGAATCTGAGCAAATAACAGATTTTTTTATTTTATATTTTTTTATATATGATAATGCCGCCGGATGGCAAATGCTTCTCCTTCAAATATTGTGGTATTGATGGGTAACTTATACTTAAGTGTTGTTGTTCTAGATGAAATATATATTGCTGCTCCTACATTGATATTATTAAATTTAGATGCATCTGTATAGATGAATGTAGCATCTTCATCATATCTTTGTTTAAATTCTTTCCATATATGTTGATAAGTTTTTCCTTTTAAATCTTCATTTGATACCGAGATATAAGTAGGTTTCATCACTGCTATTTGTGTCTTATTAACTTTATACTTCCAGACAAACCATGGAAGCAATGGAACGTTATGTTTAATATTTTACAATAGGGATATGCTTGAACTACCCATGGATAATTATGAGTGTAAGGAAGATTCCGTTTCTTAAGTAATATTTCTAAGTGTTGAAATTTGGTAATAATAGGGGATTTTAATTTACCAAATACTTTTAATATAAATTTTGATGCCAACATAGAAAATAATATTGGTAATGGAGTTTATTCTGATTCCTTTAATAAGGCCATTTTGGGGCAAAATGACGGTTGTGAAAATATTATGTTTGCTAAATTATATATTGATTTTTCTAAACAGTTATAATATAAACCAGACTTGTTATAAAATATACTACCATATGAAATTTTCGCAATATGTCCCTGATGTAGTATTGGTAATAACGTAAATGGTTGATTCCCCATCGCTTAGAGGATAGACATTTAATTAAATTTAAGTATTTTATGTGTTCTTTACTCAATGATTGTAGTTGTAGTTTTCAATTTAATTTGCGATCTAATATTATACCCAAATATTTTATATGTTTTTCGGATTTCAAATTATTATCATTGTAAGTGAATTGATAATGTTGTAAATTCATTTTCCTGGAAAATCTAATGAATTTTGTTTTCTCCCAATTTAGCTCTATTCCATTACTATTCATTCATTTATTAATGATATCTAAGTTTTTCTCCATGTTTGGATTGAACGTTCAACTTGTGTTGTATAAGATCGTATCTGAAGATCGTCAGCAAAACAAGTAATGCTGGTATTATCCCAAATTGATTTTATTAAATCATCAATATAAATAATAAATAAAATCGTACTTAATTTACTCCCTTGTAACAAGCCTAATGAAGTTATCCTCGGTGAGGAATATGAATTCTTCACTTTTATAAATATTTGTCTGTTAATCAAAGTATTATGTATGATTCTAATCATCTCTCCAGGAATATGAAGTTTATACATTTTTCCACGAGAATATCTAATATCACATGATCATTATGCTCCTTTTATGTCAAATGATGTTACGAATAGAGCTTCTCTTGAAAAAAAAGATTTATAAATATCAAGTATTGATATCGTTAATGCATCATATGTAGAATTTTTTTCCTAAAACCAGTTATATTGAATGAAAAAGTTTGTGAATTTTCTAAAAACCAATTTAATCTGTTTAGTATTAAATTTTCGAAAATTTTGTATTAACGGGATAATGAAGAAATTGTCGGAAGTTGTTGGCAGCATTTGAATCTGTAGCATTTTTTTGCATAGGTAATATTAAAACTTTTTTCCAGTTTAATGGTATTTGTCCTGTATTCCAAATGTGGTTCTAATAATTTAAAAGCATCTGCAATCCTTTAGTTGGTAGAGTTTTATAGTGTAAATAACTAATGCCGTCTATTCCCGGTGTAGTATTTTAAAGTATATTTTTTAATACAGTTTCTAGTTCAGCCATGGTGAAGTTCTTATCCAGCTCGAAATTCGTATTAGAAAATAAAAATTTGGATAGTAAACGCCGATCATTATTAACGGTGCATGGTCATTATTTAAATGAAAATTAGGTATCCATTGTAAATCATGCAAATAAATTTGATTGTCATGTGTAGAGTGATATTGTTGAAGTTCTTTCCAGAAGTTCCATATTTTATAAGGTGGAGTACGATCAGATAAAGTATTACAGAATTCTTGCCATTTTGAACGTTTAGTTTGATTAATGATTCTTTTCGTTTGAGCTCTTTGTTGTTGATATTCGAAAAAGTTTTTTGTTTGCCTGTCGATAAAAATATTTTGAAGGTTTGAATAGTTTGATTCACATGTTTTTGACATAGTGTATTCCACCAGATTGGTTTTAGATGTTTCCTCTCAAATGATTGTCTAAATTTTGTTTCTGAATTCAAAGTAGAAATCGTAGTTTTTGTCAATTTAAATATTTCTGAGGTATTATGATCTCGAATAATTTGATTTTGAATTATATGTTGATAGTCTGACCATGAGATGTTCGTGGTCACATGTTGTAATTTTGATTTAAAGGCAGTATTTTTTTTCTGTCATTATAAGTAAGTCCCGTTGATATAAAGTGAGTTTTGAAAATAATAAGAAAATGATCGCTGGTGAAAGTATGAAAATACGTTTGCCATTCTTTTTCTATATAATGTGAACTCTTCGATAGTGTTAAGTCTGGAGCACTTAATATATTATTTTGTATTCTAGTAGAAGATCCATTATTAAGGTATAGATAGGATGAATTTAACAGTCCTTTAAGAAAACTCCTACCACCTGAATCAGTTCTATTTGATCCCCATAATTCTGAATAAATATTAAGACTTCCACCTATGTAATCAATACCATTATTAGCGAATAATTGTTTCCAAAAGTTATGATCCACAATTATTTTAGGAGGTATATAAACATTAATTCTTTTAAGATACTCAATCATTATACCAAGCAGCTGGATATGTGGGTGTATATTTTGTAAACTAAAATTTAAATTTTTGAAACTTAAAAGATTTTTAACGCAGATGTGAATTCCTCCATGAGCATCATGACGAATTTGCTTGATACATTGATATCCTTTGAGTTTTAGAGGAATTCTTGGAATACAGCAGGTTTCTTGTAGCAAAATAATATCAGCAAGAAAATAGAAACTAGTATTTTTAAAAATTGTAATTTGCCATATATAGTCTGTGCATTCCATTGTATTATGGTTATTCTTTCTTTCTTGCAAATGGCCATACAGAGTAATACTTTATAATTTTAATATTGAATATACATTATTTAAAGTTGCATCGAATTGATTTTGTAAGAAAGTATCCTCTTTAGATGTGGCATACGTATATAGAATTTTTTAATACCTTCTCGTATTTTTTGTTGATCTTGAATATTTAAAGTCACGTTTGATGATGAATTTATACCCATCAATTGATCCTGATATGTGATGAGTGATTCCATTCTGATTGAATGACTTGCTATTTTTTATTTTATACTTTTATTTAAATTTTCTTCTTCTTGTAATAAAGGAAGCCATTTCGCCATTTGGTACTTAGCAACGATAATGCAGATTTTTCATGTTGAGATTAGAACAAGGTAGCATATTTAACAATTAAATATAAAGTTCTAGCTTTATTAAAAAATTAAACATGTAGTAAATGTTATTACATTGTTTTTAGAGCAAACCCTAGCAAATCTGCACTTTTGAAAACAACGAGTAATAAAGAAATAAACACAATATCAATGAAGCTGCTATGGCCACTGCGGGGTATAACAAGTTTTCCATAGTTGGAATTTTACGTGATAATTAGGAAGTAAATTAGGAAACAATTGTATGCGTTCGAAATGTACAGATGGTGTGTTATCCAAATTGCTTATTTATTCCAAAGTACTTTTCTGAAAAGTGTGTGAAATGACATAATAGGCAATTCCTTATTGATCCATTCTTCTAAATTCTTTTGACTTTTACGTACTTTTACTGTTAGAAACAGTAATATATGTAAACAAAATCTGGTGATTTTCTCACGTTCATAGGTAGCATTTTAATAACAAACTTTTCAGTTTGTGTTATTTTCTCATTTTCGCTTATATATATATTTTATTATCCTTTTTACTACCATCCGTTATGATCACATTTCATTTCTAATTCATGTGTTTATAAACGCAATATATAGAAATTTATAGATATGTAATTTCCTAACATATCTTGAGAGATAATTTTAAAACTTTCTGCAAAAATTCAGTCAAAATTGGCATTTTAGTTTAGTAGCTTAATTGCTTTCTGGCAGTTTATGTTGGTCATATCCAAGGTTTATGCTCCATACTCGATACTGTATATACAAAAATATTATGTGATGAAATTGGAAGATATATTTTTTTATCAATCTTTCTTTCAGTTATGTTTGATAGATGTTATGACCTTTGATCATAAGTATGAGGCTAGGTTGGAATATTATTGGAAGTGATATGACTAATATGAAGTGATTCACATCATAAACACAGACGGTATGTTAGATTAACAAATGTTGTTTTCTTCTCGCCCAGGGACAACGCGGGGCATTTACGGAAGACATTTAACTATTACTACGCTAAACTGACTTTTCCTGATATGACGGAAAGATGAAATGATAATGCATATGGTATTGGCATGCATCAAGAAAAGGACGATGTGAATGGAGAGCTGATATTGTATAACGACATAGGAGAAAAAGCAAAGAGAGAGGGATGGGACGTTGTTTTGGGGGGAGTGACAAGTTCGTCTGCAGGCATACAGTTTTTGTGGCATTGGGTGATTCGTTGTCAGGTGGTGAGCTTTTTCGCAATGTGGTTTCTTTTCTTCAGTGAGTTATAACTCTGTTCCTTACAATTTATTAGTTCTTTTCTTTCTTCAATAAAAAATGAAAATTCTTCGAAATTAATATATTTAACACCAGCCAAGTTCACAATATTTCAGTGTGTAACGTCTGTAATTATTTGGCTCTGCTCTTACCAATATTTATGCACTCTGATTTAATAACTTAACATAAGATAATTCCTCATAACGCATTTACCCTTATAGAGTGTATGTACTTTGCGTTCTTAAATTATTATTTTATGCGAATGAAAGGTACTCACAGCACCTATGAATTAAGATATACGATGTATGTTTCAAAACGATATAGAGAAAATACAAGTTGAGCCATATTCAATATGGAATTCAAATTAGATATCTTTATATAGCCTTATCTACATTCTCCCTAGGAAGGATGATCCTTTCTATAATCATACAAATGTAAAAAACATCAGTAAGAAAATTTTTATTTTCACTACCACATTTAACAACTTCCCTGAGATGCGTTCATATTTTCTTAAAAGGAGTATATGTATATTTACAGAATTTGCCCAGGACATATTTATGCAAGTGTAACACATTTTGTCAATAATAGAATGCATCGGTGCGAATTAATATCTTTCGGATATCAAGTTAATCAGTAAATAACATCTCATATAACATTGCTGAAGGAAAACTTGTAGTTTACTCACTAGTAAACATCTAATATTTATACTGGAGTTAATGGAATTAGATTCCACTTATGTCCTAGTTTATGGATTTAGACGGTGTTTGCGTTCACTAGAAAATCAATAACTATTGTTTTGTTGAAGAGTGTTATACGAAAAAGTAAGACACAGAAATCCCAATTTGAGTTATTTTTCTTTAAAAGTTGAATTTGGAAGATTCTTAACATTGAGGAACAAAATACATAAACAGTACGGTCGAGCATTATTGATGAATGAATTTTCCATATCCTGCGGTGTTGGTTTGAGAAATTTCGTGACGATGACAAAATGTTGTAAAACGGTAACCCATGTCCTCAAAAACCATGTTGTGATAGTAAACTCCTCAGTATTACAGTGTAAAAGAACTCTCAAGAAAATTATTGTAAAATTTCAGTAGTGTTAAGGTATACACTATACTACTCTCGGTTCTGGTACGAAACCATTAAAGTAAAGTTGATGAGGTAATGAGACCACAAGAGTTAAGGTGACATAAATAGGAACCCCGTATAAAGTTATGCAGTTGTCAACCTACATAACATTCTATTCTTTTCTGCGTCTCATTAACGGGTCTTTGAAAGCGGATGTGCTATCACGAACGTAAATAATAACTACTGAACTAAACGTGAACAACGACAGTGACTATTCGTTTCTCTTCACAAGTCTGAACACTACATCCCAAAATTGCGGTGCGTTCACAAAAATCATTGCTAACTGAAACACAAGACGGTCTAGAAACCTATTTCTTCGTCTGCTGAAAGTGGTGTTGCTTGAGTATATTATGTGCTTTGAGTGACCCTATATGTGTTTCTTGATTGAAGCAGAAATCATCAACGTGAATGTTACAGGTAAGATGTCTGCATATCTCCAAGCACCCATCAATTATCAAGACATATGGCGTCTGAACGGTGCACACCATGTAATTTACATAATTGGAAATTTTAAATAATTCCTGCCCACCCTTTCTTCATGATCCTATATCACCTTCTCTTTTTGAACCTGAACAATTCCCCTGCAAGGGAGATATTTTCTGGTGACTTGCATGATGATGTGTATGATTGAAGATATCTCGCATCACACCCTGTGAATTTCTTTATTTACGGAATTTAATCATTGTTCATATATGAGAGCAAATATTCAAAAAAGCATAAAAGTGCCTTGTTTATTTCTAAATTATTTTCAGTTGTTATGCTTATCGGGTGTATAAGTTCAACTGTTTACAAATTAATTAGATACAAAATTGTTTAAATTATTAGTAAATACCTTTCTCCAAAAGGTCTGCCTTTCCTTGCTGATTCTACTAAACCATGGAACGATGTTTCCAGTAGGACAGTTCTGGTGCAATTTAACATTCTTTACGTAGGGTACTTCGTCTTCTTGGTGTATTTCCATTCATTAGTAAACTACTACAAGTAAAATATTATTTTTATTACATTAGATGTAGCAGTAATTGTGATAGTAATATATGAAAAAACAGTAGTATTTTAGATATATCAAAGTATTTTCGAAATCGTTCCTATATTGGGCATCTCTGATCAAACAGAGATAGATGCAGAGGTCACTAATTGATACGAATAAATAAGTTCTGTGCTACTTATGATTATTAGATGTACAATATACTTTCAAATTTACTTCAACTCGTTGGCAATAAATCATTAAGATTGGTGTTACTATAAACGAAATTAGAAAATATGATGTTTTGAAAAGCTAATTACCATTATCCAATATTCGTATGAATCTGTAACCGAATTTTGCTATTTTCGAAGTTATGTCCTATGGGTTTTTAACCTACTTCTCACATTGAGATAGAAAAGTATAGCTCAACACTGTTTTATATATATATAATATTCAGTACTTTCTGAATCAATACAAATTATTATTTTCCTATTTCTTCAATGACAGTTACTGTAGAACAATAAAGTGGATTCACATTTAGAAACATTGTGTAAATGAAGAGCAAGTAATGGAGAAACTCAAACAGAACATTTCACATTTTGAGTGATAATCACATTCCACAAGATTAGATAACGTGGACACTTAGAGTTGAGTTCCACGAGCAAAACCAATAAATTTTATTTTCACGAGCATCACCAACAATACCTCCAGCATACAACACGGACTGATTATGACTCGAAATATATGATGTGGTGTGACGAGTCATATTTCATCTTATTTCAAACCTTATTCATCTTATTTCCTACCATACCCAAAGTTTCCAAACCAGTATAGTTTACAGTGTTGCTTAGTGATGCTGTAGGTTACATCCCTGTTTTCAATTATTTGTATTGACGCTTATTAGTCGCGTCAGTGCACGTGATTGCACTGACATTTTATAAGTCTATTTGCAGCTCATGGTTCAGATGTTGTTTCCTGGAAGTTACATTAATTTTTAGGATGATAATGTGTCATTCGTATATCTAGAGCTGATAGCTTGTGTTTTGCGGAACATGGCTTTATGATTCAAATTTGATCACTATGTTTCATGAGATCATAAATAATGCTCTCAGAAAATTTCTGATTGCCGAAACCGCAAACCTTTGTCCAAAATTACAATGAAATTTGCCATCTACTGGTAGCGTAAATAAAAAGACGGGCTACACTTTACTTTAAATTTGATTACAATGTTATAATTTGGGCCCTGATAGTGTTTCCTAGAAAATTTCCAAAGAGAAAACTAAAAAATTTCCTAGTTTGCGATAGAATTACCGACTACTCTACGGGTAGATAAAAGTGTCAATGGATTTTCGGTACAAATTTTTACACATGTTCCCTAGATCCCAAGTATTATATTTATTTATAGGAAATTCAGTATGCCATGAATGTTTTCATATGATCTACAGATGAATCGAAGTATAATGAGACAGACCTACAAACAGAATTTTACCTTTGATAGAAGACAAATGTTCGTGCAATACGAATATTATTTATCCTTCCGCGTCATTGGATTGCATACAGCTACAATGAAGTGTGTGTGAACTTGGTGGCTCTGTGATGTCAATAAACGCGACAGTCGGATTTAAACGCCATGAGGACACGTGGTTTGTGTTTATACTTCGAGTGGATTAAAAAGTCGCATTCGCAAACTGGCTTTAGCATCCAGACTGTTGCATAGTCCTCACGACCAGTTAGTTCTTCATCGCCTAGTAAAGCATTTCATTTGCATGGCAACCGTTGGAGATGATTTTGTTGAGTGAACAACATAAGTATGGGAGACGCCAATGTGTCCCAAATGTAGTGCTTCGGGAGCAGAACGACAGAATGATACCATCAGCCTTGTGAGCGTGTATCCTCCCACACTCCCATTCCATTTTAAATTCCCTAGTCAGTCTCATCTGAAGTGGAATATGGGTCCATGTACTATACGTTGACGTAGACCTTATTATTATGGTTCTGTCTTGTCAAGGTGCTGGCAACACTTTGTTTGGGTGACTTGCATTATATACTTATGACATCATGGAAAGTAAAGTGTTTTCACTGTTTTAAGAAATAATCCTGCGAATTCCATCATCATCGATGCTTAATTCTACCACTTTTAACACTTTAATTATGTTATGTTAATGCCGAGAAATATAAAATTCGGCCATGTGCATATTATTTGTGAAAGTTTGTCTTTGAATAATAAGCGTAATTATTAATATACGTAAGGATACAGACGCTTGATGCTGAGCGCGCGAAGGTGTGCGTCGTGACGCAATGGTTGCAGAGACGAACCAAGATATGAACTGCGTGTTAACAAAATCTTAAAATTTGTGGTTCATCGTTCAGAATGTTATTGAATTAATTATGTAAACGTGAATTATGATTAATGCAAAAATTTCAAAGTGAAATTTTAATGGAGTAATTGAACGTATGCAAAAGTAAAGAAAATTACTCAAATTAACTGAAGTGCACGCCGTGGAATCTAGGAATCCAAGTGGTATATCAAAAATATTTTATATTTGCTATCAACATCATCGACTACCATGGTAAAACAACACGAATGGTTAACAAAACAATCCCATTTGTTGTGTTATCAATTTATTCAATATTTGGGAATTCAGTCACAAGTCTGATAATGGTCGGAGCTGAGCCGCAGTAACCAGGACGGAGCCAGAAAACGATTATGAGACAGAGAAGAGAAGATTGCGAGCAATTACTTCAATTCCCCCCTTTCCTTCATTTTAATCCCGTGTTGTGTTGGGAAGTGATATTAAGTAAATCAACCAGTGCTAGGTGGTCATGTGCTAGCAAGCCTGAGTAGGCAAAAATCTATTATTTCTATCCAAATTTACTTCTCGATATTTTTTGTTATTTTTTTTATTGAAATCTCAAATGGGCTAAAAGGTATTTAAAACGTACAAAGAGATTTTATTAACAGAAATTTATTTTAAAAGGTTGTACGTAAGTAATTTCATATGTGAATTATTTTTAATCAAATAAATTCTATTTTATGTATTTGTTTTGTTTTGTGTTGTTTTTCAGCATGAATCACTACCGCATGAACAACTACCGAGATTGTGGGTATTGTATCCAGGTACTTGTATTCACTCTGTAAATGTTAACGGGCTTACCGAAGACGGTGGGTACGCGCAAGTGCAACCTCAGTCTGAGTTCGTGTTGGTTCGTGATCCAATTGGAGGTTTGCATATCTTTTATTCTAGCCATTGCTAATAGCTGAGTGAAATGCTTGTTCCCTCTAACCACTAAGTCTACCATAAATAAAAATTTTTACTGCCCGAACAAGAGAATCGAACCCAGGCGGGTTACAAAAATGTCTTCCCGAACAGGGACAGGTAAGAAACGAACCCAATCGGGTTACAAGAATGGCTTATCCCGTACTGGGACTGACGAAAATCGAACCTTTCCGATTACCGTCTATGGTACCAACATTGCCTCTAGTATTTTGTCATATTTTAAGTGTTGTAATTTTAATGGTAATAAGTATGTTTTCAACCTTTCATTGTCAGGGCTGAAAAAGTTATCAAGTGCCTTCTAACCACAATCAACATCAAATAGAGGTATTGTAACCACTCAAATGGTTCCATATTTATTTTGTCCAGGACAGTACCAGCATTTACAACAAATGTCATTTTCGTATATTCTTTATTGTACACCGAAATGTGAAAAACCTAAATCTAAGTGAACTGTTATTCTTTTCTGATGGTTAGACACTCGATTTATTCTTTGTCTCAAGAAGCAGGTGGTTAGATAAACTGTGAGAATTGGAAAGTCGAAATGAACTAAGTTTCCACCCAATCAAAAGGAAATATTGTTTTCACTACAAATCAAATAATCATGCATTTCTTTGTTTAAGTCTCTATATTCACATATTTATTGGTCATTTTCTGATTCTAAATTGGATATATCGAGCATTTATTGCTATATCAATTAAGTGACCCAAAGCTGGACCGGGAACTCCACAAGTAAGAAGCTTCCATGTGAGTGTGGTTTTATCAAAGTGATAATATAGCATTAAAGATTCCAAGTGATCAACAGTAAAGATTCGTACTTTTTTAATGAAGTACAAATATAATGAAATCAAGATAGTATTTCTTAAGAATTATTAAGTAATTAAATGCTTGAAATATAAATCTGTCTATTAGGGCGGTACGAAAAAAAAAACTATTTTCTACTTCCGAAACGCTATAATGCCCAAAAGTTGCCGTTGGTATAGACAAGGAAAACCCCTAAAAGAGAAACTTTTATTTATATATCTTCCGGTCCCGCATTGCCGCTGAAATTTAAAAAATCAAGTAAATACAATAAATTTCAATGTTTTTTTAAACGAGGAAAGAATATGGCCTAAAAATTTCTTCAAGTATCTAACAAGGTGAAAATAATAAAAAAAACAATTATTTATATGATACCTTCTGATTGCGCATCGCTAACAAAAATTTGCGAAATTTGAGAGTTTATTGTTTTAAAAAACAAGTAAGATAAGGACATTACTCACCAGGAGGGGCTGACTGAACTTGGTGTTCAACTACCCAGCCAGCCATCCAATGATTAGGGTGTATTATTTACTATTGTATTTACAAATTTATAATTTTACATAATTTGTTCCCTACAAATTTCCATTTCGCCTTAATTTATGTCTATTACTAATGACTTTAAACTCTAATTTATCCGGAGGCACATTGGTAGAGCGTTAACCTCTTGTGCATGGATTTCTTGGTTTCATCCCAACTGGAGCCAAGTGAGTTTTGTGGTTGACAATCACCGTGTGTGTAGATTTTCTCGGAATTCTCCCATTTCCTTTCACTTTCTTCATTCCACCATTTTCTTTCATTTAGCATCATCACCGTCTCCTTTAAACTAGCCAGCATAATCGTGGAGCGTAAAACTTAAAAGACTCCATTTTTAACTTTTTTCTGGTTTATGCGAAAATGTAGGCATAGATGATCTTGACAAAAGTGTAGCTGTGATGAAGTCGTCTCTAGCACTCTGTCACAAGGCAAGCTGCTGTCCGTGCCTTCAAAAGTCGTCTATACCTAAGCTCTCGATTGTGCCTTCTATCATCAATGGCCATCACCAAAAGCAAATTTTCGGGATGAGCAAAGTAAGATTCCATTCTATAACGCGGTCTGCAACTTATTTAAGCTATTTTGTCAAAATACCGCGTTATCTGAATGATCTCGTAAACATGTTGGGGACTTTCGGTCAAATTAGTTGCTCAACGTAATGGCAAACCACGTAGGCATATATAACTTTAAGATAAAGTTGACAATTTGCCTCATTATCTGAAGGACTTTCTTTACTAATGTATAGGCGCAGAACTCTATTAGCTGTAGTGAGCCATCTGAATGTGACAAAGGGCCATAGTCATGAATGGAAAAGTCTTCAGAGCAGTGAACTAACTGGATGAGTTGATATGTCCAGTAAATTCAGTTAGTCTTTGGTAAGTATTTGCTTGTCTACTTCAGGAATCACACAATTGATAGGTTTAAATTCAAAAATTGGTAGAATGTGTGGACACAGTGCTAGAAACACCTTCTTCAAAGCTATAGTACGGTCAAGAATATCCATGTCTACGTTTTCGCATAAATCACAAAATAATGAAATCTTTATTTTTTCCGTCCCACATATGCCTATATACTAATTAGTCAAAAATAGACGGTGATGAGAAATGAATAAAGAAAGTGGAAGGACACGGGAGAATCCCAACTAAACCCACGCACACAGTGTCTGTCCACCAGAAATCTCACTTGGCGCGAGCTGGGAGCGAATCAAGGACGCCATACACTAGAAGTGAACATTTTATTGCTGAGGCCGTTCACCCCCGCACAAATTAGAGTTTAAAATCATTAGTAACGGACAATAATAAAGGGGAAAATGGAGATTTGTAGAGGACGAATTATGTAAAATAATAAACTTGTTACCACCAGGGGCGGATCCAGGGGAGAGCGATCGGGGATAATCAGCTCCAGAAGAAGAAACATTTTCTTTAATTTTATGTGTAAATAAAACGCATCCCAGAGTTTGCAGCCCTTGAAAGTAGCTCTAAGTAGCAGTATTACAACTCAAAGCCTCCCTCTACGCTGCGGGCAGCTCCGGAGGTAGAGACTTTTCCGATGAGTTTCGGAAACTGTATTTTTCCGACTCACTAAGAAACCTGTAGATTTTCGGAAACGACTGGAAATGTTTTCTGACGTGGGTCGGAAATGTTTCGAACATGTCCCCAATAGTTTTTGGAAGCATATTTGTTTCTTAGCGAATTGGAAAAATTTAGTTTCCGAAATTCTTCCGAAACGTCTCTGCTTCCGGAGCTGCCCGATTTTCCCGGAAAGGTTTCATAGTAAAGCTTTTCCGATTTCTTTCTGAAACGTCTCATTTTATATTTCTTATTTTAAATTCTATACAATGGAGACAATTTGAACATTATGGTCCCTCAAAAATGCTAATACAATTATAGCTTTTTAAAAATTATCTTCAATGTTGAATTGTTGTTGATTTGGAGTTTAACGTCCTTTCAGCAGCGGGGATATCTGAGATGGAAACCACTGATTAACGAGGAATCCGAAGATGAGATCCCGTCGGGAATCAAACCCGAGTCTCCCACGCAAGAGGCGCGTACACTAACCGCTTAGCCAAAGGCTATTGATTGTCTTCAATTCTGCAAATCAAAACCTATATGTTTCCCTAGAAAAACATTGGAACTTTTACGCTGATTAACAGAAGAAAATAGAAATTGCCGTGCATCATTTCGTAAGTGCACCTTCATTTTTTTATCAGTTTAAATAGTTCATCGTCTCCGAGGCCAACAGCTGTATTGGTGGAATTTAAGACAATTAAAAAAACGATGATATGAATTACATTGTATTAGCATCTTTGATGCATCATAACAAAATTCAGAAGGACTACGTGCTGAATAAAACAAAAGCAGGCATCATGTCTTAAGAAAAGATGGTGAGATAATCCAAAACGGGTAAAATACCGCAAGAAAGCAAAACGCAGAGGATTGAACTTAAATAAATTTATTCGTTCCAAAATTACTGTTCTCTTTAATGTAGTCTTACATTATTTTATAAAAGTTTCATAGTGAAACCTAAAGACCAAAATCATACGACATGTTTACCATCATTCAAATATAGCATATATATTACCGTCATTCACCACATTTTACCTCCAAATTTGAAACTAAAGTAAGGAAGAAATTGCAAAACCACGCTCATGAATTTTAACTATCATTCATTTAACTATCAACTTATAGAGTTGAGTTGATTTTCAGTTTAACATCTGGTTCAGCAGCGAGGCTGTATGAGACGTGAATCTATTGATTTACGTTGAATCCAAACCAGATTAGCTTTCGCCGGGAATCGAACCTGGGTCCCCCACGCCAAAGGCGCGTACGCTAATCGCTTAGCCCCGAAGGAGCTCTTTCCTACTTATAGAGGTTTCTATAATTCCTGAATCTTTAAAATTACCAGCTTTCGACTCTTTCCTGGAGTCTTGGTCACGGAGGTTGAAAAAGGAAGAAAGAACAGAAACATCAAGGAATAAGAAGGAATGGAATTACCAATGGGAAGAATTGTGTGAAATACACACACACAAAAGGACGGCAGTCACGTACCTAGACCTGGAAGGTTGCCAATTAATGTTATTTTTATTGTCATGCCAGTGCTATGAAAATTTTGTGAAACCAAATCCCATTCTTCACTAAGCTATTCCTTGTCTAGATTTAATTTTTTTTAATGAATAAATAAATTTTCAAATAATGAAGCACGGTAATGGCCACATACTCTATCACCAGAACAAAGGTTTCAAATTTAACTCTTCAGTTGGAAAACAATCTAAAACTTAATTTTGATAGCTGTAGCTATCTTCATCAGTTTCTGCAGACTTTATAGTTAATTATTGTGGATTTCCTCCACGTATAATATGTATTGTGTGTTAATATTATTTATACAAGGTAAACATTTCATGGAAAATTTAGTTCCAAACATTTACGCACTTTTCAAAATCAATTCAATGATCTTTCACACTGTGTTGAGCAGCTTTCCTTATTATTTTATTCGTAGACATTTTGTTCGCGACCTATGGAGAGACGGTAAAAACTGAAAACCTGAGCTTCCGTCCAGGTCACTGTAAGCTAATACTTGAAATACATTTAAGAACATTAATTTGAACCAAAGAACATTAGGTTGGTAAACATATTCCGAGAAATCGGAACAAAAAAAGAAAAAGTAAAATAAAATTATTGTATTAAGTCCGATGTCTAGTCGCTCTGATTGGAACCTCAATTGTTAGGTCAAAATATTTTCATATATACCGAAATTGTAGGGAAAAATGACATTTTCCAAGATGTCGACAAATGCCGAAAATACACTAAAACATTTTGGTAAAACGCTCACATTGGAACTTCGTTTGTCTTAACCCAGGCAGGTTTACAGATTGGTCAAACCCGAAGAAAACCGCATTTTTTGGGATGGACCCACTTGGGCATTCCTTGATCTACCGGGCTGTACCATAACAATAGATGACGTAAGACAAGCTAACATAACCAGGTTGTCACAAATGAATAAAGTAGAAGCAGAAAGAGGACAGCAAAACTTATTTATGATCTGAGGAATGAAGTTTAGTACAGTTTTCCTTCTTGTACTTAATACAATAAGTTTCATGTGTATGTGTGGCTGCTACTGACATCCGTAATGTTGAAACATAAGGTAGAAAAAGGATCTGTACAAGCCTACAAACACACTTTGCGTAACGTTTCCTTGCTCTCAAAAGATTCTATCTGTCTCAAAAGATTCTAGATCATTTACCATTTTATGTATGATCAATAAAGAGAGTATACCCACCTCGGGTAATGTGCCGAAGAAACTCATTATTTATTAAGTACTGGAAGAACGACCAAATGTTGAGTTGAGTTAAATTTGAGTTTATCGCCCCTTTCTGCAGCGATGATATATGAGACGGGACCAACTGATTAACGTCGTACCCAAACCACATGAACTCCAGCCGGAAATCGAACCCCGGTCTCCCACGCCAAAAGTTCGTACGCTACCCGTTTAGTCACGGAGAAGTTCACGACCAAATTTTCTAGAAACGACTAAACATAAATACATTAATGTCCTGCGATCCAATATGACCAGTTGCACATTATCTTTTTAAAAAAATCAGAGGAAGCTGTTCAGACTTCAAAATATGTCACAGTCTTACCATTAGTCCGCCAGATTTAGTGAGCACTTGCGTCTATCACTGACAAAGTAGAACGCGCGAAAATACTAATCGATTGCGTCTGCAGTGACGTATCTTAAAGTTAGGTTCTGAACCTTTGCGTTCTCACTAACATCGGTTAGGTAACCTTAGGCTCTGTTGTGTTGGTATTTTTTGTTTCTAAGTAATTATATTTTCGTAACAAAGGTACCTTTGCACCAAGTATCCATTTCGCCTATATATATAGTCCACAATTTGATGAGCTCTTTCGCACTTAACCCAACCCCCTTGCGCCCACAACCACTAAGCTTAAAAAAGACACATCTCATTAATTATAGGGTAATAGTATACGATGTATACTCCATATATGGGGCACTTGTAAAAAATAAGGCATTACTCGAGCAGACGGTTCTACCAAATTTTAACTCATTTCTTAAATTTACAGGTTAGACTAAAGCTTTGTATTTCTTTTAGCAGCCGATGCACTAAATGAGGAGCTCTATTACCACTTGCAGATCGATTAGAAGAGAGCTTAGTAGAAGAATACAGAGTGGAAGTATGGTATGAAGACCACAGTGCATAAAGGAGACCAACTTTTAGGTGGCCATTAAAAGTAAGAATGCTGCATAACTCTCTGAGGATATTACATTTTTAAGTAAATTTTAGACTTTCTCTCGAACAGTTACAGCTTCCTTACTATTTAGCGTAGGATCATAGCTAATATCTCGTTTTTTTCACGATAGAGCATACTCTCCAACGGCATCACTTGCTTGGCCGTATTATACAAGAGAAACGGGAAATTTTCGAAACAAGTTCAAAATTATTTCCCCTCTGGTACGGCGCTGAGTTTCCGTAGGGTGTTTTTTTTAATAGTTATTTAAATAATAGACTTGCAAAATTTCAATCTTGCATCTGGAAAACTAAAGTAGGGAGAAATATTTTTAAAGCCTGAAGGTGACCTACATATATACATAACCCAGGAATATGATCCCTGGACCGGGTCCAGTTCGGGTTTCATGTTGGGATTTACAAAAATAATAAATACACAAAGATACACAATCAATATGTAAAGTTTCAATCTGTTATCTTGAAAAGTAAAAGCGTGATTTTTTTTTAAATTTGCCTTCGGAAAAGGAAGGTGACGCCCCTCCGCTTCCAAGACACATCTGCGGTGTCCTTTGCTCCATCCTCGGTTTGCCCAATAAAGAATGGCTTTCATACCTGAAATAGAACTTAAATAACTGGACAAAGACGATACTACGCCATCAAGGGCGCCCATCAGGGGGGCAAGGTGGGGCGCTCTCCTCCCCTAAGAGGAAATGTTGGAAATATTGAAAACTCAATAGAATTTTTACATTAGTTACAGCAAATTTTGGAAATGTATTTGAAACGTCGTTTATACTTGTCCCCCTTGGTAACCACAACATGACCATAAATATACTCTAAATCGTAAAAGGGCTAAACGAGTCAGGGCAGGAGCCCAGCAGGGAGGCCTGGCAGCGAGGGGGATTGTCCTTAAGAGCTAGACGTTTGAGCGAGGAGGTTATACGCATAAATGAGGATAGTGAAAGAGCACATTTACATTTATATATTTTTACTATCATTCAAAATTCATTTCAATATACTGTTCAAAGAGAGTAATTGAAGACTTTAGAGCAAAAACAGGTTAAGTACAAAAAATGAAAATGTAAAAGAGGTAGATTCACATCGGTTAACACTCATCCGATTTTCTTCAAACTTGTCACATATATAGCAAACAGAAAATAAATCGACACGTATTTTTTTGTTTCTTTCGAAAAATAGGTTAAGGGGCGCAAAAAAAACCTTTTCAAAAATAGGCCCTCTTGATTAAAGGGCCACATTAAAGAAACGAAACTCTACCGATGCAAAGTAGGAAACACGTGTTTTGTCGTTTCTGCGAGAAAAGAGTTTAAGAGGGCAATGGCTCCCTTCGAAATTACAAAGAACCCGCATGATCTTCGGTGGAATTGCTTACAATCGTGATATGTTATAGATATTGTGTACCTGGCACAGCCACCCTAAACTGACCTTTTGGCCACTACAGGGCCCCATTTTGAAAACAGAGAAGGTAACGATATTCTGTGTTTCGGTAAAAATGAATGAAACTGTGATGTGTTGTAGATATTGTGATCCTGAGACAACGTGTCCATTTGTACAAACATCGATCTCTGACCGTTTGGCCACTATAGGGCACTTTTCTATAGGACGGATTTCAAAAAAATCGTAGACCTATACGTTGACGGCCCTAGTACGCCTTCTAATTATCACAGCAACATGAACAATGCCTCATTTTAAAGGTTATAAAACGCACATTTCAACTTGTTAACTCGTTCCGAACTTGTAGAAGAAGACGACTAAAGTGTTGAATAAAAATTGATATTTTGTTTTAGGAAAATGTCAAAAGCTGGCAAGACTGTTACTTGTCGTACACAGGAAAAATACTTTCACGTGTACGCCAGTCATTGGGTTCAATCATGCAAAACGTTAAGAGCGATGTTCAATACCAAGTGAGGAAACATTCCGAATATGTTTGCTACGAGAATTACCCTCTACATATTTTTCGAAATATTTTGGTCTACCCTGATGTCGGTAATTGGCACAGAGATATAAGCCATACCTCAGTTGAAAGCTTGTGATACACAGAGTTTAACGAGGTAACGCCTGTGCTCCTCGTGAACAACCCGTTGACGAAATTGAAAAAGAAATTCAAAAATATGAAATAAAAAATACATTTTCCCGAAGTTCGCAACACTGTTTTGTCGTTCGCAAGAATGGCCATACACAGGATATCATTCGTTAATATGTGTATTTATCTTTTTTGATACCACTTTTATGCTTGTTGCTTCTTTCGAGGGAGAGTCTCTCTTTCCCAAATGGTCAGGGTGAGGGGAAACTTTTACATTCAGCTTCTCCCTTTACCCTCCGCTGCTGGACTCCCGATGTAGACGACATGCATACCGTTGGAACGTTTGATCCTTTCTAAAGATGTAGACACCTAGATTATCGCTTTATGTTAATTAGGAGCGAAAAGATGTCGGTTTAAAATTCTGGCTCAAATCTTGAGTTTTTCGTCCTGTAAAGGCTAAATGAGCAGAAGATACGTACCTTTTTTTCTGAATTTCGGTGGAATTGCTCCAAGCCGCTTGTTCATATTGTCTCCTGAGAAAATCTTCAATGGGCACAACCACCCATCATTGACTGTTTCACCACTTAAGGACCACATTTTTTGACAACAGCAGATTTAGGTCTGGATGGCGGTGGAATTGGTTGAAACCGTGATATATTGTAGATAATGTGATCCTGAGAAAACATCTCAATGGACACAACCACAAATCACTGACCATTTGGCAACTACAGGACCACATTTCTTAAAACAGCAGAAGGTAAGGGCATTCTGGATTTGTTTTTGAATTGTCTGAAGCCACGAAACGTCGTATCCAACAACCCGCAAAAAAGGGATGGGGAGAGTAGCGTGTAACATCATTTAAGCATAGACAACATTTCGATGTTCATCTTGAGGGACGAATGGAAAACCCTGGAAAGCACTAGAGAAGTTTTCTTAGGATCATGACAACTACAATGTATCACAGTTTCATTCATTTTCACCGTAATCAAAAATATCGTTATACGCGGCTGCTTTCAAAAAGCTAGACCTGTAGTGTCCATATGGATAACAATTGATGGTTGTGTACAATACGACTTTCTCACACGATGAGATCTACAACATATCACAAACTTACTCATTCTTACAGAAATCCAGAACATCGTTATACTTGGCTGTCTCCAAGAAAGTAACTCTGTGCTGACCAAACGATTAGTGACTTGTGGTTGTGTCCATTAAGACTTTTTTACGGGATGATAATATCTACAACATATCACTGTTTCTGTCATTTTGACCGAAATCCAGCATATCACTATCGTTGGCTCGGATGCTTTCAAAAAAAGTGGCCAAACGGTCAAAAATTGATGGTTTTGTCCATTAAGACGTTTTCTGAGGATTACAATAGCTACAACCTATCGCAGTTTCAAGAAATTACACCGAAATTCAGAATACCGTTACCTTCTGCTCTTGTTTATGTTAAAAGCCCTGCAGTGGCCAAATGGTCAGTGATGGATGGTTGTACAAATTGAGACTTTTTCTCAGGATCACAATATCTAGAACACATAACGGTTTCATTCATTTTTACCGAATCCAGAAAACCGTTACCTTGTCTATTTTAAAATATGTGGTCAAACGATCAGTGATGGGTGGCTGTGCGTATTGAGACTTTTTCTTAGGATCATAATATCTACAACTTATCACAGTTTCAGCAATTTTCATCGATATCCAGAATATCACTACTTTCGGCTGCTTTAAAAAAAGTGTCCCTGTAGTGGCCTAACGGTCAGTGATTGGTGGTTATGTCCGCTAAGATTTTTTCAGCATCAAAATATCTACAATATATTGCACTTTCAGTAATTTTTACTGAAATCCAGAATATCGTTATCCTCGGCTGTTTTCAAAAAGTGGACCTGTAGTGGCAAAACGGTCAGTGATTTTTGGTTGTGCCAATTGAGACTTTTTCTCAGGTACACAATATCTAAACATATCACGATTGTAAGCAATTAGACCGAAATCTAACTTCCGTAAATATAGTGCGGGTCTTTTGTCATTTCGAAGGAAGCCCTTGCCCTCTTAAACTCTTTTCTCGCAAAAACGATGAAACATGTATTTCCTACTTTGAAATCATTTTTGCATCGGTAGAGTTTCGTTTGTTTAATGTGGCCCTTTTAAGCAAAAGGTCCAAATTTTGAAAAGGGGACCTTTGTGCCCCCTTAACCAATTTTCTGAAAGAAAGAAAAAAATACATGTTGATTTATTTTTGGTTTACTAAATATGTGTCAAATTTGAAGAAAATCGGATGAGTGGAAACCTTTGTGAAGCTACCTCCTTTAAATTTTCATTTTTTTTTTTTTTTGACTTAACCTGTTTTTGTCTCAAAGTCTTCAATTATTTATATTCACACTATCGTTTTCTCATGAGAAATATTTCACATAGCGTTTTACCTATAAATTTTCTATTTGGTAGATCCGTTTTCAGTGGTGGATCTAGACCGGTGCCGGGGGAGCCTATGATCTCCCAATTTTTTGTGACAAAAGTCATTTTAGTTATTATTTATATATTTTTGGAAGTTTGTAGTCTGGGATTCTGGCTGTCCCGACCTTCGAGATTCGACCCTGACCGTCGGCTTATGTTTAGCAGAAAATGTTCAGAAATTGTCTGTAAAAAATGTTACAATTTTACTAATTTATCTTTAAATTAGGTTAGTTTTGTTTACGTTAGGCAAGAACTGGTTATTTTATGTTAGATTATGGTAGTGTAGGGGTCTAGCATAAGTTTGGGAAAAATTATACAATTTCGGCAAGAGTGCACTTTGTGCGGAACAAGTGATTTTTTTTGTATCTTTTAATTTCTCTCTCAATCTTGCAAATATAAGATCTGCACTGTGAGTGTTACTTCCTTCACAAAACATAGCTGAGCGAGCGAAGGGGGTTTTAATCCCTGGATGGCTGTTTAGCTATTGTTCCTATGAACGTTCTGCACAAAGTGGACTCTTGTCGAATTTTGCTTACTTCTGCTAATGTTAGGTTATTTTCGGTTAGTTCAGCTTAGCTTATGTTAGACTGGGGGCATTACTCGAGCAGACACATTTCTTATATTTCTGGTTAGGTTAAAGCTTTGTATTTATTTTAGCAGACTGCACTAAATGAGGAACTCCATTACCACTTGCAGATTGACTTCAGGACGGCTTAATATTAATACAGTATGGACATGTGGCATAAAAACCACAGTGCATAAAATACGTACCAATAAGTGCTAGGACCATTAAAAATCACGAATGCCATCTAACCAAGTCAGGGTAGGATCACATTAGGGAGTCATTAGCGTCAGCGGGGGCGTGCATCTGCAGGGAGGAGGCGGATCAGCGACAGAGAGTATACGCATAAACGAGGGTAGTGGAAGAGCACACTTACATATACAATACTTTTACTATCATGCAAGCAATGTAAGGCGATTTTTTCTGTTCATTTGCATCGTACTAAATCTTAGTATCTGTTTTTTCTGTTAGCTTGAAGGTTACTAATATATTTCAAGGTAATTTGTCGACATTCTCTGTTTAGATACAAAAAAACTCGTTTATAGTAACTGGCATTAAAATAAACAATTGATGTTTTTGTCACAGTTTTAAACTATAGTCGCTTTCCGAAATATATGAATACGTTATTCGAATTTAAGGCAGTATATGTATAACTCATACCCCAACAAAATAATAAGATCAAAAATAGAATCTGTTCCTCAGATCCAAAGTTCAATTAAAAAATATTTGCTATCTCTAGCCTTTTTTGTCCAATTGAAATAAGTATTAAAACCAGATGTACTATTGAATTTCAACAATTTCAAGTTTTCGTAGAACTGTAGGTGATGAAAGCATGTTCTCATGAGACGCTGAATGCATCCAGAAATACCGCTTGTACCTATCTGTTACGGTACTGTTATAGCGATAAGGTTGAAACGGGAAACGGTTGATTAATACCACTCCCGTTTAAAAATTACAACATAGAAGATGGAAGCTATTCTTCAGTTGCTAACGCGATTGCAATTTTTTTCTAAATATTTTATATATTTTCTTATATTAAAATAGTATTGAAACCGGCAATATTAGTAAATTTCAAAAAATACTGCTTTTGATAGATTGCGGCGAGAAGTGAAAATAACTGGATCAATTGTAGAAAGCACCTGTCACAATTTATTATAATAACTCTTTGAAACCGGAAATGGTTAATGTGTGACCACTTCCAATTAATATAGATGTCACTGGTTCGATCCCAGTTCCCGCTAAGTGTTCTTTGTAATAGAGAAACATTGTGTGCTCTGTTTTTTTCGGGGTTCTCATGTATCCTCAACTTACTTCATTCCGCCATTTCTTTCATTTCTCATCATAAACGTCTACTTTACCTTACATCTTAAGCGTGATACGTAAAACGGAAAGATACCATTTCATTTCCGTTTCTGAAAACTATTGAGATAACATTCAAGGCTCATTATGTAAACAGTTTCTTATATAAATGCAACTCATAATGTGTATATAGCTACTTGAAATATCTATTACTTTCGGGGATACAAAAATTAGTAAAATTTGATATTTAAAATTACGTAT
Source organism: Thermobia domestica (assembly GCF_964235325.1). Lineage (NCBI taxonomy): Eukaryota > Metazoa > Arthropoda > Insecta > Zygentoma > Lepismatidae > Thermobia > Thermobia domestica. The sequence goes on along the minus strand of NC_137454.1, from coordinate 356,533,510 downwards.
TTGAGAGAATTTGTATTTAATTATTTGTTTTCTTGCTTCTATAAGACTATAGCAAGATTTTGAAAGGTGTAGTTAAAACAAGTTATCCGAATTAAAGGATTTAAGAAGCCTTGCAATCTTTTCCAGCATTATCATGTCTCAGAACATTTTGATAAGTTACTGTAAATTATATATATATATATATATATATATATATATATATATATATATATATATATATATATATATATATATATATATATATATCTTATATATAAAAGAGAACGCACAAATCCTTTGTTCCCTCATCACGCTAATACGGCTGAACCAATTTCTTTCATTTTTGGGGGGTTATTAGGATTTGGACCCTAGATGGTTTTTATCATATCACTTTAATTTTTAATTACCAGTGTCTTGAGATAATTGACCATTCAAGTGTCCATAACGTACAAATCCTTTGTTAGTTCATCATAGGTAAAAATAAACGTATTTATATGCAACCCGCATGACCGTGTCACTCGGCGGGTTAACATAAATGACAGGCGATATAATGTTAACATTTACTGCAATCTACTATGGTTTTTATCATATCACTTGAAAGCGAAAAAGTAAAAATTATCTAAGTAACAAAGTTTATTGCGTTCCGGGGTGACCGCAGCGAAGGAGGGCGGGTTAACATAAATGACAGGCGATATAATGTTAACATTTACTGTAATCTTCTATGGTTTTTATCATATCACTTGAAAGCGAAAAAGTAAAAATTATCTAAGTAACAAAGTTTATTGCGTTCCGAGGTGACCGCAGCGAAGCGGGGTGAACGCTGCTAGTCTTATATATAAAAGAGAACGCACAAATCCTTTGTTCCCTCATCACGCTAATACGGCTGAACCAATTTCTTTCATTTTTGGGGGGTTATTAGGATTTGGACCCTAGATGGTTTTTATCATATCACTTTAATTTTTAATTACCAGTGTCTTGAGATAATTGACCATTCAAGTGTCCATAACGTACAAATCCTTTGTTAGTTCATAATAGGTAAAAATAAACGTATTTATATGCAACCCGCATGACCGTGTCACTCGGCGGGTTAACATAAATGACAGGCGATATAATGTTAACATTTACTGCAATCTACTATGGTTTTTATCATATCACTTGAAAGCGAAAAAGTAAAAATTATCTAAGTAACAAAGTTTATTGCGTTCCGGGGTGACCGCAGCGAAGCGGGGCGGGTTAACATAAATGACAGGCGATATAATGTTAACATTTACTGCAATCTTCTATGGTTTTTATCATATCACTTGAAAGCGAAAAAGTAAAAATTATCTAAGTAACAAAGTTAATTGCGTTCCGGGGTGACCGCAGCGAAGCGGGGTGAACGCTGCTAGTATATATATATATATATATATATATATATATATATATATATATATATATATATATATATTATAAACTATCTATGAAATTAAATGAGCTAATTGTCTAAGTAGATTTTCATAATACAGCCGTTTGAAAATGCTAATTTTTTCATCCATTATAACTTTGTTCGTGATAACTCGAAATACGTGATAGCATTATCGTAGTGTTCCTTTTGTACTTTTCATGTGTGTAGCTGAGTCTATCTCGCTACAGTTGTTAATGCAGTTAAAGTCATCGAAATTTCTATATTTGTATTACTCTATCGTCCTTAATTCGCAACACTAAATAATATCCCAACCTTTGATCACGCATTACTTCATTGACAGCATGTTGCATCTGTAAAACACGTGCTATAGATTATAGTCATCAATTGCACTAAAAAAAATTGTAGGTGGCGTACTCAAAAACATAAGTTAGATGCGTAATTCCTGTAGATTTTGTACTTAACGTACAGCACACGTATAACAGAAAACGCATATTTTAAATACTTTCTGTATAAGTGTTCCATCTATACGTACTTTCTGTATGAAACAATGTAGGCGGTCAGGATCTCACATACAAATGGACGTATATAACATATAGCTGCCGAAGGTAACAAAAGTATATGCATGTGATATACGGAAAACTCGTAAATGTCAGACGTTTTGCAACGGCATTATGTAACACCTAAGGACAGTGCCTATGTAGCATACGGATAACCTCAGTTTTTATTTCTATAGGAGGCAAGAGGATACCGTATATTTGTTCAATATACCGCTGTCCGGAGAACGGATTTTTCTCTGTGTAAAACAGACAACACACAATATCAAAGGGGTAGACACGAAGCCTTCACGATGAAAGCCAAAGAGGGACGAACCATTTAGAAGTCATGTATAAAAGAAGACTAGGAGTCGTCCAAATTATGAATTGGTCACTGATCGCATAACTCACAGCACCTGCTCCTGATGTCGCACTGAACGAAATAGTATCACCTTTCCTAAATCTCTGGAAGCTGCCGTAGGCTAAGGAGGTCCCTAATCACAAGGTAAACCTCTGGGGGCTGTCATGAGCTAATAGATTTCTGCACTGGAGTACTTATTTCGGTCACCATTCCTTTCGATGAAGATAAACACTAAATTTGTATTGTACAAAGGAGTTTTGTAAGAATCTATAAATAAATTTTGCGAGGGGCTAAATCATGGACTTTTATTATCTCTACAAAAATACATTACATGGTGATAGCCACGGATTTTTGTGCGTAACGCACAATTTATTAACAAAATTGAGACTTTTTTAGCACATAAATAAGATAAGTGTATTTTTTTCTTTTCCATTTTTTCTCTTTTCTCTTATACATATTCTAATAGTGCAATTTTTATGCCGGAGATAAGATCAGGTAGGCAGACGCTTAGATCAGAATAAGATAATAGTAAAATTGCTGATAGTATGTCGGAAGGTTCACCAAATATGTCTTTCAGTATGCCTCATCTAATAAAGTATTCTTCTCACATAAATCAAAATTCAGATAGTCATTTTATGCTATATGACCATATGGCCACTGTGTGGTCAGGTTAGCAACTAAGAAAATAGGTCTTATCTATTTGCAGGATACAACATTGGATTTAGTTTTACAGCTTAAAAATCGAAATCAGTACGGGACATTAACATATTAAAATTTCAGAAACCAAATTAATCTTTTAATTATACCTAAAATAGCTTCATGTGAAGAAAAACATATTTTTTTCCTGTGTAGCAGAGATTTAAAGAACCCATAGACTCCAATTTCCTTCGAAAATAAAGGGCTATTCGGTAATTGAGACTAGACGCAATGGAGGGAGAGAAAATTCACTACCTCTCCTGGGACTCCAGCGAGATTTCCTCAACAAAATAGCACTTGAGGGCTGAAACCGTAGAAAACCTACAGACAAAACCAAATCTTTTTCGTACGATTTATCACGAAAAAGATCAAGCCGAATTATCGCAAGCATTACAGTACGTCCAGAACCTTATATCTCATAGTTCAACCTATCTATTGGCTAACAATCCTACATTGTTATTCCAAAGTCAATAATCTTACCAACGCACATTTCCTTTGCAAATGCAACCTGGCTTACATCAGCAGCAAAGTTATGTTCATGTACCTGTACAACAATCACACCTAATTAATAATTTTTAGCATAATCCGTCTGTATCATCTTTATAGCTATCGACATCAAACCACTAAAACAGCACGAAGATAACCACAATTTCATTGACATTCCCCACCAAGAGAAAAATTCTACTGAAAATTATTTCTCCTTCCTGGCCAATATGATGCCGTAGCTTTCATTGTTAATTACTCAGACTAGATATCGGAATCAATCCAGGGATACAGGACAGAAATATATAAGAAGGAGAGCTAATTACCAACATGGCGGAAAAATAAAAAGAGGAAGTAAGCACTGCAGGACAATCAACAAACCGCATCTTTAAAAGATCAAATATTAGTCTGTGCTATCTACCGAAAGCGCTGCGACAGAGCTTCCAGCTGTTTTAAATTCCGAAAAACATGTAGAGCCGCCGCTACTTATAAAACTACCCAATAGAAAAAACTTCCAAATTCTAATAAAGAAAAAATAGAGACTCTTAATCACAATTTGGAATAAGTAAATTTTGAAATTCCTACTGTAGACCACCAGTCAACAGCTCTGACTGATCTTGGAATGTTAGCTAGAGAATGAAACCAGTAAATCAATTTAATCTATAACTACTAAAGTAGGACGACAAACTGCTTTTGTTAACAGATAGATCTATATCGATTTGGCCTTTCGTAAAAATTTCTCCTGGTATTCATTTAACTCTGTTTAATACAATAGTAAAGGGGATATTTGGTAGAAATATATATTTGACACATAGCACTAATTACTTTCAAGGTTGATCAAACAACATTAATCATTATTTTCGAGTAGTACAGAAATCAACCACACCAATCAGTTTTCGAATAGATTTCCTATGGCGTACATTTGCTACAGTTGGTTTAAACAAAAATATTACTTCTCTCTTCAAGCATTCATGGAATCCAACATTTCCTGGAGGGAAGCAAGTAAACACATATCAGTGCGTGCGAGACATGTTATCACGCAAACGTAGTATGATTATATTTTCCTTACTAAAAACATTAAACTCCCTTCTCGATCTCATACGTTCATATCTTTTTCAATGAAGAAAACCTAGACGACAAAGAATCTTTCTTTGTATCATTACTTCCCGTATTGCTCAAGAAACATAAGTTAGGAGCCATTGGCCACAAAATTTATACAAATAATGTGACTAGTTATAAATTCTAACATCTACTGTATTACCTTAAACCAGGAAACAGCAGTGCCTGCTCTTGGGGAAGGGCACGAATTTTCTTTTAACTCTATGGGAACGCCATCCTCCATAGAAAATACAGAACAGTTGACAAGACAAGGATACATTTATATACGTTTACCATACACAGTGACATATTTTTAAAATGATCTTTTGATATTAACTTGAATATGGATAAATTTCATAAACAAGTAATTTGCAAAATTTTTATACAAGTATATGGACGATTTCACATACATTCCAGGTGATATAGTTCACTTCATTGTCTATGTTCATGTAATAAGGATTTCGAAATGTGCTTCGTTTCACGATCGATTACCACACATTCGTATTCATAGCAGATTCCAAGTGGATAAGCAAATACAGGAATACCAAGATCATAAGTCCCACACATGATAATATCGTTAACTATTCATTGATTCTTATACGAAAACCCAGAAGAAATGATTTTTGGATTCTCCTTAACCTCCAAAGATGTAATACTTACACAAAATATCTCTCTGTACCGTTTGAATCTACAGAAGATATTTTAAATTCTCTCAAAGGCAAAAAACTTATAACAACATTTGCTCTCTCTCTAAGAGCTTTTTCCAGATCATGCTTCACCCTAAAAACCGTAGATACATGACCTTTGATGTCAACCATACGACGAAATCGTATAAATTTCTGTGGTGAATCATGGGAAATCTTACATGCTCTCAAGCCTTGAGTATAGCTAAGAGAATGATTTTGGAGGGACCATCAGACAGAATAACTTCATTCGTTGACGACATTGTGTTAGGAAGTTATAATTTTCAGTAGCAACTAGCAGATCTCGAATTCTTATTTCCGAACTTACGAACCCATGACTTCTGTGCTTCTTCTATAAAGATACATTTATGTTTCCAATAGTTAAATGTTCTTTGATATCTCGTTTCGGGTGATTCTAGTAAAATGTCACCTAAAATGGCGAAGAAAATTCCAGAATCTAAGAAACTACTACAAAAAGTATTTTGAAGAGTTTCATTGACCTTTTTTCCTAATTAAGGGTGCATGTTAGAGAATTTACAATAAAATAGGACCATTTCAACAATTGCATCCCCTCATTCAAAATTTAAATGGACTAAGAAACACGACAATGTGAACAAGTAATAGAACGATATACTCCAGGATGCCACCCTTTCATCTTCATGACTCATTGGAGATAAGAGTTTATAATGAGTTCAGAAAAATCCAAGTAGCAGGGATACTGGCCTCCTATGATCCAAAGACAGATTTAGAAAAAGGTAGCCTACCGAAGCTGTTGAATTACTAAGACAGAGCGAAAGCTAGTATATGATATAGACAAATGGCATGTGATATATTCTTTACGCAAGTTCAAGATGAAGAAATTAATTTGAAACAAACAAACCGAGTTATTGTATCATCCTGTGAAAAATTTGATGACCATGGATCTTTGATGCATTGCATCCGTTCCCGAGTAAAAATAAAAAAAAAAAAACTAAACACAAAATAGTAGCGAAAGTACTAGCTACACGTAAAATGTTAGGAAAAACCTTAGATTCTATAACAGCTAAAACCTTCGAGAACTTCGTAGATGAAGAAATTATTCTTCGTTTTGGTGCATTTAGTATATTGAACCTAGAGCACCATCCGGTACATAGTGTCACAGGTCTTGAACATTTTTCTCACAAATACGATTTTACTAACAAATTTTCTCCAGCATAAAACCATGGTTTAATTAGATTTATTGAAAAAGTGAATAAGATTATACAGGGCCGCATATAATTCTTCCTTCGAGAACATAATACTGACTGGAAGAATTGGCTACCCATGTTATTATTCCAATCAACACTATTAATTCCCTATTGTTTGGATACGAACTCTGTATACCATAAGAATGCACGTTCGAACGTGAGGATACTATACAAGTCGACAAAGACAACTTAATATCAATGAAGAATAAAGTTAAAACCGACTTGATAAAAGCTTACACGAATAAAAAAATATGATAAACGAAATAGACAAACATCCTTTCAGTCTGAAGACCTGATATTAGTATATTAACCAGCAAGAAAACATTGTCACACGGAGACCTTCACTACTTCCTACCAAGGTCCTGCAAAAGCAGTACAAAATTCAATCCAAATTTGTATCGTGTACACCTACCATCAACATTCAAGAAAAAGATCCAAGATATTTCTATAGATGGAATTAAGCCATTTTACACCGAGTAAAGAACAACATATTCGTCAACACGGACTTTACAAGGGGACAAAATGCAGGAAGAAGATAACATAACTAGAAGAACTCACCAGCAGCAGAAAAAGTAAAGCAATAGAAAAAATAGAAGAGTTGAACTACTGCGGCCATCTCCCTTTATTCACTTCTGCAATTTTTCTCATCCCGGTATTTAACTGGGCTCAATCCTTTCTTTCCCATTCTATCTATGACTTGTCAGTTTGGCATTTTGTCTTCTCACGTACGTTTTTTTTATAGTCAGCAATCTAGAAAAGGACTAAATACAATATTTTCTTGTTTCCAACATATCTTGTACACTCAGAATTATGTGATTGTATTTCACGTTATTTTTTTTTTCAACAGGATGTTCACAAAATCAGACTTCTCGTTACTTTATACAGAGTGACCAAAACTTCACGTTTTTTAATGTCCTTTTTTAGAATAAAGATGCTCCTGAATATTATCTCGATTTTCATTCTGTTCTTCATTTTGACACTCACAATTATCTATTTGTGCATCATATTTTTTATGTCCCGTTATAAAGGTAAAGGAATATCATTGCGCATGGACATTTCGCTATTATTTACAATCATTAATTTAGAGACAACACACGAAATAAACAGGAAGATACGAAGTCTTCACTACCGAACCCGAGAAGGAACGAACCACCCAATCACCTATAAGACAAGAACATGTCCAAATTTCATTTGACCACTGATCGCATAACCCTCAACACCTGCTCCTGAGGTCGCCCTGGATGAAGGAGTATTACCTTACCTAAATCTATGCATGCTGCCGTGCACTAAGGGGTTTCCGTACAAAAGTATTTCTTTCTTTCACCTATACTTGTAATAAAGATAGGAACTGAATTATTCTCCCTTTACTTTACAAAGAAGTTTTCAAATAATTTATAAATAAATTTGGTTAGGAGTTAAAGCCCGGACTACTATTGTCTCCAACAAAATACATTACATTATATGTAATAGTGAAAGTTTTCTTTCAACATGTAGTTTGAAGTATGTAATAATCATGAAATAAGACAATTGAAACAGTAATACTTTATGTTGGATTGTTGGCATTATTAATATTGTGGTATAACAAAGAGTACCAAATAATGTCCCTCCGAATATTTACATGGTACATTTTTCTTATATTTTCCGTCTGTTTGTGAAAATATTACAAAGGTATATCAAGCTAAATGGTTGAACATACAACTCATACAACTCATAGATTGTGGTCCTGTTCAGCGTAGAGGAAGCCACACATACGCAATCCAAAAGTGCATATTTCCTCAATTTTCAATAATTTTTCAAGGTATTCCCTATAATGTGTAATTCTCAGATATGCTGATAATAGAGTTTTCAGATATACCATAATTTCAAGGAGGTTCGAAAGTAGGCAGGAAATAAGCCATGACCAAAATGCACATCCAATGCTTCGGAGGGAAGTCGGAAGTATTACGAACCTTCAGCTCCATGATTTTTGAGTTCGGAATAATGTGTGTCGCGATGTATTTCTTCACAGTATATTTCACGTTTTCACCATTTATAAGCATGAAAGAAAATATTGCAGCATGCGTTATCCCGAGGAGGAGAAACCGTGCTGCTGATGGTTCTTAACACTTCCGATACCGCGCCAAAGGATTCCATGTTCACTTTTATCAAGAGCTGAATGTTTCCCTACTTTCGATTAATCATTAAATAAACAAAAATGAGCATATTTCAAAATTCGGTAGATGGCACGACTGGGAATTTCTCTTTGCATGAAATACTCCGTATATCTATTGAACGTTAATGAAATATGTATTTTTGGATTTTGTATGCGTGACTTTATTTACGCTGACAAGGACCACTATCCAAAGTTTGTGGAATACAAAATTCGTATTATTGAAATCTTGATTTTGGACAGCCCTAGATCTGAAACTTTGCTCTTCTACCCACAGGTCCATATGAGCTTTTTCTCTTGTTTTGATATAAGGAACCACCTATTACAGTTTGTCCGTATAGTTCATTAATACCTTGTAAATATATATATATATACATATATATATATATATATATATATATATATATATAGATAGATAGATAGATAGATAGATAGATAGATATAGATATAGATATATCTTGAACATTATATTTTGTAAAATTCATGCATAGGGCAATGCAGCTCAGTGGAAGCCCTCAGTTGCGTTTGGATCCTGGTTCGATTTCCGGTAAAGTAAGTTTGTTGTGGAGAACATTGTTTCACTTTTACTTTCCACTTTCCTCCCACTTTTCATTCCACCAATAATTATATCATTATTCATGTACTAGAGCTTAGCCCCTTCCACATCGGCACTAATTTTAAAAGATATGTGAAAAATTAGTGCCCAATTAGTGCTGATAACCTGTAATGTTAAAAAAATGTGCTATTACACAGACGTCAAAAACATAATAGATTCTGGATGAGACTAGGTTCACGCTAGCCCCACCCATTCAACCGATCGAGATAAAACATACACAAACTTGGGGTTAAATTAGTGCTGCCGATACCACATAAAAATAAAATTAGAGCTATTATAAGAAGGTTAAAAAATATTCGAAAATGATCAATGGGACATCCTCAAAGAAAACCAAAGATCCGAACTTTTATGATAAGATATAAAGCACTAATCTTCTTTCTATGTAGTATCGTCAGCACTAATTTAGCACCAATTTTTGGCATAGTTTGCAAAATTAGTGTTGCATTATTAGAAGTGAGTGGGGCTATCTTCAAGTGATTCTGGCCATACGAACACGAGAATTGATTTTAAAACATGTGTCAAAAGTTAGCGTCTAATTAGTGCTGACGAACTATAATGATAAAAAATAGTGCTGTTAGACAAACATCAAAAAACAAAAAGAAAAGATTCTGGATTGGGCTAAGTTCACGCTACCCACACCCTCTCAACCGATTGAGATCAAACTTATACACAAAGTTAGTGTTAAATTAGAAATGTCCATACCGCATGGAAAGAAAATTAGTGCCATTATAAGAAGGCCACATATATTCGAAAATCTAACATGCTGGTACCATCAAAGAAAACAATCAATCATTATTTGTATATTACTATACATAGCACTAATTTTCTTTCTATGTTGTATCGTCAGCACTAATACAGGACTAAGTTTTGGCATAGTTTTCAAAATTATTCCTGTCACACAAACTTCAAAAAAACAAAAAGGGTGGGTGTGGCTAGCGTCAACGTAGCCCCACCAACTCAGCCGATTGAGATAAAACCTATACACAAGGTTAGTGTTAAGTTAGTGCTAACGATAAGGCACAAAGCAAAACTAGTACCATTATAAGAAGGCCAAGTATATTCGAAAATCTAATATGGTGGCATCATCAAAGAAAACAATCCATCGTCATTTCTATGATACTATACATAGTACTAATTATCTTTCTATGCGGTGTCGTCAGCACTAATTTTTGTATATTTTAAAAAATAAGTGCTGTCACACAAACATCCAAAAATGAAAAAAAAGATATAGGTGGGGCTAGCGTGAAAGTAGCCTTACTCAATCAACCGACTGAGATGAAACCTATGCTCAAAGTTAGTGTTAAATTAGTGCCGACAATCCGGCATAAAAAGAAAATTAGTGCCATTTTAAGAAGGCAAAATGTATCCGAAAATCTAATATGGCGGCACCATCAAAGAAACCAATCCATCCTCATTTTTATGATACTATACATAGCATTAATTTTCTTTCTATGCGGTATCATCAGCACTAATTGAGCACTGATTTTTGACATACTTTTCAAAATTAGTGCTGTCACACAAACGTCTAAAAAACAGAAAAGGTGTTTGTGGGGCTAGCGTGAACCGAGCCGCACCCACTCAATCGATTGAGATGAAACCTATACACAAAGTGAGTGTTAAATTAGTGCTGAGGATACCGCATAAAATGAAAATTGTGCCATTACAAGAAAGCCAAATCTATTTGAAAATCTAATATGGTGGCGTCATCACAGAAAACAAACGATCCTAATTTTTATGATACTGTACATAGAACTAATTTTCTTTCTACACTGCATCGTTAGCACTAATTTAGCACTATTTCTGGTATAGTTAACAAAATTAGAGCTGATACTCAGACCGCAAAAACGGCAATAATATTTCCGTTATTGTTTGTAGTGGAGGTACAGAGTTATATGTCACGAAACTCCAATATGGAATACATGGAGAATTTCTCATTGTGTCATATTCCCATCACATTCGAAACACTGATTACCTCTCTTAGTGCAATTGGTAGCGAATTCTAAGTACTCTTTAGTGCACCAACATCTAGCGTTAATGCTTCATTATTATATGTGCTACTAATAAAATACCTTTAGACGCTCGTGTGAACTTGGTGTCTCCACTTCAAGTACTAACGAATAGATTAGTGGCATTCGTTAGCACATCGTCGGTGCTTCAAGGAAACACTAACAGTTTCAGTAATGTTTCACTATTTGTATAGTTATGGCCAAATACATGTCACGAAACATACATAAGATATTTATGAGTAATTTTTATTGCACCAACTTGCGACAAATTCAAAAGCACTAATGATCTATTCTAAAGCTATCGTTAGTGCATCGTCATTGCTCTTAGTGCACCAACACCTAACGTTAGTGCTTCATTAGTATAGGTGCTACAGCTAAAATATCTTTGAGACCAGCGTCAACTTGGCGCCCCCACTTCAAACACTAAGGAAAAAATTAGTCCCATCCCTTAGTGAATCGTTAGTGGTTCTAGAACACAGTAACAATTTCGTTAGTGCTTCACTATTAGTGTAATTATGGCCAATTACATGTCACAAAACACAGCTAAGGAATTTACCGGGAATTTTTCATTGCGTCAAACTCACGTCAAATTCAAAAGCACTAATTATCCCTTCTAGTGCTATCGTTAGTGCATCGCTAGTACTTCTTAGTGCACCAACTACTAAGGCTAGTGCTTCATTCGTGTAGGCGCTAAAAGTAAAATATCTTTGGAGGTCTGCTTGAACTTTGCTTGACTTCAAGTACTAACGAAAAAAATGGTGGATTTAGTTAGTGTATCGATAATGCTTCCATTAAACACTAACAGCTTGAATGAAATTTGATATTTCTGAAGTTGGCCAACACCGAAAACCTTCAATAAATCACAAAATATGGTAGCACTAACGTTAATGCTTAGTACATTTATTTGCATTAACAATGATCTAACAATTGCCGTTAACAACATGTTTCAACGTCAATTTGTATAGATTTGGATATTTCTGAAGTTGTCCCCTACCCAAAAAGTCTCCAATAACTCGTAAACCCTTATACCACTAACGTTAGTGCTTAGTGCGTTTAAATGCACTAACGATTTCTGTTAACCCCATAATTCTACATCAATTTGTATCGAATTTGATATTTTTGAAAATGGTCCCCACCAAAAATCTTCAATAACTCGCAAACTCTGAAATCACTAACGTCAGTGCTTAGTGTACTAATAATGCACTAGCGATGTGATAAGTTTGGGGAAAATTTGTCCGCATAGCCTCTCACCAAAAATATTCAATTTCTTGTAAACTTTGGTAGCAGTAACATTAATGCGTGGTGCATTAACATGCAGTTTCGTTGCACTAACGATGTGCGACGTTTGTTGTAATTTCCAAGGTGAAGGCCAAACTTCAGACACGTCGCATAGAATGAATATTAAAACCATGTATAAACGTGCCTGAAGTTGGCCCCCACCTCTCTCAAATTACACCAAAAGTCGCACATCGTTAGTGCACTTGAACACACTAAGCATTAACGTTAGTGCTATCAGAGTGTACGAGTTATTGAAAATTTTTGGTGAGGAGCCAACTACAGAAATCAGAAATAACAAATTTCATACAAATGGACGTAGAAACATTGAGTTAACGGCAATCGTTGGTATATCCTTAGTACACTTACACGCACTAAGCACTAACATCAGTGCTATCATATTTTGGAATTTACACAAGGTTTTCGATGAGTAAACTTCAGAAATATCAAATTCCATAAAAATTGACGTAAGAACATTGAGTTAAGTGAAATCATTAGTGTATCGTCAGTGCACGTAAACGCAATAAGCACTAACGTTAGTGATATAATATTTTTTGATTATTCAAGACTTTTTGTGGGGCAGCCAACTTCAGAAATATCAAATTCCATAAAAATGGACGTAGAAATATGGGCTTAATGGCAGTCGTTGGTGCACATAAACGCACTAAGTACTAACGTTACTGTCTCAGAGATTACAAGTTATTGAAGATTTTTGGTGAGGGCCAAGTTCAAAATATCAAAATTGCATTCAAATTGACGTAGAAACATTGAGTTAACGGCAATCGTTAAATAATCGTTAGTGCACTTAATTGCGCTTGGCATTATCGGTAGTGCTACCATATTTGGTAATTTATTCAAAGTTTTTGATGAAGTCCAACTTCAGAACTATCAAATTGTATACGAGCTGTTAGTGTTTTCTAAAAGAACTAACGATGTGTTAACGAACGACGCAAATGTTTTCGTTACTGCTCGAAATGGGGGCAAGTTCAAGCAGACTTTTAAAGATATTTTACTTTTAGCACCTACACTAATGAATCATTAACGTTCAGGGTTGCTGCACTAACAAGCACTAACACTGCACTAATGTTCTGACGATTGCACAAGAAGAGTGCTTTTAAATTTGGTGGAAATTTTTATGTATTGAAAATTCCCCATAAATTTCTTATAAACACTAACGAAACCTTTTTTCTAGAAGCACAAACGATGTACTAACAAATGGCACTAATTTTTCGTTAATGCCTATTGTGAGGGCAAAATTCATACTATTTACCAAAGTTTTTTACTTGTAACATCTGTACTAATGAAGTACTAACGTTAAGTGTTGGTGCACCAAAAAGTACTAACGATGCGGTAAAGAGTGGCACTAATGTTTTCGTTAGTGCTTGTAGTGGCTGTAACAGTGTAAAATTGCCCTACAAAAGGTTTTTCCTTGTAACACTTTCAATGAAACAATAATGATGTTTATGAACTTATCCTCCACCAAAGGCACTAACAAGAAATTTAGTGTCAATCGCTACTTAATCGTTAATTCTTCTTAGTGCATTAACGCTTAACGTTAATACTTCGTTAGTATATGAGTTACAAATAAAAATCTTTTGTGGGGCCACTTCAAGTACTAACGAAAAATTTAGTGTCATTCGTTAGTGCTTCCTAGTGCACCAACACCTACCGTTAGTGCTCCGTTAGTATAGGCCCTACAAGTAGAGAAACATAATTTTCTTTTTATGCGGTATCAGGAGCACTAATTTAACACTCACTTTGTGTATAGGTTTCATCTCAATCGGTTGAGTGGGTGTGGCTAGGTTCACGCTAACCCCACTCACATTTTTTTCTGTTTTTTGACGGTTTTGTGACACCATTAATTTTGAAAGCTATGCCAAAAGCTAGTGCAGACCATACCAGATAGAAAGAAAATTTGTGCTATGTATAGTATCATAAAAATAAGGATCGATTGTTTTTTTTTTTTGATGATGCCGCCATATTAGATTTTCTAATACCTGTGGCCTTCTTATAATGGCACTAATTTTTATGCGGTATCCACAGCACTAATTTAACAGTAATTTTGTATATATTTCATCTCAATCGGTTGAGTGAGCGGGGCTAGGTTCGTGAACCTAGCCCCACCCAGAATCTTTTTTGTTTTTGACCTTTGTCTAACGGTACTAATTTTTTTAACATTATTGGTCATCAGCACTAAATAGGGATTAACTTTTTGGCATATTTGTTTAAACTATTGGTGGGGTGGGTTGGTCCAGGTTCACGTGAAGACAGCTCCACCCACACTTTTAATAATGCAGCACTAATTTTGTAAGCTATGCCAAAATTTACTGCTAAGTTAGTGCTGACGATAATGCATAGAAAGAAGATTAGAGTTATATATTTTATCACAAAAGTGAAAAATGTTTTGTTTTCTTTGATAATTTGTGATGATGGCACTAGTTTTTTATGTGGTATTGGCAGCAGTAATTGAATACTAGTTTTGCGTATATCGTCTATCCCGATCGGTTGAGTGGGTGGGGCTAGTGTGAACCTAGTCCCACCCAGAATCTTTTTTTGTTTCTTGACGTCAGTGTAACGGCACAAAGTTTTTTTTAACATTGCAGGTCATCAACACTAATTGAGCACTAATTTTTGGCATATGTTTTATAATTAGTGCCGATGGGGATGAGGCCAGGTTCACGGACATTTATCATTCACTTGGCTTAATCATTGTTTCCCTTAGCCTAAAGGACATAATCATAGGGCGTTAAGCTCAAAGATTATATTTCACCTTCAATAAGGAGTGCCTAACCTTTGAATACAATTGATATAGTCGATATGCTTCTTTTCAAATTATATATTTTTATTTTATTTCACATTATAACATATGTTCTAATAGCGTTCATTTTACCCAGGCGATTATATTTTTAATGCGAGCTCTTTGTTATCACCTTGACAGCAACAGTATTGCCTTGAAGAAATTTACATTCCGAGGGTACAACGTAGATATATCTGAATGATATAGATTCCTATTGGTATATATTTGTATAATTCTTTTACTTGACTGTGTAGTTTTACTGTGGTATCATTGATTGATTAAAGCTGTAACCACTGTTTTAGTAGCTTGTTAATTATACGCGAACAAAACTGAGAAGGGTATCCCATTGGATATCCGTGGTATCTTCAAGTTGGATCCTTTTTCTATACGTGGCATATGCAACTGGATGCATTCGGGAAAGAACATATAAGCGATAACATGCATTTGTATACCATGTGTTTGTTTTAAAATTACATCTAATGCAATACACATAATTTTATTTGTCTCAAAGGATTCATTTCTAACAAATTATACATACGAAAACTCTTAGCAAATATTTAATCCTTTCTTTTGCTAGCATCACGAAAGTGTTATGTAGTATCCATATGATTATCATCTTGGGTAAAATTGTTAAAGGCACTTCTGCTTTTACCACGTTTCCACTTACGAAGATAATTTTTGATAATCACTTTATGCTTGTTCTCTGTAAGCTTTAGAGAAAACCTAAAATGATGGAGCCATACACTTACCTTGACAGCAATTTGAACAAAGGAAATATTTCGTTGTGGTTCTTCCACTCTTATGAGTGCGTCTCATCCTGAGGACACTATCGCACCGCTCTACTTAAATTAAATGATAATTAAATGCCACTATTATGCTCACCACAAACTTTAATAAAGTGTGTCTTTGTGCAGACCATTCATGATTAGATATTGCCTGCCTCTCACTGGATCAAAATTTTATTGTAGAATACTTGATATTTCGGTCGTATGAACAAAGTGGATGTTCTGTATATGAGCACAATAATGCAAAACTTTCAATTTCTCTTTGATATATGTAAATTGTACATTCTCTTTACATTTGGAGAATGATTTATTGTTAAAACTTCTACGTATGCTATATTAGAACTGCAGTATATTCTTTCATAAAATGAAAACTCTAGAGACTAGTCCCAGTAACAAAGCAAATACAACATTTAAAAACAAAGCCTTGCTGTTATATACAAGTTGCATGCAAGTATGCAGATGGAAACAACAGATTACAGTTGCGATACGGGAAATTCAAACAAAAATGTGACATTTGAGAACACGAAACAGCACACGTGTACTAGAATAAATAATTGTATATTTGTTTTCGTACTTGATCGCCTAACGGATAGACGAATCTACGCTTTATTTCGATTATTTAATAAGTCTACCAAAGCTTATCTGTTTATATAATCTAGTGGCTACAACTTGAATAGTTTATCAATTTTCAGTATCGCAGAACAAACATATCGTTTCGAAAGACCACGTAAATACTTTAAACTATACAACTAACTATACAAAACCTAATAAATGAATATTTCCAAAACAAAGGAACTTATATATTATCAACAAGAGTAATCACTAAGCGTTATTTTGGAACCTTCCATTTACTTGCTGCTTGTTTGTCAAAGTCGTAATATTTACTAAGAAAGGCACATGATAGTAAAGTCAAATTTATTCTTTATACTGTTATAAAAAAAAGCTGTTACACTTTCATGATCTTGATAACTTGTAACATTAGTCTTCGTTACATTCCTCAGTTCCAAATATTAAATAGTTAGTATTTATAAAGTTCATAAGATTAAAATGAGTCACACACCACGATTATAAAATTTAGAATATATATATATATATATATATATATATATATATATATATATATATATATATATATATATATATATATATATATATATATATATATCTGCAATAACTTCCAAAAACGACACAGTTAGATAATGAACAACTAACACTATCAACAACATGAACAAGTTGTCATAACAACCAAAACAACAAAATATATCGAAGTTGTTACCTTTACAGTCTAGTTACCTAGCAAACAAAACAATTATTAAAACTAGTTCTATATATGTTTTCTTCTTCTTCTTCTCAGCAGCTTCTGCAGTTTTAATCTCGGTTCAGACGTGCAGAAAAGTCTGTTGCAGGCCCGCAACAGAAAACTCTGTTGCGGACCCGCGCGAGCCGGAAATACATTGGTTCTTATAATTCATGCCACACGTGCAGACTTCCCCGCACGACTCTGCTGCGGACCCGCAGCGGGGAAAAATTGAGTTGCGGGGACTGCTGGCTGGCAGCGAGTCCGCACATAGTGTTGCCACGAGACGAGACATTTCTCGTGTCTCGTCTCGTCTCGTCTCGTAAACGAGACGAGACACTAGACGGGACAGAACCTCTTAGACGAGACACGAGACGAGACAGACTACTTGTCCCGTCTCGAAAACGAGACGAGACACGAGACGAGACGGGACGTCTCGTGAAATGTCTCGTGTCGTCTCGTGTCTCGGAAGTGAAAACGCTGGCGGGAATGGCCAAGATTGAAATTGCCAGTGGTCATATAGATTGCAAAAGGAAAATCCCCTTTGTGAGAAAACATGTTGAAAAGCCTCCATAGAAAAGTGTCCTCTGTCTATTGAATGAAACAATCGTGATACATGAGCTTCCAGGAATATCATCCTTAATGTCTTGTCCCCAATTCCCCTTGCTGTAAACTGAGGAATTCTCATTTTTTTTAATTTCTGGCTGGAATGATGACAAACAAAATCAAAGACAGGGAAGATTTTTACAAGGTCAAGAAACCGAACTACTACCACCATCTATTCAATTTGAAAACTGGGTAAGGTCTACACTTGTCTTTATTCTCTGGTGGCGGTATTCTTTTTGCTATATGAACCGAAAACGGCAATTGAAGTGCAAATAGAATTTTGTCTTCTCTCTCTCTCTCTCTCTCTCTCTCTCTCTCACACACACACACAACACACACACACACATACACACACACATAAAAACATACTTTTACCATTTTACGAATCGGTCGCTTATTATACAGCAGTCATGTTGTAAAATTCCCCTCTTCGTTTGGAAGGCGGGCGGACGACAAAAGAAGCAAAGATATTATCGACGAACCCTTCAAATTGTTTGCTTTCAGCAAATTTATGATACTAATAATAACACTTTAGGTAAAGAAGTTTTACAGGGGGACCTTCGTTTTGTTACGCGGAAATGTTTGATCTGTCTAGAGTGCGAAATTGCCCTCTGCTTCGAGAGGAGGGGAATACTTCCCTTTCCTAGTGAATAATATTCATTAGGACCTGAATTATCTTCAGAAATGGTTTCTTACAGGCGCATAAAACCTTTCGAACTTGATAAGTGTAAAGAACATTTGGTATAATATTCATGGAACTCCGTTGAAAGCAGAAAATATCATGAGAATGATCAAGAATATAATTAACAGAAAAGAAATAGGATACCCAAACCATATTTTTAAACCTGCTATAAAATGTATATCCTATATTTTTACTAATTCCTTACTCCCATGAAAGTATCCTGGGGAGGATATTCTCTCCATTTTTTTCAGACTGAAATCCTTTTATCCCGTACGATTCCCCCCCGCCTGACACAGTACGAAAAAACAAATGTTGTTAAAATCCATACACGTGACCCTTCCGGGACTCAACCCTGGGCCTTCAAGCCGATGGTCTATCGCCGCAGACCGCTCGGCTTGGTATGAAGATGTACGTTGTATGATTGCGAATAGATCCCGACAATATAAGGAACTTTAATCCAAAATGGCCACCCAAAAATCAACTTTTTTTTTAGCCATTAGCTAATCTGGGTGTACTGTCATGAGTTTGTTACACAAACGGGGCAAGCACCACAGAGTAGCACACACCCCGCGGTTATGGGAACAGATTTGAACCATGGAGATGAAGACTGGCCCCAAGCATTCTTTCGTCCGATGTGTCGTTCAGCTCCCATTACTATGGCACTTTAAGTAGAGCTTAGTGTGCAGTAACATATAAAATTTCAATCAAATACTTTCCATTACTGAATAAAATTATTTGGTTCCGAGCTTTTTTTTTATATCTATCTATATATCTATCTCTGTATATCTATCTATCTATCTATCTATCTATCTATCTATCTATCTATCTATCTATATATATATATATATATATATATATATATATATATATATATATATATATATGTACACTATAAAGCAAGTGGGCTGATAGTATACGATAGTGTCGGGGATGATGACACCTTTACATCGAACTTTGCTTGTCGTGTAAACATTATTTAACATTAGTGTCTTCATCTTCGACGTACCTCTGATCAATTTACTGTATATTCGTGTATTGAAATTGGTGAAACAAATTTCAATGTTTTAGAATGAAAAAAAAAAAAAAAAAAAGTAGCCAGGGTCGAGAAGCCTCAGACAACTAACAGCAGAGATATATTATCTTGTAAACAATTTGTCCTTGCCTTATGAGCTTATTTGAATTTATTTTTAAGACCTTTAGGCAACTTTGGCCGAATGGATGATGGGAAAATTAGTGGAATGAAGAAAGTGGTAGGATACTAGACAACTTCGAGAAAACTCACACATTCGAAAAATGAAATGAAATGAAATCTTTTAGTTTTACGTCCCACGGATATGCCGGTTAGGCTAAAGGAGACAGTGATGATGAGTCATGAATGAAATGGTGGAATGAAGAAAGTGGGAGGAAACGGGAGAACCCCGAGAGAACCCACGCACACGGTGTTTGTCCACCACAAAGTTCACTTGGCGGGGCTCTGATCGAACCCGAGACCCCAAGCACCAGAGGTGAACGCTCTACCACTGAGCAACCGCGGTCCCCACACACATTCAATGTTTGTCCACCACAAAGCTCACATGGCACTAACCGAGATCGAACCGACTACCACATACACCAGAGGTGAAGGCTTCACGGTGTAGCTACCGTGACATTTCTTGTCTTGTGTGTTCTGGGTAATACTTGTAACTTACAAGGGAAGAGAGGGAGATTATATATCGAAGTGGAAGATGGTTTACATACCAATTGAAAGCACTAATGAAGCCTATTACAAAACTGTAATAAAAATTTTCCGAATGCATATACTATGCGAGTTATATGGATATATAGAGTGTCCAGATAATCCGTTACCATCCCTTGAAATCGCAAACGATAAGACAGATGCCAAAACTCGAAAACATGTGTTTGATCATTTTAGAAGTACAACGTATCAAAACAAAAATTCTTGTCACAAGGCCACCCGCAGTGTACTGGGAGGGGTCCAACTCAAAAATTACAAAAGGTAAGGGGATCAAGTAGCCTTTTAATTTCTTTCGAAACTTCTTGGGAAATGAAAGAAGACGGAACAAGTCTCAATACTCTAAAATTACCTTGTGCAAAATGGCGGCCGGTCAAACTGTCAGCAAAAACGTCATTGTAAAGTCGATGGCCACCCCCAAAAAAATCCTGAAACGGTGAGGCAGATGTCAAAACAGGAAAACATGTGTGTCATGATTTCAAAAGTACAATGATTGGAAGTAAAAATATTTGTCTCAGGGTCCTCCACAATGTCCCAGGCGGGGTCATGTTCAAATTGTTCAAATGGCAAGGGAGGTCAAGTAGCACATCGTTTAAAGCTGTTATTAAATGAAAACACATAGAACAAGTATGGACGCTCTACGATAATACTGTGCATACAACTTGCATTTTAGTTGTTCTTTCTGTAACCGGGTTTTAGTTTATTTTCACTTTAATTCTTGTACTCAACGGAAAGAAAGGAAATGCCGCTACTGTGAGATTCTGCTCTTTGAACCCAATAATATCTAAATAAAGAAAAAAATAATAAAATAAAAGCAAATTAACACATAAAGAAAAGAAACGACAACATTTGACATCTTTGAGTATAGAACTGACTAGTTAACATATAATGTACTTCCACGAACTTAAATAAGTAGAGGTTGGAGCCATCAGAAGTAAAGACTATTACCTCTACTTATTTATGTTTATGACTGCACAACAGTGGTACTTATGCTC
Organism: Thermobia domestica; assembly: GCF_964235325.1. Taxonomy (NCBI): domain Eukaryota; kingdom Metazoa; phylum Arthropoda; class Insecta; order Zygentoma; family Lepismatidae; genus Thermobia; species Thermobia domestica. The sequence continues at coordinate 356,512,106 of NC_137454.1, read as the reverse complement.
GTTATCTGGTTTATCAATTATAAAATGATTCAAACGAAATAATTCCTTGCACCAGAAAGAGTAAATACGTACAAATGTCTCAGAATGAAAACAAGTGCCGATTGCAAAATGGAAAGTGAACGTGCTCAGAAAATCAAAGTGAAGATGTACATTTTGTCCGGCCGCCATTTTACACAGGGTAATTTTAGAGGATCGAGACTTGTTCCGTGTTCTTTTATTTCTCAACAGCTTTATTTAACCATATTTGCCATTTGCAAATTTTCAATAGGACCCCGTCTGGAATCTTGTGACAAACATTTTTACTTTCAATCGTTGTACTTTTGAAAAGATGACACACATCTTTTTCTTTTTTGACATCTGTCTTACCGTTTCAGTTTTTTTTCTTTCTTTGGAGGGTGGCCATAGACTCTACAATGACGTTTTTGCTGACAGTTTGACCGGCCGCCATTTTGCACAGGGTAATTTTAGAGAGTTGGGACTTGTTCGTCTTCTTTCATTTCCTAAGAAGTTTCGAACGATATACTACTTGACTCCCTTACCTTTTGTAATTTTTGAGTTGGATCCCGCCTGGGACTCTGCGGGTGGCCCTGGGACAACAATGTTTGCTTTGATACATTGTACTTTTATAATGATCAAAAACGTGTTTTCCAGTTTTACCATCTGTCTTATCGTTTGCGATTTCAAGGGGTGGAAATGGATTTTCTGGACACCCTGTATATTCATATAACTCGCACAGTATATGCATTCGGAAAATTTTTATTACAGTTTTGTAATAGGCGTCATTAGTGCTTTCGATTGGTATGTAAACCATCTTCCACTTCGATATATAATCTCCCTCTCTTCCCTTGTTAGTTGTATCTTGATTAGCATGGTGCAGCCTGCTACATTTTACTTTCGTTCCCATGGTATGCTGCTATATTTTTACGAGACAAGACGAGACAAAACGAGACGAGACGAGACGAGACGGGACAGAACCTCTCGAGACGAGACACGAGACGGGACGAGCACATTTTTTCGAGACGAGACACGAGACGAGACATGCTTTGCACGAGACGAGACGAGACAGCCTGAAGTCTCGTCTCGTCTCGTCTCGTGGCAACACTATACGCACAGGTGTAGTGGGTCGGAAAACCATTCCTGGCAATGAGTCAAGCCACACGTGCAGTCTTTCCCGCGCCCGCAGAAATGGAAAGCGAAGAACTGAATGAAGAACTATTCATTAACGAAATACAAAAATATCACGAGATATACAATTTAAAGTGTGAAATGTATAGAGATAGAAATAAAAAAAAAGACGGGATGCATGGAATAAGGTGTGTGAAACCTTATGTGAGAAATTTAATGTAAAAACAGAAGAAGAAAAAACAGCATTGGTATGCGTTATTATTACTTTTCTATGCAAAAATCTAATATTCATGTAGTATTTACATTTGATTTTCGTTTAGCGTCCCTTTCCAGCAACGAGGCTATGAATACTTTTTTGTGATAACAATAGACAACAAATACACTTGGAGAACAAGTCTTTATTGTTAATGCAGTTTCTTTGATGAGATTCCTTGTCACTCACTCCGGAATGAACCGACTGTTTATAACGTACGTTGCATTACACTTTAGGTCGAGGTCACTAGCCTCTTTGCTCAAAAGGGACGCTGAAGTCCAAACAACCATCAACATAATAGCAGAACAGAAAAGAAAGAAAAAAACATCGTTTTTCGGCTGACAATTGTCTTTATTTGTTAGTGTGCAATATTTTTAAATAGAGTAAACACGAAAATTGTTGAACATCAGGGCACTCATGTGGTTAAAAAAATAAAAAAGGATGCTCGAGATGTAACATAAATATTTGTGTTTCTCGTACAATTCATAATATTGTGCACGTCGTTGCAATTCTAGGGATAACAACTGGATGTTTTCTTACATAAAAACAACTTAAACAAAATTATCTTGCCCTAGATCTCTACCTATGTCGCTTACAAAATAATCAGCCCATCTGTTTCTGCTTCCGTTTGCTGCATTGCCTCCTTGTGGTGTGCTACACGTATTTGGGGTTTCCTCAAAACCTTCTATCGTTAAATGTCACAATTATAAAAATGTTTCCTTTTTCTCACCCTAGAAATGGAATATTCGGAAACACTAAATCCATTATTTTTATTTAAGAGTTTACATTAAGAATTTCACATCTCCAATCTAAGCGGGTCCTCATATTGAACGCTTTCTCAATATATAACGGGAAATGTCACTACTATAGGAATGAAATGATATCCTTGTGTTTTACGTCGCACGATTATACCGGGTAGGCTAAAAGAAATGATGATGATAAATGAATGAAATGGTGGAATGAATAAAGTGGAAGGAAACGGGAGGACCCCGAGAGAACTCACGCACACGGTGCTTCTCGCACCACAAAGCCCACTTGACGCAAGCTGGGATCGAACCAGAGGTGCACACTTTATCACTGAGCCACCGGACCCCACTACTATAAAAATCCCCAATCTCCCCTTCAAGAGAAAATTTTCAAAGACGCTGAATCCTGTGCTCCATTATTTTTATTATGAGTTTACATACCAAATTTTACATCTCTAAGTGAAGCGAATCCTCACGTTCGGTAATTTGTGAATAAATAAAGGGAAATTTTACTATTATTGAAACGCCCCCTTTTGAGCGGGATATTCGGGAAGTCTAAAAAGTGTCTAATTTTTAATTTAAAGCCACCAACTATCTCAAAAAATCGAAATTAGTCACGCAATTGTTAAACTATGGCAGTGGCCGCTAATAACATCTAAACATGTCTATGAATAGGTCTCCGAATATTTAACTTTCTGTGCTCTTACAAATGATAGTTAGTTAACATAATTAACTTACCTTAATGTAACAGCCATAGCTCTTCCGTGGCTAAGCGGTTAGCGTACACGCCCTTGGCGTGGGAGACGCGGGTTCAATTCCCGTCGGGACCTCATGTGGTTCGGATTCCATGTTAATCAGTAGGACCACGCCTCATATAGCCTCGCTGCTGAACGGGACGTTAAACTTAAAATCAACTCATTAATGTGACAGCCGACATTTCAATTGGTGGTATCGCAAGTCTCGTGAAAGTATCTTCTGCTTTAATTTTATCACTTATTTTCGATAAGAGTTCATCAAATGAAGTGATGCTCATGCGAAAATAATTAAAGGTCTTTTCTTCGTCATTGCGCAAATCAATAAGTATGGAAGAAATTTCACCTTTAAGCAGTCGTGAGCTTACGTAAGGATGAACGCAGTACCGTCTCTGTTTTTTCCTTAAGATTTTACTGGCTAAGTGTACAGCGGGGGACACTTCTAAATGGTACACCTTAGCCGTAAATCTCCATATGGCCGTGTCCCCCGCTGTACAAAAAGAGCACGTTTTCTTCTTTCAATTTCCCTCTTCATTCAACTGCAGCTGAAAATAAAATGAGCTGTTTTCTATGTCTATGTGAAGTGGTTGGGCTGAGACGCCCGCACGAGTCTGTTGCGAGTCTTTTCTGCACGTCTGAACCGAGCCTTAAACAGCACTTTTACCCGTAAATACAAACAAAATACTGAAAAGAATATGCAAATACACATTATCGTTTTAAACTAGCATTAAGTAATCAATATCAGAACGTGTAATTGAAGTAAAACTACATTTAACAATCTGTAATATATATATATATATATATATATATATATATATATATATATATATATATATATATATATATATATATATATATATATATATATATATGCTATTCTTTTCTACATATAAATATCCACCATTGGAAGATAAATCAAATAATGCATCTGTAACATTTATTATACGTACTATGAAAATATATACATAGGGAAACAACCTCTTAGCTATATATATGGAGATTGAGAGAGATTTCCTTCATCTTTTTACTTTTAAACAAATAACATACTTAAACTGTTAAACAAATATTAGACTTTTGTATGATAAACGAAAACTGTACAATATTACTAAAAGCATTAATTGGTAAAGCCTTTAAGACACATGACAGGACTTTTAGACTATGGCAGCGAATCAAACGTGTGTTTGGATATCTTCCGAAGGAACAGCAAATCACTCAAATTTACAAAACATTAACATTTTTCAGGGCCGTGATCAACAAGAAACCGATCAATCATTAGCCAAATATCTTGTGTGTATACTTTCCAAGCAAGCAATAGAGCTTATCATTGCTTCTATGCTATTATAAATTCAACATGACATTTTTATTTAAAAAATCGCCATTTTATATAATGTCATATATGCTGTCATAACTGTGGATCGTATAAAACAAAACGTTTCAGTTTTACTCCCACGATTGTGCCGGTTAGGCTAAAGGAGACGGTGATAGAAAGAAATGAAGGAAATGGTGAAGCGAATAAGGTAGGAGGAAACGGGACAACCCCGTGAAAACCCACTAACACGGTGTTTGTCCACTACAAAGTTAACTTGACGCGAACTGGGATAGAACCAAGAATTGCATGAACCAGAGACGAATGTTCTACCACTAAGGCACCGCACCCTCCTAACTGTATTGTTTACAGAAAACTCTACTGCTACACTGCTTACACAACAGTCAATCGGAAAAGCATATCATCTACCTTGTGCATGTCCATTTTAACTACAGAAGTTATTAATTATTTTTCAATGTAAATAGAAGTACAGTTGTGTATAACCATACAATAGATCAGCAAACACACCTGATTAGAAACCCTGATATTTCCACACCCGTAGTTGAGATCGGGCCTACTACTATCTCCGAATCGAAAAATGTTGACGCCAGGAATTATTGAATATTTAGTACTAATTAGCGGGCGATTTCTGCAATTATTACTGGTTTCGTAGAGCCGTTAGTACCCAACAAAGTTGATGGGCGAACTTCACACTTGCCGAAGCTCTTTTTTCCAAATTGAAAAATTTTCGCGCCATTAATAATTGAGAAATTAGTTCTAATTAGAGCTCGATTCACATACTTAGTTTTGGCCTTCTTCCGAATTTGGACCTAAACAAAAGTGGGCGGACCAACTTCACACTGACCTGACTACTTTGTCCTAATCGACAAATTTTTACTTCGTAAGTTAGTGCTAATTACTGCTCAATTTTCGTAATTAGTACTAGTCTCATAGGAAAATTAAGACCCAGGAAATATGGTTGGGCCAACTTCACAGTATCCCAACATTCTTAGAGTCAGAAACTATTGAGGGGTGGTGGCTCAGTGGTAGAGCGTTCACGTCTGGTGCTTGGGGTCCCTGGTTCGATCCCAGCCCCCGCCAAGTGAACTTTGTAGTGGACAAGTACCGTGTGCGTGGGTTTTCTCGGGGTTCTCCCTTTTCCTCCCACTTTCTTCATTACACCTTTTTATTCATTTCTCATAATCACCGTCTCCTTTAGCCTACCGGCATAACCGTAGGACGTAAAACTCAAAGATTTCATTTCAATTTATTTTCAGAAACTATCGGGCCAGGTCAGTGGCGTATTTAGGGGGGTGGCTTCCGGGCTGAAGCCCCCCCCGAAATCTTACTTAGTATAATAAAGTAAATGAAATATCTTGCAGAATTTTCACATTTCTAGGCTAACCCCCCCCCGAAAGTTAACAAAGCCCCTCCCGAAACAAAATCGTAAATACGCCACTGGGCCAGGTAGTAGTGGTAATTAGTGTCAGGTTCCCAGCGTTAGTACAATCTCATGGTTTGAAAACTTTTATAGTAAGAGAAAGCGCGTTCTGTAATTTCACGTTCATTGTATATGTACCCGCCTGATGTAGGGTAAATCCTGCTACTTCAGATTTAAAAATATTAAGTTCTATGATTACTATCATAAGAAATAATAATGCAATATGGCTTATTTTTTATGTTTCGTTTTAATCTCTACTATTTGAATGTAAAGTAATCGAAAACTGGAGACTGAATACTCCATTATTTCAATATATTTCTCATCATGTTTTCAAGCAAATTTGAAAGTTAAAGATGAAACATATCATTTTTGCGTGGAGTGATAATGTTTACATAAGGAGTTAGTCAGATCGAAGGGCTCCACATTTTGGCATGTCACTATATGGCAACCCTACCTCAGACATGATTTTTGTTATCAAAAACTAATTTTCCTTCTTTTTTTAATTTTCTGAGCCTTTTCGCCTTCAATTGTTTTTTTTTTTTCATCACGATAAGAAAAGCATATCATTGTCACGATATAGTTATTATTGTCACGATAAGACTCGCAATCAACAACAAAATGCGGGAATAGGTCTTTAACTATTTTAAGCCCCTCTACATCAATAATTACTGAGGTTTAGTTAGCTGGGTGACAATAAATTTAATCATGTACCTACAATCAAACTGCCAATAATAATAATAATAATAATAATAATAATAATAATAATAATAATAATAATAATAATGAATATTTCAAAAACGTTCATGAACTCCTACAAAATTTAACACTCCAGTTATATGTAAATTTCTAGGAGACATCTTAGAGTGAAATTCCGTTAATTGAAATATTTTGGATTTTAGTATTATAATTTCACTATTAATTTACTTTTTTAATTTTTTCAAGTCTTTTTGTCACAATTTCATTCACCTCAAATATCAATAAACTATTTCACACATAATCTGGGGAAGGTAAATATGTTTCGTAGTGATTGGGGCTAATACTGTTCTTAGTAATTTAGTTACTGTAAAATAAAGATAGATTAGCTTAGATTAATAAGTATAGTACTACTTCAAGCTGTTTATTTATTATTATCAGAGAAATTAATTTCAAATATGTATTTATAAAATAAATAAAACAAGAATTTTAGAAACGATCCAAAAATTGCATCAAAAGGTTACAATCTGGGCCCATAATTAGTTTTTACATCAGGGGCTACTTAAGTTTTGAACTGCCCTTAATAAAGTTTTCGTATTTTCTACGAAATAAGCAGATTGTACTCAGTAAAGTGATATGTTGGGTTTGACTACATTGTATATCCAGGAGATCCTCACAAGAAGTGACGAGAACCGGCCCGAAAGCACGGCTTATTCATATGTGGTGAGGCGTACCTCCGGAGACCTACGGGCCTCTCGAGTATTTCGGGTATGTGGAGAACGGGAAGACAGTCTTGTTTCCGTATGTGCGATTCCCTGTGTCACATTCGAAGTTCTTCCAGTGCCAGAGCTTAAAACGGCCAGACACTGCTGATCACTTTCTGCGATTTCGAACCATACGTCAGCTGAGATTGATTTTGTTCCAGCTGGAAACAATTCTTTAGCTTAGTCATTACGTATCTAGGAGGCAGGCACAATTCAGTTCCTAACCTCAGATACACACAAGCACAGACACAAACCAAACTCAGCTGACACATGGGTCAAAATAACCTAGAGAAAACATCATTGTTTGGCAGGCACTGAAACATCTTCAAATGCGACATTGCAGTTTGCATATTCCGAAACTAATATGTCTATCGATTGTCCGCATACCCACAATGCGCGAGGACGTCCATTTAGAATGCCCCGTTACCTTTTCAGACTCGATCGGAAATCGCCTCAATCGTTTGTAATATCATTTATAGAGAAATGCGCAGGCCAAATTTTCGTTTGTACACAATTTGGGGCACCGCCAGAACGAAAACAAAGAGAGGGGCTGTCCAAATCGAAGAAACATTAAAAAAATGTGTCACATACTATGGAGTCATTAAAACGTGTCACATACTAACAAGACTTTGTAAACACTATTGTGTCGGTTGGTATGTTCACACTTTTGTGTAATTCACTACATTGATCTTATTCTAACGATTATCGAATCTGAAGGTTTTTCTTTTGTTTTTATATTTATATTTATACTTGCAATCATTGCTGAGTAAGTTTATCACTCCTCAGCCCTTATTATTAAACTTATTCATTATTTCTTATGTGAGTTGAATCCTTATGAGAAATATGCACTTTTTTCTTTCTAACTTGCGTAGAAACCGTTATTCTCATCTCGTACAGGAAATTGATAAGTGGAAGATATAACAAATTCACAAAGTAGACAAAGATAAAATTATAACACAGTATCTTCTTTTATCTGAACATCTTAATTAAACTTATTTTGCAATATATATATATATATATATATATATATATAGAATGCATGGTGAAGTATTTTGGTGCATTCAGCATTCTCATTTCTTCCTTTCTCTTCCTCACCTCTCACCTACCCACACTCTCACTCCCCCGAAAAGCTAAAATTCTCATTTTTATTTCTCTTAAAATCAAACGGGTGTCGTCCGGTCCCAGGACCCGTTCTACCTTTAAAAAACATCCTAAAATCTCACTTTAACGACACAGCTTTCTTTGAAAATTTTTTCCAAATTAAGCACCCGTAAAAAAAAGAATTTTATACATTTATTGAGAGTAGAAAATGACTTTTGAAAGCAATTTACTTTGTTTGAAGTGTACGTTGATAAAGTAAATTTCATTTTATGAACCAAGAATTGTTACGTAAAGATTAATACCCAGTATTATTCATTTGTTTCGATAATTTTAAGAAGTGGCAATTGCTGGTAAATACAATAATGATCAATACAGTCTTAAGTTTCCCATTTGTACAGAGAATTTTGAGGATGTGCATTTAATTTTGTTTTCCTTAGTTGGCAACCTATTTACGAGGTTTTGTTTCAACTCTAGTACGTAGCATAGGTGTTCAAACTCGCGAGCCCTACGTTCTTGAGCTCGGCACTCATGCTCAACCGGGCTCGGGCTCAATAATTGAGTGTGAGCCCGATTGAGCGCGAGCTCAGTTAACAGAAGTGATTGCGAGCTCAGTTAAGAGAAATCAGCGCGAGTGCGAATGACCGCGAGCACAGTTCAGAGAAGTGAACACGAGCACGAGTGAGCGCGAGCCCAGGTGGAAGAAGTGATCGCGAGTCCGGTTGATGGAAGTGATCGGAAGCCCGAGTGAGCGCGAGCCTAGTTAACAGAAGTGATCGCGAGCCCAATTAAGAGAAATCAGCGCGAGCCCAGTTCAGAGAAGTGATCGCGACCCTAGTTGGGAGAAATGATCGCAAGCTCAAGTGAGCGCGAGCCCAGTTGAGGGAAGTGATTGCGAGCCCGAGTGAGTGCAAGCTCAGTTGAGAGAAGTGAACGTGAGCGAGAGCGAGTGCGAGTTAAATTGAGTGCGAGCCCACGCTCACTTCACACTCACGTGCACTCATTTGCTTTAGAGTCAAGAAAAAATATAGGAAACCCATTCAATGTACAGAATTGTAAAGGAAGAATGAAACAACTTTACAAAAAGAAAAAAACACATTCTTGATGTCTGAGCTGTCATTTTATTGTCCAGAGGACTTCAAACACCTTTTGATAGAGAACCAACTTTTTCATGGTTATTATGGGAGGATGGTATTTGTTCGAGCAGGTTCGACCCTAGTTTTTTTTTTTTTTTTTTTTTTTTTTTTTTTTTTTTTTTTTTTTTTTTTTTTGAGATTATAGAGTAGGGAAACTACTTGACCTTGCGAAGTAGGAAATTTTAGCAACTAATGAAGCTATGCGTTCATAGAAAAGTCGAGCGAAATAATTATGTATTATTTAATTGTTGCTTCTTTAAATCCCAATAAACAAAGTAGCTCTTAAGAATGTCGATAACTTCCACCATAATGGTTATTCAGCCTATTAATTTATATGAGGAAACATTGTTTTAATTTTTTGAAATAAAAGAGTTTTAGCCTGTTAATGGTACTGACTACTTCTTCTTAAGATCTTTAAATGTATTCTATGCGAAATTTAACTACTGTATTATGCAATTTTAATATATACCGGTATAAATAAAAACTAAAACAATATTACATTGAATATTTTTAAAGCAAGGAACTCTTAAATAGGCCAGAAGAAGAAAATTGAATGATTAAAATCTCGTCTATTTAAAAGAAAAATACTTCCTCATATAAGACAATGGGCTAAGATAGCAAAAAAGAAAGATAACAATTCAACATCCAAGAAAATAACACACTTCCTTTCATTAAAATCTTTTTTCGAAAGGTACCCTGAAACGATGGCGTGTCGTTTGTTAGAACCAGAGTTAAAAGTGAGGAAAAATCTGGGGATGTCGTCCCCCACTTCCAAAAATATCTATGGCATTTCTCCACTTCCTAAAAATATAGTGGGCAAAGACATGTACAGGGAACGGCATGACGTCATGCCTTCCCCAATCTTTTCAGATCCATTTTAACCCCTGGTTACAACTCGATTCTGATGTTGTTTGATACAATATTTTCATTGCGGATTTATCAAATCTTATTACCCTGATGATGAGCACATACCTGAAGAAATAGGTAACGGGTTGCCAGCACATATTCATATTGATTCACTGTGAATAAGTGGTAAGTATTCTCATCTTCCAGATGAGCGAGATCTAATATAACCTCACTGATGAAAAAGAATATTAAGCTCCAAACAAACAAACACAAAACATTCAAGATAGCAAATTTCAAGGCAGCTTCGTAAATTGACGTAATTACATTTCCTCTTTAAACGTAGTCCTTAATATTAATTAATTTTATATAAGTACTATAAGTACTATTTTTCCGTTATGTTACGCCATTAAGGAACCGGCTTTTAATATACATAAGGAAATGTAAAGATGAATTGAAAACTAGAACCACAATGTGCTTACCATTTTCGAAAGTATTACACATCACTTCTCGACTCAAACTGGTGTTATGACGCAAATTTCATTCATAAACATCTTTATTAAGCTTTCATTAACTTCTAATTTTCTTTGGTGTTGTTTTAACAAAATCCAGGCTATAATCAACGCATACTTTCAAATTTTCAGTTTTAAAACCCTTAAACGTGGCCTGAATTGAGAAATATTCATATTTAATGTGTTTTATCAGGACAATATGTTTTCAAATATATAATTAGAAGTAGAGGTTGCTCATGAGGGAAGTCACAAAGTTAAAAAATTAAAGTTTTCTTGCTTCCAAGTAAGGGGAAAAAGTAATCTAATGGACATAGAAGATGCAGGCCCGAATGGAAACACAATTGTGAGGCCCCAGGTTCCAGAAAAGCATGTAAAGAAATTGCATTAAGACTGTATCGTCCCGGTATTCATGGAGATGTCATATCACTTAATAGGCCTATTTTGTCATCAGAAGTTAGAAACGTAAAGAAATAAACAAACTACTGCAAAATTAACTTTAGAAAATATTGCTTGTTTGTTAATACTCCCTCAAATTCTACATAGAAACCAACAGTTCCCTTGTTTATATTCATGGATGTATATTACATTATGTTATTATGAGTACTTCACAAGCCAAGAGTAACAGAGCCATCTAACAGTCTGATGATCACTTGGCCGAGTGTCCCGCGACCAAAATGTATTAATTACCTATATTACTTGCAGAATTTAGTCATAGGAGCCACACAGGGGAACATTATGCTGCTAAGACGGCACTGAATAGTAGATTACACTCTAGCGATCGGAAGCAATCGTACCAAACTGCTGAAGTTCGGCCCTGATTGTTGTATATGACAATTAATATAGTGGGAAAGTTTCCTTTTTTAGTTTGAAGCAACAAACAGTCTTTTAATTTTTATCCGTGTTACTTCTCTTACAAGCCCTCCGATTAAAAGTACATTTTAAAAAAATAGAAAATAGTTGTTTACATTTCCTTCTCTCTATATATAAACGTTATTGCCCTGAGAGGTATACACCATAGGCGCCGACTTGAAGAAAATATTGGGGGGGCCACTGGCACAAATCCTGGGAGGATGAGAGGGACATGTTCCCCCAATCTTTGGCCTGGGGGGTACAATCCCCCCAAGAATCTGACGTGAAAAGTGCTTTTTGGGATAAGTGTTATATGTCCGTCTGCCATAAAGGAATGTGAGGTGGAATTGATTTCTCTTGGCTTTTACCGATACATTTATTTATTTATTTATTTTAGAAATAATCGTATTCTGTAGTAGTTCAAACTGAACTTCGTGCTGTAGTGCGTTTAGTAGTCTCATCAATATGTATTAATTCCACTTCCGCTACTTGGGCACAAAATGCAATAAATGCTAGAGGAGAATATGCCCCTCTCCTCATTCTGGAAAATTGTCTCACCTGTAGGGACGGGCACAAATCCCGGGGAAATTGGGAGACATGTCCCTCCAACATTCGAACTGGAAGCTCCCCCAATAATCCGATTTGAAAAGTGCTTTCTGCAGATAAGTGTGATGATTTGTGTCCGACTGCCTCAAAGGAAAGTTAGATGAAATTGATTTCTCCTGGCTTTTCCATTTTTAATGAAAATGAAGGTGTGTGACTGTGCGGACATAATCTGATGTGAATTCTTATCTCCTCCTCTCTCCTAGGCCCTAGCACACGAAGAGTATATAGACTACCCTATGCCAGTAGAACCCATCTTTTCCGTAAACGCGCATTTCAACTATTTGTAGTATCAGCCTAGGCATCTACTCATGCTTCGTAAGCAAAGAAAAGATTTTAATTGCTGAAATATTTTTCTCCGTAATCTTAAGGTTACATCTGTAACCCTTAAGTACTCGCGCGGGGTATTCACAGACTCCCAACCAGGTAACTTTTGTTTTGCTATATTAAAAAATGTCTCAAAACGAGTTCAAAAAATCTGATGCAGCAAATACTTTTAAAACCTTCTCTAGAGTTACGCAAGAGTATATGACATGCGTCAGATCTCTGTAACGATTCCTGTAATGCTATTGAGATTATCATCATTTTGCTCAAATAAGAGTATTGTTGCGTCATACATAATTTTCTTTCTTCATATTTTGGGGAAGTCATTATTTATATTATTATAAAACAAGTGTCCAAAATTTTAATTTCGATCATTGTTGATGCCTAATTGGAAACATACAAATTATAAATATACATGTATTCAGATTTCAGAATATGTTCACGGCAGTGATTTGTAATACGGATATGTACTACTACTACTTCATCTACATCGCCTAATATATAATATACTCTACAAAATGTTCACCTAATAAATCAGATACATCTAATGTAATATGAATATCTTTGAGTTTTATGTCCCACGGTTATGGTAACTGGGCTAAAGGAGACTGATAATGAGAAATGAATGAAATGGTGGAACGAAGAAAGAGGGAGGAAACGGGAGAACCCCGAATAAACCCACGCACATGGTGTTTGTCCACTACAAAGTTCACTTCCCGGGAGCATGGTTTGAACCCGGGACCCCATGCACCAGAGGTGGACGTTCTACCACTGAGCCACTGCGGCCCCTTGCCGTTATATGGGTTTCATCTCCCTTCCCTAGAATAAGTCTCAAATCTGCCCATCTTGCAATGTTGAAGACAACCAGTGGCGCCTTTAGGATTTTGTTTCGAAGGGCTAAGCCCAACACAGGGAAAGAAGTGGACAATTGCCCACCTGAGTTTGAGAATTGAATGTGTTTTAATTTATGCATAAATTGAAATGTTAATGGTAAGAATTGCAGACCGATAAATCCTATGTGGTATAATACAAAAAATTAGGAGTGAATCTCACCTTTTATTCTATCCATAGAAGAAAAATGAAGTATACTCTTGGTCTACCTAATTTTCGGTGCTAATTATTCCACTGTTTTGATTTTCTTTAATTCAAACATTTCCTTCTTTTAAAGTAACAAAACGATATAATTTTTCCTTTGCTATGATAACTACAGTCCCGTTATGTTGATATTCCCGCAAGTTGGTGTGGAACATCAGTTTCGTTTATCAACTCCTCTTAGTTTTGGTGTTACTGATGACGGCCGACTTGAATTACAACTGACAACGGTCGAAAGTATGATAGGCGAAACGAAAGAAAGTAACGTCAAGAAAAAGAAACAGAAAAGTAGAAAGGACGAGAGTAAGAAAAAGATGACGCAATTCTTACATTATATGAAATTTGGCAAATATAGTATTATTTCTGAACAAAGAGTATAAGAAAATGGAAAGTCAATGAAATTCTTAGAAATGCTAAGAAGGATTATTGATTATTGTTCTAAGTGGAATGCAAAAACTAACAAATTTATTACGGGGCGAGCTTGAGCACGATAGCACCCTATACGCCACTGAAGACAACTCTGCTCTTCTGATCCTCCACAGCATTGTTTTTGAACTTCATAAATATTTTGAACATCGGTTATATATATATATATATATATATAAAATTATCCGCCCCCCAATGTTGAATACAGATTTGTGCCGATGGAGGGCAAACAATGAATAAATATATCATCATATTGAGACGTTTTCTCTCAACTGCTTGATGAAAGCCCCTTCTCCACAGGACCTCGGTTCGCTCCATCCGCTCCGCTGCGAAATTCACAACCTAAATCAAATTTGCCTAAAACAAATTCAAGTTCAAAGTTTGGGAACTTCACTGCAAGTTTGCGCACCACATTGATCGCCCCTTGTCATTTCAGTGCTGAGATAGTGTTGGTTGAATCTTCAGTGCTCTATTAAACACAACTTTGAAACTGTCGTTTTCTATCGAATAAGAAGACTGTTCCTAATATTGAATAAAAGGTACCAAGAAGTTTACGACGAAAATTCTTACTCCTCTTTGTTAATTTTTCCTAAACTGGATTATATTGGGGGGGCGAGGACCCCACCTTTAAATATTGGGGGGGCCAAAAGTGTCCTGCCCACCCAAAGTCGGCGCCTATGGTATACACTATCAACATTTCTCAAAAATCGCTACTTTTTAATGTTCTGATTAGCACGTCTCTATACGATAGGCCGGAACTCCTGCAAGTATAATCCGGAACTCCTGCAAGTATAATCCGGAACTCCTGCAAGTATAATCTCCTGGAGCGTAGGAGACCATTGACATTGCAATATCCTCTGAAGTACTATTATTTCGTTGTGTTACATTCAAACATTCAATACACTTTCACTTCGTATTTCAATGTTTCCATCTTAGAGCAACACAAGATTAAATAAATTGATTCTGATGCATATTGTGTGTTGTTGATATCAAGGTTGATATGATGTATGCATGTATCGTTTTATAAAATTAGCATTAAAATATTTTTATTGAAGCAAGAAAAAAGACAGCTTGATATTAACATTTATCAAGCTTATATGGTTTATATATGTAGACGTACCACTAGCTCTTTATAAAGTTAATTATCACTTAAGCATTTTTAGTGAAACAGGAGAAAAGCACCACGATGTTAATGTTTAAATATTAAATCCCTCTATTTACAAAGGGAGAACAATGTGTAAGAAACTTATTTATAAAGGCGGTGGAATACTTAAATGGTACATTAACGAAGATACAGCATCGTAATGATTCTGCCGTAAGCATGATATACGTGTCCACAATGGCCAACACCATTTTTTTCTCAGACTATTGCACAAATCAAGAAGTGAACCCCATTGAATAGTACAAATCGTAGCAATTGTTGCATTAAGTCAGGGTTTCTCAAGCTGGGGTGGCAAGAGGGTTTTCATGGGGGTCGTGAAAATAACCGGAAGAGATAAATACAATTAGAATGTAATACCGGAAATTATTTTAAAATATTATTTTGAATGTTGTTCTGATAGGTATATTTTTTTATATACATACTGTTAAAAATAGCAGAAAATAGGTCTATTACAAAATTTCAACATTTGGAGAGCTGTTTAAAAATCATTTTAATTAAAAAAGGTGTGATATAAAATTGATGAGAAATGCATATTGAAATACCAGAAAAATATAAATGCAACATAACCTTCATATTGAAATACAATTAAAATTAAAAGCTAATGAGATACCAAAACATAGGATTATTACGGCAATGCCTAGTTCAATCTTCGTGACGTAGACCTTATATTATCAGGTCATTTGAAATACTCAGTAAGTTTCTTCACAACTGTCCAAACTTTTCTTAAACGAAAATTAGAAATCACTTTACTTTCTATCATGTGACCTAAAATTAAGGAAATTATGAAGTTTCAAAATTTTCAAACGGATTCCAGTTTGAAACAGTATGACGGATCGGATTCGATATTTGTAATATGAATGAAATGACGTATATTGTGGATACAGTATCACCCCTAAAAGCTAATAGATTAAAGCCAAATTTAAAGAAATGGTTTCTACTCTTTTAGAAATAGATGGGTATCGTAAGAACTCTGCAATAGCTATGTTTAAAATCCCATAGAAGCGTATTACATACCAGAAATTACAAGGGGGTTGCTTCAAGAGGATGTGATAAAATGGGATACATCAGAGATTTAGGTTGAGAACCAATCGAATGAATTTGCGACGTCACTACTGGTATAGGAAATAATACATTTTAAAATAGATTTCAACATGGGGAATAGAAAGAATTTTGCAGGTGCCAAATAAGGTGAGTAGAGTGGTTGAGACAAAACAGTTGTATTGTTCTTTAGTTCTTCAGCCTAAAATAAAAACGCAAAGGAATCAAATTTTAATCTCCGCACACACAAAAATGAGACGCGTTCACGACCCTCAAACATTGTCCAAGTGGGACAATACCTATAAATTTTAATTCGGACAACATCCTGAGAAAACAAACATTTTTTAAATTTTTTTATTCCCATTTGGAGGGAGCAGAGGAGTACATTCATCCGCAAAACCATTTTGGCTCTTCTCTAGCCTCGAATGAGTTGAGCAATCGGAACGTGAGTTGCAAAATACAATAGAAATGCTAAAAAAATAAAATTTTCAATTTTCACATAGAAATGGCGGAGGAGGCATGACCCTCAAAAATTCAACAAATGGGACAAAACTTACAAATGTTAATCCGACTAACGTCCCTGAGAACAGAAATAATTTTTATTTTTCTATTCCTTTTTGGAGGGAGCAGAGGAGGCATATTCCTCCATAAAATTCCATGGGTCGACTATTGGGTCTAGCCTAGAAGGAGTTGAGCAATTGCAGCGAAACATCCAGGATTAATAGCTCTTCCGCGTACAATAAAAATGAGAAAACTAAAATATTCCACTTCCTCATACACAGGAGGGACGGGCGTCCTGACCCCTAAAGTTGTCCAAATAGGACAACATTTACAAATTTCAATTGAAGTAGCATCCTGAGAATAGAAACAATATGCCCCCTCTGCTCCCTCCAAATAGAAATTGAAAAAAAAATATTTCAGTTCTCGGGACGTTACGAAGATAAATAATTTTAAATTGTGTTTTATTTGCACAACTTTTGAAGGGAGCGTCCCCCGTTTGAATTTGCAAATGAATGTATGTTATCTTTTTCACATTTTTTTTGTAGGATGAAAAGCTATGATTCCTGCAAGTTTCGTTCCAATCGCTCAACTCCTTCTAGGCTACACCTAAGAGCCGGTCCCTAGGATTTTATGGGGAAATTTGTCCCATCAGCTCCCTCCAAATATGAATAAAAGAAATTAAAAATCATTTTGGTCTTTTTTTAAGACTTTACGGAGATTAAAATTTTAAGTTCTATCCTATTTTATTTTTTTTAGTGTAATGAGAACCGTTCCCCTTTGGGTTGAGGTGATTTTAGTTTAGGGTTCCTTTCAGCAGCGAGGCTATATGAGACCTGTACCTACTGATTAACGGGGAATCCCAACCACATGAACTTAAGCCCAGAATCGAATCCGGGTCTTACACGCCAAAAGCACAAACTCTAACCGTTTATCCACGAAGGAGCCCCGCCCCCCTTTGAATTGGCAAACGGAAAATTTTATTTATCCCGCTTTTATTGTATTCTAGATCCAGAACCTTTCACCAATACACCACTTTATAGTTGTCAAGCTCAAATAATAAAGTACAAGATTCGCGAAAGTATCTTCAGACCGATTTTGCTATCAACTATCCTGGCATTTGCCTGGTACGAAACGCGAAGAACAGTATTTTTATCTGTATTATGCGAATAAACGATTGTCGTATTTTTTTTATCTATTTATTATCACACGCAGATTAGATGGGGGTAGGAACAGTAGTCTACGTGTAAACGTTCGTTTCAGTAAAACCAGGCTAAATTATTATTCAGTAGGCCTACCGCTTAATTAATGATTCATCTTTAGACTAAAGGGTATAATAGAGGGCAGTTAATATTTATTTTAATTTAAATACGTGTAAAGAAATATAAAATGAACTAAAGGAGTTGATTAGTGAAATGAGCTGAAGTAAAATAATCACATAGGTACACGCTAACGCTCCCAACTATTAACTCTACAATAGGTTTAGTGAAACTATGGTGTAGAAATGTATGCATGTGCAGAAAGTGTAGTTGGAATGATATATATATGGAACGTATAAGAGTTGATGTGTATAGGTACGTCTTTTATTGCTATGTATCCTTTACATGGAAAATGACATGCATTTTATATGAGACAGAAATATTTAATGTGTTTTATGGATAGCACGCACGTTTACAGGTAGATTACTGTAGATACGTACTTGGAACTTTTAATCTAATTAGAAACAAAAAAAGACTGAAATTTTGTGCCATGCAAGTATCGACAAAGAGGCTATAAGAAAATTCTTTAATAAGGATTAATATCTTGGCCAATCCAACATAAAAGTACTTGTTTTCTAACTACACTATGTCAGATTATTACGTACTTCAATCTACATATTGGACAAAAATTTACAATGTAATCCAACATTTTGGGACGTCTACTGCAGTAATAACCCATACGGTATAAAAGGGGCAATGCATATCCCAAGTACCTTAGTATCAAATAGTATGGTGACGTATCTCAAATAGAAACAAATGTTACAAGAAATTGATATTTTTTCCCGAAGACTATTTCGAAAAGTGTTTAGATAAGTACCACATCGATTCATGTAGATGGTTTTCAGTTGATATAAATACCACAATGCAATTCACAGCAATTTGATATCTCAAACTGTTTCGGAGATATTTAAACAAATGGTAAAGACAGCTGTATTGCTTAAAATGGCGTTTGTGGGATCTTTTAAAAATAATTGTTGAATTGCCCCACTTTGTTGTCATCTAATGTGGAAGTAAGAAGTTCGTTGATTATACTGAAGTAATGGTCGCACGTATTAGCAATGTGTGATTTGTTACTGTGTTTGTAAAAATGAAAAAGAAAAAAGAAATACCTACTAATAATCTAAAGGAAAATGAACTAAATGAAATCTTTGACTTTTACGTCCCACGCTTATGCCGGTTAAGCTAAAGGAGACGGTGATGATGAGTAATGAATGAAATGGTGGAATGAAGAAAGTGGGAGGAAACGGGAGAACCACGAGAAATCCCATGCACACGGTGTTTGTTCACCACAAAGTTCACTTGGCGGGACCTGGGATTGAACTCGGGACCCCAAGCAGCATAATCTAAAGGAAGTGATTTATTACATTTGTGGATGTGAAAATCATTTCCATGCAGAATTAATTACATTAAAATCTGTCGTAAGCATACGTAAGCTAAAAGAGAACAGTGGAAGTGCAAGTATTGCAAAGCAGGAAATAGTAACACGCTACTAAGCCAGGAAATAGATTTCAAAAATAAAGTACTACAAATAAGTGAAATACATAAATTCCCGAAAAGTAAAAAAAGAAAAAAAAAAACTTAATGACACAATTAGATAACTTGAATCAAGCATAACTTCTATGGCTACCAAATTTGATGAATTTTACAAAGAACTATGTGATTTGACAAATACTGTTAGTGGACTAACCAAATAATCAGAAGAATTTAAAAGATAGAATCGTAACCCAAAATAATCTGTTGATAAACTAGAAGGAAAATTAGGCGAAGTAGAACACATGCAGTTACAGGAGAATTTAGAAATTGTGGATGTTTCTGAGATAAAGGAAGAAGCCGCAGAGAGGATCGTGGAAGAAGTGACAGAAACAGGTGGAGTGAAAATAACACATAGATGAATTCAGAAATCATTTAGTTTTTCAATTTCAACTTGAGATAAAATAAGACTGATTATTGTGACATTAGCATCAAAAGTAGTTAGAAATGCCTAGCTACAGAAACACTGTGAGATCGAGGTGTGATTTACAGCAGAAACGGGGGAGAAATTTCGGGATTGGCCGCGTGCCCATTAACGAATAATTAATAGCCACGAAAAGCACTTTCTGAAACAAAACAAGCAAGAAATAGTGACTTTCGTTTACTTGTTAGTGCGTAATGGTAGGATATCACCTGAAGAAATATTAGTCATCTCGAGTGCTAAATCTGAAATAAGAGAATACGTATCTGTAATTACATAAATATCCACAAGTATTTATTTCATCTCAAGCACAACAAAAATTATTAACTATGCAACATGAACAAGTATATTATTTGTTAAGGGGGTTGTTATACTTTAAGGACACTGCATTGTCTGGTAAGATCTACCACCAAGCTAAGCGAAGCATAATGCCCTTACCCAAGCGGCACATAGACGTCGAAAAGACGTGTTTTTTTATGTAAAACACCGTAAAATACACCGAACATGACGTGATTTACACGTCTTTTCCCACGTGGAAATGTCCGGGAATATGACGTGATTTTTATGACGTCTTTTACACGTGATAGAATATGACGTGATTTCTATGACGTATTTTACACGTCATAGAAATGACGTGTAAATCACGTCTTTTTTACGTGATTTTCACGTGTAAATCACGTCTTTTTCACACCCTTCATGTGAGTGGGGGGGGGGGGCGTTCTCGAAATGACGCGGCGAGAAGCAAAGGTGTGTAAGTGACATTTGCAATAAAGTATGGATGTCTCAAAAATGGATTCTGCACAGCTAAATATACAAACTGGATGGTGAAGCTCGTCGCAGTTCAATAGAAAGTCTACCCATGAATGCTCTACGCCGAACTTCATTATACAGTTTGTATATTTTGCTGTGCAGAATCCATTTTAGATACATACATACTCTATTGAAAATGTCACTTACACTCCTTTGCTTCTCGCTGCCTCAAATGTCATGGAAGTCTGACAGGATTGTTCAGTTCCAAATGTCAAAACCATTAGAAATTGATGTGCATCCGCAGTTTTGACATTAGGAATTTCAATCCCATGTACTACCTCGATTATTCGCCACACTTTTGAGGCTATTTATCAGCCCCTATTCAACCGTTTTGCACCAAAGTTAGAGGTTAGGCTACTAAGGCTACCTAGTTTTGGCCCCGTAAATTTTGAAATAGATCAGTTGAATAGTGGTTGAAACAAATAACCCTGAAACTGTGGCGGATAATCGTGGTTCTACTATACATCGATTGAGATTCCTAATGTCAATACTGGATACACATCAATTTATGATTATTTGGACATATGGAACTGAATAATAATAATAATAATAATAATAATAATAATAATAATAATAATAATAATAATAATAATAATAATAATAATAATAATAATATCTACTCTAAAACACACAGCTTACAACACATTTTTTAAAAAAATGATAAAAAAGAAAATATCATACTTTTTCTTTCTTCTTAACTGCGTTTTTCTTTCTTTCTTTCTTCTTTTTTTTTTTTTTTTTTTTTTGGACAGTTCTGAACTGATCTCTGGCCGCAACACTTTTCTTAATATATTTTACATAAAAAGTCTACGAATAACAACTGGACAACGTTTATTATAAGTAAAAACAATAATGAAAATAAATTTAGCCTCGTGGCTGCTGCTTGATTTTTCACCATTGTGTTGAAATTTGCATAATAATTTACAAGCTCCTATACCAGATAAGCAAGACCACTGGGTTATTGTAATAAATAACAGATCAGGATAGACCCTAAGAACCCTAGATCTTGCCACAGCGAAATGCATCACCACCCTCTTTCGGAAGCACACATTGGGGAACGTCAAAGTATTGTGGTCTATTTGATTGGTCTGTACCAAGATTTTGGAAATTTCGCTTCTCCGAAGGTTCGTATTATCTATGGATTGGGGATTTCCAAATCCAATTGACCACCTCTAGTGTTGTTGATTTCTATTTTTTTAGTATTTGGATACTAGCCTATTGAATAGTACATATTCGCCTCTTAATGTGTGGTATATTTACCTACACATTAAGAAACGAATATACAATAGCTGTCGAGGAATAATTATATACCTAATGCAACAGGAAAGAAACGGCAGCGCTTGCTCCACGAAAGGATAAATTTAAAGCCATACATTAAAAAGAAAACCGAGACGCATTGGATCGACTTGAAAAACATTAAAAAAAACCCTCGAATGTAAGACTCACCCTTGGCGGAAAAAAAAGCCCTACATAACTTAAGAATAAGAAAAGACGAATAAACATGGTAAAAACAAAGAATGAAATGGAAAAATAAAGGAACATTGTACTTACAGTCCTAAGAAAATGAAATGAAATGAAATCTTTGGGTTTTACGTCCCACGCTTATACCGGTTAGGCTAAAGGAAACGGTGATAATGAGAAATGAATGAAATCGTGGAATGAAGAAAGTGGGAGGAAACGGGAGAACCCCGAGAATACCAACGCACATGGTGTTTGTCCACTACAAAGTTCACTTGGCGGGGGCTGGGATCGAACCCCAAGCAAAAGAGGTGAACGCTCTACCACTGAGCCACCGCGGCCCTTAGTACTAAGAAGAATCCACTCATTTCGTCACTGGAATTTATTCATGTGCATTTACTAGTACCTTCTTCTTAATGAAATTACGGTACAACACGTGCTTCCTTAAATTTTATAGCTATCCATTATTACGCTAGTATGCGCACACATACACACAAACACAACCACCCACATCCAACACACACTCACACACACAAGAACAATGGGTTTTATTGACAGTGCAAAATTTAGGACTAAACTTTTATAACTCCAATTTAAGACACCTTTATTTTGGAGGTGAAAAATCGAAAAAGAAAGTACATCTTAAAATTAATTAATCTCTGAGGGATGAAAGCGAAAACACATAACCATTAATTTGAATTCTACATTTATTAGTTATATGTACAATGTGCACGTTTTGTCGTATAAAATAATATTCATACTGTTTGTAATGCAACAAGAAACCTGATTGTCTATATTATTTGTAATACAAACAAGAAATATGTAGACAATGCATATCTGTTGGTTATAATCTAAAACTTACAGAGATCTTTTAATAATATAAAATAAAAAGAATTAAATTCTCCTACAAATTTCTTATGAAGGAAAACATCTTTCATAGTTATTGAAGTACAGAAATACTGCATCATATCAAAAAAGCCTCACGTGCTTAAGTAGGTTAAAAAAGGGGACTGCGGTAAATATCCCACTTCTTCGTCTATTATATCAGTAGCAGTTTCTTCCATCTTTTAGTTTTCGAAAGAGATGCCTTTACCTTGATTTCCAACAAAGCGAGGAGGAACAGGTCAACATGTTTCAAGCATGCCGAATCCTTTTCATCCGCAAACAACAAGGCAGATGGAAGTGAATATCTTTCTACTAACGTTTTGAAGATTTGTGGCAATTGTTCATTTGAAGATCTTTATTTTTACTCACGAATGATAAGTGTCTTTAAGGCTAGTTTGCACAACGTGAACTTTGCACTTTTTTCCGCGGGAGTTAAATTTCATCGCCAGCTCTTTGGAAACCAAGCATCAGAGAAAGGTCCCTTTTCCTCCCAACGATGACAAATAGGAACACTGAAACAGAAAAAAAAATCATGAACAATCATAGTGCAATTTTTCAGGTGCGGAGAAAATTAAAAAAAATAATTACAATACGTCATGTGCAACTACAATCAATACGCAATAAAACGATTAGTTACTGCACTCGCTTGCATGAAGTCACTTATTCTCAAAAATCGACTTTTAACGGCCTTCCATACAGCGAAATTAAACTACCATTAATTTTAGTTATTCTGTAATAGCTTAACTTTTGATTTTATTGCAGCTGTTAACTCTGATTGTTCAGGAGGATCAAACAAGTTGGGGGATATAAAACTTTATATATACAGATACATGACAAATAATTCTGAAACACTCATAGAAGCCTACATTACGTATGTTCTCATAATATAAAATGCCACTCTAAGACCAACTTTAGGATGTGAGCTAAAAGTGACGATCAAGTATATTGATACGGTATTACAACTGATGCAAAAAAAAAGAAAAAAAAACTTTGAGTTTTACGTCCTACAGTTATGTCGGCTAGGCTAAAGGAGACGGTGATGATGAAGACTGAATGAAATGGTGGAATGAAGAAAGTGGGAGAACCTCGAGTAAACCCACGCACACTGTGTTTGTCCACCACAAAGTTCACTTTGCGGGGACTGGGATCATAACTGATGCAGACTGATGTAGTAAGATTAGTTTTTATGGTATGAAACAAACAACTTTCTAATAATAAAATAATATAGCTACTCATTTATCAAACACAACTAGACAACGATAGAAATTACATGTATTATCTTTCACTACTGCTATGTAACCCCCAAAATGAAGTCAAAATTCCGCATTTACATATCGTGACAGAACTGCGCTATCGGATGCAGCAATCTGACAAGCTGTACACAGGTGGAACTAACCAGAAAAGGTATCCTTCTGCTGTGATAAGAAATTTTATCCTGATTGGATACGATTTGGTAAGTTAAATTTATGATGCAAGACGAAACATATATTAGCATTTCAAAATATGACAAAAAATAAAGTGAAAATTACAAACAAAATGGTGTATAACTTATGTATTCCGAAAAATAAAAAATTGTGAGCAAACGCCCCCTCACTTGTTACTGGAGTATTTTTAAAAAATAACACTTCTAGAACCAGAATTCTGTGACAAGCAGTAGGCTGAAAATCGTCACATTATTTGTTCTGAGCAGGGTTAGAAGTTGCGGCAGTTATTATTATTATTATTATTATTATTAATAACAATAATAATAATAATAAAAATAAAACTTCTCTTTGGTGAAAATTATATTTTACCCCTCTGTTGAGAAAAATATTTTCGGGAGGAGTACTTTTACCCATTCAAAAAAAAAAAAAAAAAAAGCGCGAACACTATAACATGTGATGCATTCCATATTAAAGCTTTGCTTATATATAAATAAGTCAAATAAAATAATTGCTGAAGGAATAAAAATTAATAAACAAGGAAATCTTTAAAAATCTAAAATAATAAATAAATAAATAAATATTATGTATCTGAAGAAGACAAGGGTAGTTGCTGAAACAGTTACATTTAAATAAAATTGGCGCAGCTGTGGCTCGGTGATAGAGCGTTCACCTCTGGTGCCCCTGGTTCGATCCCAGCTCACTTCAAGCGGCTTTTCTTGGAGTTCTCCAATTTTTTCCCACATTCTTCATTCCACCATTTAATTCACTTCTCATCATCACCGACTTCCTTAGCCTCAGTGCCTGATCGTGGAACGTTAAATTGAATATTTCGTTTACATAAAAGTATTGCCTTGTTCAACAATTATTTTATTTTAGTTAAGTACTAATAAAATATTACTACTTTCTTTCTTTTCTTCTTACTCGGCATTTTCTTACATGGGTATTATAAAATAACATGTCAAAAACTCACCTGTCGCAACTTTGGTATGTATGTCATCCTCCACAGTGATATTTCTAGAGCAGCTCGACGAGTAGAAAGGGGTCAGAGTTACGGCTTTCAAGTTCAGTTAAGAAAGATTCCGTGCTAGGTGGTCTGCTGTTGATCAATTCATCATTTGCAGGAGCATTGGCCACATGCTCTGGAAAGTGGGAGTACATGCAAGGCTTATTTTGGCAAATAACATGTATTTACAGCTAGGCTTATTACAACGACTAAATACATTTAACATGAAATGAAGCAGTTTAATTTCATGTAAACAGTAAAGTGAGTTTTTAGTGCATTTTGTACTAAAAAAAAAAAAAACTGAGAGCTTATAGAGGAAAATGAGTTGGCAGGAAAATATCAGCCATAAATTTCACATGCTTTCTGTTCTGGATATTTTCAGAGTAAAGGACGGTGTGAAGAAGAGTCTGAAATCGTCTCAACCTCGGTGCAGGAATGGTCACTTCTTAAATGGAAAGATACGTAAAATAAATATTGACAAACTTGTGGACAGATAGATTTTATGGATTATTGTCTGCACGTTGTTAACAAGAACCAGGGATCGGAAAATCTTCGAGTTTTACGTCCCACGATTATGCCGATTAGGCTAAAGGAGACGGTGATGATGAGTAATGGATGAAATGGTGGAATAAAGAAAGTGGGAGGAAACGGGAGAACCCCGAGAAAACCCACGCACACGGTGTTTGTTCACCACAAAGTTCACTTGGCGGGGCTGGGATCGAACCCGGCACCCCAAGCACCAGACGTGAACGCTCTACCACTGAGCCACCGCGGCCCCATAAGAAGCAGGGATCGGATTTGAGAACGGAGTGACACCGTAAAATATCGCATCTTGAACACAAAGAACACAAA
Source organism: Thermobia domestica (assembly GCF_964235325.1). Taxonomy (NCBI): domain Eukaryota; kingdom Metazoa; phylum Arthropoda; class Insecta; order Zygentoma; family Lepismatidae; genus Thermobia; species Thermobia domestica. The sequence goes on along the minus strand of NC_137454.1, from coordinate 356,485,803 downwards.
TGACTACCTGCGTTTTCAAACGCGGACATTTTTTGATCAAAAACACCAAGACAAGTAATTTCTTGCTATGTATTGCTTCATTTAAATTCTGCAACGTGTATAAAAAATTATCTTACATTTATAATACAAGCTTGAAAAAATCAAGAGCTCCAATTCTGGGGTAGGTTTTATTTTTTAAAAAAAAATAAAAAAATATCCTACTCTGGGAATGGCAGCAGATATGTAAGCCCCGAAGCAATGAGGTATGTTTTTTCTTTTTTCTTTTTTTTTTACTGATGGGGCTCCAGTGCCTGTGGTAGAGCGTTCAATTCTAGTGCGTGGGATCCCTGGTTCGATCCGAGCTCGTGCCAAGTGGGCTTTGTGGTGGACAAACACCATGTGCCTGAGTTTTCTCGACATTCTCCCGTTTTCGCCCACTTTCTTCATACCACCATTTTTCACATTTCATTATCACCATCTTCCTTAGTCTCGGTGCCTTTCCTGGGGCGTGAAACTAAATATTTAATTTCATTTCTTTTTAATGATGAGGAATTGGTGTTCTAACTGAAAGCAGGTTTTTGACCCAAAGAGACTTCCATTGTTAATGCGCAGCCCCCAACCTCGGTCCCTTAATAAGACATTTGGTTTCCTTTCAATCGTTTCACGATTAGCAGTGGAAATCATAATAATATAGTCATGTAAGGTTATTTAATTGAGCTGGAATATATTTTTTTGAACTTCAGTGGCAACATTGATAAGTATCCATCATCACATGCTGGCACTGGAGTAAGTACTGTAATCTAAAATGCGAGGGAGCTGTCTACTCAATTAATGAACAAAATATTCGAACAGTCAAAAACCCGTTACATTATTATGATTTCCACACCGAATTAAGTAGCACAGTTACGGTAGCCAAGTGTCTTGTGAGGGTGTGTAGGGCGATGCTTGCAGTTTGAGAGTGCTCTCAACTGGAGTAATATCCTCCCACTGATTATGCACATATACAAGGGGGGCACTACTTTAGCAAACGGGTCTACTAAATATTCATCGATGTTGTGGATTTTTTCACTAAATTTAAGACAGTAGTGCTACAAAAGGCTAAACAAAACATAACTGAGTGAGCGAAGGGGTTAGAACTTCCATAGGGCTCGTTGTTTCTGACTCTGAAGTCATACACGATTGGCATTGCAACAATTGCCGAGGGTCATTTCCCAAAGGTGTTCACTCGAGCAGTCGGTTCTACCTAACAGGAAATTCATAGGTAACATACGATGTGAAACATATTTTTGTGAAGGAATGAAAGTGTGAATGTAAGTAATTAATGTCAGTACACAGCAAATTGAAATGAATTTTGGGCATTATTCGGGCAGACGGTTCTACCAAATTTTGACATATTTCTTACAGTTTCATATCAGGTTAGAACAATGCATTTCTTTTAGCAGAGCATTAACTAAATCAGAAGCTCCATTAGTGCTTGCCGATTGACTTCAGGCCTCAGTACAAATACAGCGTGGACGTAAAGCGTAACAATTTCAGTGAATAAAACATGAACCAATTTATATCAACTCCCCACTAAAAAGCAGGAATAATATTTAACCGAATCAGGGTAGGAGCACAGCAACAGGGTCCGAGCGGCAGCGACGGGATGCGTCCGTAGGGAACAGGCGCGTCAGCGACGGGGAATATACGTCTAAACGAGAATAGTGGAAGAGCACTTTTACATATACAATACTTTCACTGATCTCTTAAAATTCAATTCAATATGCTGTACACTGACAGTAATTACTTATATTCACACTCTTATTCCTTCATGAAAAATGTTTCTTATAATATTTTACCTATAAATTTTCTATTTGGTAGAACCGTCTGCTCGAGTGAAGCCGCATTTTGAGTGATAGTGAAAGCATTGTAAACGTAAGTGTGCTTTTCCACTATTCTTCTTTACGCGCATAGTCCCCGTCGCTGACGTGCCTGTTCCCTAGGAACGCACCCCCTCGTTGCCGCTCGGGCCCTCTTGCTGTGCTCCTGCACTGATTCCAATAGAATGCATTTGTGCTTTTTAGTGGGCACCTAGCAAAAGTTGTTTCGTGTTTTATGCACTGTACTTAATATGCCACGCATCGGGAAGGTTCTAGAACACAAGTCCCCCCATATAAGTTAACAACTAGATTGGTTCTTTTCTGTACCAAAGTTTAACATTTAATTCACATGTATTGTTGAGCGAGCGTCAGCGAGTGAAGGCTGGTTAGAGCCCCGCACGGCACGTTCTTTTCTGTCTTTGTTACAATTAAGTGGGAAGGGGGACCTGTGTTCTAGAACCTTGCCCCATGCGTCTACTCTATATTTATACTAACCCCCGTGAAGGCAATCTGCAATTAGTAATGGAGCTCCTCATTTAGTGCATATTCTGCTATAGGAAATACAATGCTCTAACCTAACCTGAAAATGTAAGAAATGTATCAAAATTTAGTAGAACCGTCTGTTCCAGTAATGCCTCCAAAAGCATACATTTACTGTCATCTCGTTGTTTCCTTGTATTTAGCAATCTTTCGCCTTGGCAAATAGTACCACAATGCGTGCAGTTTTTATTATACGGATCCATAGTATAAGTAGTAGTAGTAGGAACGGGTTAGAAGAAGTTCCGCGGAGGTTGGTTGGTCCTGTTCTCGACATGAAATAGGCAAACTTTTCGTACATTTTACAATTTATGGATCTGTATAGTAAAACTGCACCACAGAATGACATACTTTCCCATGCATACTCACTCCCATATACGGTTTATTGAGAATAATAAAACATACATTATCATTTTACTACCTTCACTATTAATATTTTATATAGTATTCTACCTAAAATATTTAATTTGATACAGGCGTCTGCAAATGTTAACCTAATGGAGGTATCCTCGTTCTTTCTACGGTATTCTAATACACTGTAATAAGAAACCATAGGCAACGCTGTATGAGGAGCTAATCTTCACAATTATAATACTCAATCTGCTGAATTTTACACAGAATGCACCTAGATAGGAATAGGATAGAAATTATACTTACTTGTCTTAAAGCTGACCTTTATCACAGGTGTCTTTAAGAAAACACATTATGTATATTCACGTACCATCAAAACACGATTCTGCAAATGGCTCACGATTCCCAGCATGCACTGCTCGCAGTTACAGTACGGGGAACGTCCGCGCTTTTTAGCACCTAAAAAAGACGTCTATTTTTGGTGATGTTCGACACGTAATTCTTTGTACCATTCTGGCACGTGATAAACACGCACAATTTAAGTCATGTTTGACACGTCATTTTTGTTACCATTTTGGTACGTGATAAAGACGTTTCAAATTTTCAAAAGACGTCATTTTGAATTCGAACCCCAAAAAAAGACGTGTTTATGACGTGACTGTGCTACTTGGGTAACAAGCTGTCACATTTTTTAGATTATAAAATTAATAGTTTTTTTAACCTAAAGTTAGTTGGTGAGCAACCTAAATAAAGTTACGGTGAGGTTCAAACAGAGCTTATGTCCAATACATTTTAGAATAATTCTTCCATTATTCCAATGTATTTTGTAGGAAATACAATATTAGAAATAATTCAATGAAACTCAGGAGATGAAGATTCAAACTTTGTCCGAAGACAAGTTGAATCAATAATCAAATGAAATGCAATATGGATTTTTGATATCGTGTTTATTTCATTGTTGCGACAGTTACAATACTGGAAACTTTTTCCTGAATAATATATTTAATCGCTCTGAAAGCGTTTAAAATTAAACAACTATTCTATGACTGTTAAAAGAGATTTTGGACAAGTTTGAATATTTATCTTAAATTTGTGGAATTATTTTCAGTATTGTTATTGGGAAAGATAGGAGAAACGACCTGCCATCTATTGGCGACTATTGAGCATTTACGCTCACCTTAAATGTAAATAATAATAACTTTCGATTAATCCCGATTTTAACCAATAACGTAGAGCGAGCCAAAGGCTTAGAGAACAATTAATATATGACAATACGAAAATATTTATGATAAGAGTATTGTTTATGACGAAATTAATATGCAGCTTGCTTGCTAACCAAATTTATTTTTACATTCTATATTTTTCTTTCCTTTTCTGATTGCATATGTGACCCCCAATGACCTTGTTTTTCATTTACATAATTCTTGTATGCAGTAGCGTAGCGTGGTATTCCGAAATAGGGATGCCAAAGTTAGTCACTTGTCTGATATAATACAATACAATGCAATGCATGTTCAATGTGTATTTTCCTTAACAAGTGAAAAGATTCACTATGCAACAAATGTTGTTTCGATGACTCATGTTTTAGAGCTTTCTTCATGAAATTACCCAAATCAGAAATACCGTTTGAACACCACTCCGACTCCTTTGCCCCAAACATAATGCAGACGAACCATAACATTTTATTCCCTACAGAACACCCAGAAAGCCAAGAAAACCTATCATCATACCACGAAGACTGAAATATTTGCGACTGATTGCTAGTTGTCGTTTTTATGAAAAGCTTTGGGGTAGGTCGTATCTCTTTCAGAGAGCAGCGCTGCTCGTAAGTCAACCGAGATATGGTAGTTGTTAACAAAAAAATAAATTAAATTTATGTCTGGTACTGTTATCGTAGTCATCATTTGCTAAAAGTTAGTAAGGTACTATACCTTGTAGCAGCCGAACACTTTCCACAGCTTTGTCTCTTAGTTATAAATGTAATTTTCTTCATACTACAGTAAAAAAATAAAACAAATATTCATTTCAAATCACAACGCAAAAAAAATTTATACCGCCAATTTTTCTTGACCACCAACGATCAATGTTGCTTATCAAAAACATAAATCTAGTACAGAACGCAAGGGCATAGCCAGGGAGAGGTGAGCCAATAATTTATCACAAGAAAGGAGTGTAAAGCTATGTTCATGAAACAACTTGCAGAAGCTTTATATTTAGCACGGCATAATTTGCAACCATCACATACTTTTACACAACACAATTAGAAGATTAACATGCTGAGTCTGCTCATTAAGGCCCGCAACCAGCCATTAAAGTTTAGGAAAGAGGCACAAATATGCTAGGGGGTTCAATCGTCACAATTCTGGATCTCTTTTATCAATAACTACTCTTAATAATTAGGAGGCCAAAACATTTAGGGGCCCAGGCTCCCGTAATTTGCACGCCTGGTGGGGCATACAGTAGCAAATGCGTAGATTACGTTAGACGCCAATAAGCAATTGTCTCAGCTCCTTTTCTGCCACTAGCATTGTGACGAGAAAAACCGGCTCCACTTTTGTATATATATTGTTTTCAGTATAATTCCCTTTATTTCTTTCTCGTGGGTAGCTTCTTTCTCCGCATACCATACTTCAATCTCGTTTTTTTTTTTTTTTTAATGTCACCCCTAGAAATTTGTCACCTTGGGTCCGGACCTCAGGTGCCCGTTCGTGAAAATGGGCCTGAGTGTTTATATCATTTGAAGATACAAATAGAAAGCACTTAAAATAACTCTGTGGGCCTATTTCTGTGTATCTACTTCATTGTCAGATATCCAGATACAGAAGAGCATAAGTGAACTTTGTGAAGGGCAGAGGGTGTCCTACCGGATCGGTGACCGTGATTCTACAGAATGCATTATAGTTATGCTTGTGTATGTGAGTCCTCTCAAAGAATATCTGGCTACATTCTGGGACATGATATGTATTTATGATGTAGATTATTAGTTTGCCTTTAATTACTATTACAATTACGATTAAAGCATAACTATTTTTATACTATCACTTACATAAGCGACATGCTTCATAATGGAATTGAACTAACTATTTATGTTTTGTTCTATTTCCTCGACAGCGGTCGTACGTTCTATACAGAAACCATAGCTTAGTTCAAAATATATATAGTTGGCAGTACTTGAGCATACGCCAGCTTATATCTAAAGCAAATGTTGGGTCGCAAAGGGATGGCGGGGAGTAGTTGGGCATGCGCATTCGACAGAAAGCAGACGAATACCCCGATGCTTGCAGTAGGCCTGGATGCCCGAGGAACATAGCGTACAACAAGAGGAGAGACAGAAAATGTGCATCTGAGTGATGCGCATGCGTAGGTTCCGCTTGCCAAAGTAAAGCGAAAGAGCGCATTCCCAAGATTGCAGTGGAAATAATTGTGATAATTATAAGCAAACAATTTATAAATATAATGATACACGTACTTTTTTCTTATTAACAGGGGATGCCGGGCATAGAGGCGTTCCCTTACGCAACGCCGCTGCTTGTATGCAACTTCGTATAAATGTTTGTGTTTCTTAACTTGCTTCACCTTTCTGGAATTAAGAATGAGTAAAATAAACATGAAAGCAATATGTTCTGTATAATTTGTTTCAGTATAGCCTTAACGATTTCATTCATACTTCATTTGCACGGACGGGGTCCAAGTTCCAAAGCTATTCCCACTTGTTAATGATTACTGGTCCACGTCTGACGTTGAATTATCCACATTTAAAGAATGTGAAACATTAACTCAGTGATGCCAATTCCTTGAGAGCAGTTTTCCCTTCACAAGCTTCAGAATTTCCCTTTTCCGGACAAAATTTCCCTTCTTCCAAACCGTTCAAGTACTGTATTTAGTAAACGTATTTTTAATCGTTTTCGCTTCCACACCCTCAATCCAATCTTACAACCACATACAAGCAGATACCTGACAGCCTTCCTTTGAGCTTACGCAGAATCTGAACTTGATTTGTTGTCTTGGTATCTAAGGCGTCGCGATAGAGGAGGAGAAAGGATATGGAAAGGTGTAGTCAGGACCTATGATAAAGGGGCAATCTCTGCATTTGCCTGGTGTGTGACTGAGGAAAAACCTTATAAATACCTTGGTCAGGACGAACAACCTAAATAAATCATAAAAAATATAAAATAAATATTATGTAAATTTAATTTTTATTCTAGATATCATGATATATTTTAATATTAATGTAACCTAAGGTACAAAGAAAATATTAAGTGCACAGTAAAAAATGATTGTGTTAATTCAACTCAATTTTAACACAGGGCAGATTTTCCAGCGTGACTGCCACTATACGGTGTTGGTTCAACACATACCCTGCGGTATTGACGTTTAACACAGGGGGAATGTTACGTCTTTAACACACAACCGGTAAGCGTTAATGAACTACAATATTACTTCCAAAAATATGTTAAATCTTTTATATGCGTAATCGTATTTACATTATGCTGAGTCTAAAAAAAAACACTTTAAACAAGTAAAAAATGTACTCCAGTGGCGGTGGGGGGGCGCAAATCACCAACCTTTCAATTACTATCCGCGTGCTCTTCAGACTTGGCTACGTAGGCGATGAAGAAAATGTCGCTTCTAGAGGGATAAATTGTTGAGGTCTTTTGAATTTGGCTAATCAGAGTGCTCCTTTAAGCTGCGTATATTCGACGATAACCTTTCGGGATAAGAAAATCTGCTCGCTATGTAGACCTAATTTTATAACAAAATGACGACTGTCTATTTACTTTATTTTATAGTTCTTCCATATTCACTTTCAAATGATCGGCGCCAGTTGACCTCTAATAAAGTTGATGCGTTTATTGCTTCTAGTACCTAATCGCTTAGAAAAAGAAGCAATAAATACATCAAATGTTGGAAATGAATTCAGAACACCTAAATGGCACATGCCTAGCACATCTTGTGCTGTTAGTTTTTTTTTTTCAGAAACATTATTGAAAACATATCGCGCGGTTTCAATTTTGAAATTTTGCGTATACCTTTATTTGTTTAAGTATTTCTTTCTACTGTGTTTGTCTGTAGCTTCAATTCAGAAGCCTTTATAATTAGATGCCCATCATATTTGGCAATCACGCAGAAAACAACACCGAAGATTCTACACTTGTGTTAATTTAACACACAGGCTGTGTGTCATTTCAACTACCGGTATCTGACACAACTCCAAATGGAGAGTGAGTTGTTCTGACCACTTGTTTGTGTTATATTTTAACACAATCGTGTTAACACATACGCATGTCGTTGAAATAACACAACGTTTTTTACAGTGTAAAATATTTGGTATATACTTACTTAAGAACAGCACTCCGATATTTACTGAAACGAATAAGAACAGTTACAAAGAAAACTCGAGCTGCTTATGTTTTTGGCTGTACACAAGGAATGTTCGTAAGCACAATACAAACTAAATCAAAGGTTAGAGATGTGGAACTCTGAAGAATTTATAATTCTGTGCGCCACCACCAGAAAATTATAAACTCACAATCCCTCACTGGCTGCAGCCAACTTTGAAATTGCGGTTCTTGCATCCATTCAGGTCTAAATTTTTTAAACTGCTTACGAGGAACTTTCTCCTTTTCAGAGAGTTCATTTGTTTGCCCGTTTTTTCACTGGAGATCCTGTAGATTCACCCGAACGACTGATGTCTTCCATTCTGTTACTATTTAACAGTATGGTATGCTGATGATAAAACACTTCAGATCGTTTTAACAGTTGCAAGAAACGTAAGACAGAGCTACGGACTAAACTGCAAACGCACTAACACAACACGTCCCGAACACGAATCAAACCCAAACCGTTATGATAGTTGGAATGATAATTTAATTCAGAAATATTTCATCTAATTCAACATTAGACATTTCATAGATTAAATATTTCATCTAATCATTTAATTCACCAATGGGAAGATTAATTTTGATAAAAGATTTTAAATAAGCATTGTTGTAATGTTTCGAATTTAACTGAATATGTTGATCGATGTGTATGCTGATAAACATTAACGTATGCAAAGCAAGATAACTTATGAGAATTTATGTGAAATATGTGCAACGGATTATATTTGGAACAAATAGGATGTTGAATTTATACTGAATTTTAATGAGGTTAATCAGATATATAAATACATTCAATCTATAAATGATTGAAGAGAGGTTCAAATTTCCCTGCATTATTGAGAGATTACAAGAAATTTCCATTTTTCCATTTTCTCCAAAATTTACTAAAAATTTCCCTGCGCCAAGGGAAATTTCCCTTCAATTGGCATCACTGCATTAACTCAATGTTGCAAAAGGAGGGGAAAATCATAAAACTAGGGTAGTACATGATGCGGAGGTTTACTCACTTTAATGTTGATAAACCTACCAACGCCGTACCATTTGATCATTTCTTACTTGTATAGGTATTTATGTATCCTCAATGTTTTAACTCCTAGGTTATTACATAACACTAATTTAAATATTGGTTGAAAGTTTAAAGAAAAACTGTTATCTCAGCTTTAACTGTCCTAAAACATAAAAAGATTAATGTATTTTCCTCTGAATTCTTTTATTTTAAAAAATATTGTTTTACAAAAAGAAAATCAAGCCTAAAACCATAACAAAACATTACAGTGTAAATTTCGCCATTGTATTTCCCCTATGTCGAAATTGCATACCATGCATTACTCTGCTGATAGCGAACGAAATTAGTAGAATTGAAAAAATCTAATTGATTACAATATTCTGTATAGAGTTCAAACATTGACCAGTTAGTTACCCTATAGACGAACTTATACGTCCCAATGGAACAATTTCCAACTCATAATATTAGATCAGCGCCAGGCCAAAACAAACAACGGCTAGCTTCCATCCAAAACTGGTTTCCTGTTCTGGTTAAATACTTCCATGTGCTTCATGTAGATTACACTGGATGACTGAACCACTCAGCCTTTTGATTGATGTTTTATCGTACTTTCTCAATATTTTTCGGTGCCAAAGTTGCGTATACCTACCTTACAAAGTTTTGTTTGTACTTTGTTCGGCTAAACAGTCACTTCCTCTCTCTCTCTCTCTATAGTGCTCGCTTTATTAAATTTATGAACTAAATGTCAATTAACTGTTTTGCATTCTGAACAATCCTATATATAAACATTTCATTCCGTACATCTAGCTGTTTAAAAAACAAGTTATAAAACAAGGAAAACACCCTGACTAGAGATAAGTATAAATTCGTGAAAGCGACTTTCATTCACATTATTGACAGTCGTTTACAATTGTGTGTCGTATGACACTACAACATTCCATTCCGCGCAGAGAAGAAACCCGGAAATAAAGCAAAGTAGAAGAGAATTGTTGGTCAAGCAGAAAAAAACAGTTAGTGAATACATGTCGTGAAGAATTCAAATTCATGTACATTCTAGAGGAGCTGTCCCAACAGATCCAAGATGTCGATACTTTTCCATTTAAGCTTTTTAAATTTATTGATAGTCCTAGTAGCAACGGTTTACTTCATAGACCCGAGGAAGATATGTAACTCCGCCGTTTTCCTACTTAAGGAAATCAATTTGTGTTAGGATTTAAATAAAATATCTGTACATTTCAATTTCCTGGTGTAAAAGGGTCAAGATTTCGTATAAACAAATCACTAATAAACTATTTTATATCTACATATATTTTGACTGTAAAATCTTTCGGAGGTAATGAATCGAATTCGATCAGTATTTTGTGGTGAAATCAATCTTATGAACATTTGACAGTGGTACTCGTAGTTCGGATTATACATAAGTTATTTTAGTACAATAGTAAAATATAATACCGTTCGTAATATTTTGTGTCTCCCAGGGCAATCAAATGATCAGATGACTATCCTCATTTTTTATGGGCTATAGTACGTAGACGTTAGCACATGTTGGGAATTGTGTCTAATATACAGATGTCAAGCCGCTTCCGTCCTTCCCCAATCCTAAGTTTCTTCCTTTTTCACGGATAGTGTCTTCATAGAGGGACGTCATGCCCCATACGCTATGACCGTAGATGCCAAAACCTGCCAAATCTAATATGTAATTACAACTCTAATCGAACCACGGCTAATTATTACTGTGGTATTCGACACAAAGGTATATTAGATGTGCTTTCCTGCGTTCGTGTTCTTTGCGTAGCGATTATTGTATTGGAAGGATTGTGTATTTCACCCAGCAAAATAAAATTTTTCTGTAATTTTCACTTTGTGAATATTACGATTAGTAAGAGACGGAGTTTAAATGTGGATGTGTGATGAGGAAGAAACGAAATAAGCCTCTAAAAGAGGTATCAAATAATGCGTGTAACAAGTATAGGTAAATGCAGTGATATCGATGCGAGCCATGTGTATATATCCATACTAATCAAGAAAGATATCTTTTCAATTTGATGCAACATAGAAAAGTGATAGACTGTCGTGTATAGTTTCATTGGTGACATTGGTATACAAAAATAAATAAATAAATAAATAAAATTTCTGTTACGAGAGCAAAACAAGCTGTTTTTGGAAGATAATGTGGACCTGAATCCAGATCAAATAGCAGAATTTCTCCATCGCCTCAATTTTCATGAAAGTGTTTTTTGTGCCTGCCTATGCCAGTGTATGTATATATGTATTTGCCGTAAAGACATGGCCTCGCAACAATAATTTCTTACATAAAGTTTTTAAAAATTGGTACTACTTAAAAGAATTCGAGGAATGAGCAGCATACAAGTAAGTAAAAATTAACAATCTTACCTAATATTTTCTACCCAATATCATGCTCATGCTTCACGAATGTTTCGTCGTAAGAACCAGCAATAGTCACACAATATTGCTACAGTTTACTTCCTTGATAACGTTTTCCATTTGAGAAATATCATGATGAAATTGTTCACTATGTTCGTCAATCTGGCATCAAGGTTATCAGGGAAGAAGTTCAAATTGTCATTCAGGAAATGAAATTTAAGTGACATGTTACGTCCTATACTGCGATATGATCTGACTAGTTAATGTACAATATCGGTACAATTCTCTGCCTTTAGTTTTTCTAAAAAGTTCCTGGACACACTTACAAAGGACAGTAGTGCCATTTTCTCAACATCACTCAACATAATTCTAATCATTCATTAATATCCTAATTGGCTGTCATACAAAATTTACTTCCTTTATTTTATCATCATTTATCTTTGGAAACTCCTGTCGCAAGTAAGTGAATGAACGTGATGTTTGGTCTATACCTTTCATAAAGTTTTTGATAAGTCCCAATTTAATGTGCAATTTAGGTAAATACACATTTTTAGGGTTACCAAAAGGAGTATTCGCTACATGTTTATGTTCAGGCATCAGTTCATTGCGAGCAAACACACATTGTCCCCACAGTAGTGATTTTTTCTGTCCCTGCTATCCTATTCGCATAGAAAGCAGCAATACTTTGTGTATGCCAAGCAGAGGATCAATTATTGTTAGATATCTACAGTTATTATATTTGTATTTGCCATGTTGGATAAGAGTGAGAAGCCATTTAACAGTCTCCCAAGTCAATTAGAGGTTAACTGCGTGAGCAATCGGAACAGAAGGAAAAGTGTTCCCGTTGTGAAGGAGAACAATTTTGAGACTTAACTTACTAGTACAGTCTTTATGGACAGACCTTCATTTACATTGTGTGCATGCCCAAGAATGTCCACAACGGATTCTATATTGTTGCAGAAAAGGTCACATTGTTTCGAGAAATATACAGAAAAAAGGCATGGCAGTCACGAAAAACAGTCAATTTTGCATCGAAAGAAAGAAAATTCCTTTCAATCGAGAAGTTAAAAGTTGAGATTGGTACTTAGACAAATTTAAGTTTGAAACGTCCCCATCCGCCTAGACTTTCCAAATGAAAACCGAATCTAGAGCTATTAAAAAGTAACCAATAATAATAATAATAATAATAATAATAATAATAATAATAATAATAATAATAATAATAATAATAATAACTGTCAATTCGAGCTCCAATAATTAAAGTCCTGTAGAATGGACCAGCAGGTTTGACCGAATTGTCTTGTTCTTAACAAAACGCACCAACTGATCCAATATTTCCAATCAAAAACAAAATTATACTCTTAAGCAGGAATAAACCGTACATATGGAAGTGAAACACAAAAGTTCAATTTGTCAATAATTTATTCGAAAACGACTTGATGGTGGTGTACATGAGCCGTTAGGTTAGAACAACGCAAATACTCTTCTAAAACAAGAATATACAACTAATAGTATCAATGGCAAAATAATGAAAATAAAATACTCCTCTTCTATTTCGTGGCGGTGGAACATTCTTTATCACTGAAACCCTGGCTGGATCGATTTCCATTTGGTCTCCTGATATTATTTACTCTAAATAGGTTATTTCGGTATAGAAAAACATACACCTATCAGGAGATATAGTGACATTATATTCCTTAACCCTTTCCGGCACATGTTTTTTGGGCTATTTTTTAGACTTTCAGTCAAGCAGCTACTGCATCGTCACAATTTATCCTAGGATAATGGTTCATACCTCATTCTCTTCAGAATGGAGCTGGCTTTCAAATGGTACCCTTATTGAGCATGCACTGGCTGCATGCTCATACCATATACCAGGAGCGGGAAAATGATGTCAAAGGGAAAATATCGGAGGAATTTTTTTCTCGCACTTTGGGACCCTCTGGAGCGGCCCTGTGCGATCATAGCCATATAAAAAACCTCATAATTAGTACTTGGTATACTGAATGTGTGTACGAAGTTTCTATCTTGAATAACAAGGACGGGAGAAATTTTATCAGGAATTCCCACCATGCCCCAAATTACCGTAAAACACCATGATCTCAGGTAAGAAAATTCCTGAGACATCCCTAATAACCCTAGGGTCATGTTTCGAACATCATTCTCTTCACCTTAGAGCTGCCTTTCAGGCGGTATGACTCACGTGTCTTCATCATGTATCTAAGGCGGGAAAATGAGGAAAAACTGAAAGGGTCTAAATATTCTGGGTCTAAATATCCTTTTTTCAACTTTTAGTGCCCCCGGACCACCCCGGTTTAAACGCAGAAATCTGAGAAAAATCTGGTAGATACTACTCGGTGGACTGAATGTTTGTGCACAACTTCAATCTTCTACGTGCAAAAATAAGCCCGCCAAAATACTTAACATAAACCCCCAAAATTATTACACGAAAATATAAATTTTAGACTTATGACGTCATCACCTCCTATGTCTCGACGCAGGAAGGTGTGAAACCATACGTACTCTCTTCTACAATGCCTCTGGACTTGAAAAAAATCGGACGAAAAAGGTCAAATAGGAGAGTTATAACGCAATATACCATGAAACACCCCGTATGGTACAATTTGTACCATGGGATCCCCAAAGGGTTAAATCTCTTAAGGACTTTCCTAATCGTAGTATTGTGTTCATTAATGCAATCGGAGGAAATTAAAACGTCATCGAAATAATATTTTACCCCATCCTTCTCCAAATCACCAAGCATTCTATGCATAATTCGAGACAGAAAGTTGCTACCCTTCTTTATACCAACTGGATCTCTTGTATATTGAAAAAAACCCTTCGTGGTGACAATAGTAGTGACGTTCGCGAGCTATCATTCAAAATAATTTGGTTGTACCTACGCCTGAGGTCTAGCTTCGTATATAATTTCTTTCCCGATAACTCTGCTAAACATTCCTCTATATTTAGAGAGGGATAAGGATCATTTAATACCAATTCATTAGCTTTGACGTAATTTCCTACTATCCTATAGCTAATAATTTTATTACTTACAAGAAAACAACTGCTCGCATAATCAGAATGATCCACCTCAGTCAAAATTCCCTATGTAATCAAATCATGAATTTGTCCTTCAAAATCCATTTCTTTATTCTTCGTGATCGGAAGAGGATTTTGTTTGAAATGTTTATTCACCGATAAATAAATTCTACCAAGGAATCCTTTAATACATCCGGCCCTTTCAGAAATTACATTGGAATACTCTTCTCTGATCGACTCAAGGAATAAAGTAATGTCTGAATCCAGATAACTTCAAGTTTGTTGAGTTCATTTTGAGTTGATTTTAGTTTAGCGTCCCTTTCAGCAGCAAGGCTATATGAGACGTGGACCTACTGATTAACGCGGAATCCGATCCATATGAGCTCCCGTCGGGAATCAAAGCCGGGTCTTCCGTGCCAAATGCGCGTACGCTAACCGCTTAACCAGGGAGGTGCTCAACTTCAAGTTTCTTTGATATTTTGTTTCTCCACCTGTTATGTCCACTTGTTTTTTTACCTGTTAGGATCGATCACTCAAGTTGGTCCGCTGAGTAATAGTCTCTGA
Source organism: Thermobia domestica (assembly GCF_964235325.1). Lineage (NCBI taxonomy): Eukaryota > Metazoa > Arthropoda > Insecta > Zygentoma > Lepismatidae > Thermobia > Thermobia domestica. The sequence continues at coordinate 356,470,702 of NC_137454.1, read as the reverse complement.
GGCATACATCCTATTTCTGCTCAATAGATCGTGAAATTTTTCAGCATGCTCCATATCAACGTCTGAAGCCTCTGAAGAACTCGAAGGAAAAATTATCCACTGATTTAGATACCACTATTTGAGAATCATTTTTGGTGTTAACTTCACACTGAACAGTTCCTTTAGAATAACTCGTTTTAAACTTCTCACGATAGATTATCTTTCTATTATTCTTCCTCTTCGTTTTCTTCTTTGGCCTCTGTTTCGAACCATTTTGCAGGTACGACTTCAAATCCGCACCATAATTTTTGCTGCCAAAACATTTGTATGATTTTTATCAACTGAGGATTGATTGACATGAATTCGCATGCACTTTATAGACCTTATCCACATTCGTTGATACCATCGTCATATCAACGGATGCATTCCCTCCTAAGTGTTTATGGCCTCTGTCAAACATTACATGATCTTCCTTAATCTTCTCGGGATATATTTGATCTTCACTCTTCTTTGGAATCCGACTTTCCGACCAACTCAAGATCCTGGACAAATCACATTTAATTAAGTTATGCAAAGCTATAAGTTGTGATGAGTTCGGAGCAACAATTGTTAGGAGATGATTATCCAGTTGTTGTCAATCCAGTTCACATTGGATTCCTTTTTCACGCAGCCCGAAAGAATGTGAATCTGCAGGAATAAAAATTGTGACCAAACCCGAAGAAGAATTTGATAAAATTTCTTGTTACTTTTTTTTATCAGCGGAGAACTCACGCTTGCCAACTCTGACACCAGATCTTAATCTTCTTTTAAAAGAGTCAAAAAATATCTTGATAATTAGTCCGCCGTGTTTTCTTCCCATCACATAAAATCATTAAGTTATTTTTATAATCCACAACCGCAGATGTCGCTGGAAGGAAAGGAATATCCAATAAACATTCACAAGGCAAGTTTTCAGCGACCCGAGAAATCACAGTTTGGAAGAAACCAGACAAGTTCACATTCATTGTTACTTCTTCATTTTTAGCAAAGTTAAGGGCAGAGAGCGCATTCACAGTTGGCTCTTCCACCTCATGAGCATGTTGATCACAATCATAACGCTTAACCAAGCTCTTTTCTATTAGTTGGAAAGTAATAATTAAGCATTTTATATCGATGGTTAATGTTCATTCCGTGAAGAATGATCCCAACTAACTCTATTTCTTCTAAACCTAAATGCAATATATTGATGGAAACTATTATGGATTTAACATAATCGTTCATGAACTCAGTTAATCTTTGCTTCCTATAAATCCTTTCACTAATTAGGGAATGAACACTTATAGGCGTATAAAAAGCATTACCATATAATACTAGAAAGTTTCCCATCTAAGATTTTCATTTAAAGATGTGGACTTCAGAATTAAACCTTCGCATTTAGGAATCAACACTGATAAGATCATACTGAAAGAATAATTATAATCCAATAAAACTTCTTCAACTTTAGCTAACATGTCAAAAATTTAGATGCTATCTTTACCATCCCCGTTCTCAATATTTGATAACCTAAAATCTAAATATATTAAGGATTTCATATGGGTATGTTTTAACATTAACTTATATTCCAGATTAAAGTCGGAACAAACATTTCCGTACTGACTGGTTGGATTATTAAATACTCTAAAATGATTCCTATGATCAGAATTTCCAAATTCTGTGCGACAATTTGGACTTCTCTCAGATGAATTTTACAATTCTACTCGAGGAGTTGAACTTAAACATTGGAAACCCTCCTATAATAATTTCCAAACTCTAAATATTTGTCATGAACTTGATTATTCCCATTTGTGTTTGCATTGGGGAAGAACCGGAACCTCTATTATGAAAAGGTGGTTCCGAAAAGGTAACTCGCAAATCATTTCTGAGTGTTCTAAAACCAGGAGGACTTGCTAACCTACTGCTTCCATCAGATCCATACTAGCTTATAACTGATTGATTAGACAAATTATTTAACGTAGAAACACAAGACCTCAAATTCATACTACTTCGAACAGGAGACGTAAATTCCAAATTTAAAGAACCAAAAGTGGAATCTCCATCCAAACTTGTATGACCAGTAGCATCAGTCGTAAGTGATTCAGAGTCGGGCATATCTGTGCTAGCGTATTCTGGATTATGACTCATTATACAATGTAAATACACAAAACAAGATATTAAATAATAGTACAAAAATATAATTCTAAATATACACATAAATAACTAAGCTACTATCTATCCAACTACAAAAAAATCCTATGGAAATCAATTCAACCACAGCTGAAAAATGACTGTAAGAGAATTGAAAATAGTTAAATCCGAAATTTCTCGCGAACATTTAACAAAACAATTCTAAAAGGAGCGTAGCATTTTTTATTGTTATTTTTTAAAGAAATGTTCAAAAAAATATTAATTTTTAAATCAATATTAATACCTAAGAAAATGGGCTAATCACCTATATCAAAATAGTCATTTTTTGTGGAATGCCAATGTTGGAGGAAAAATAGTTTTATAAGTATAAACCAATTCAGTAATTTTTATCAATATACCTTACAATATTAGAACCGACTACGATGGCTACTATCAAATTATATTGGATAATCCAATAAAACAATGAAGAGAAAAACATTAACTCCAAAACATCCAATAAACAATTTGGACTTGCAGCTTTGCTATGAAACTTCCCCAACAGCGTAGTCTCTCAAAATCGAAACCGAATCAAGAGTTATTAAACAGAAACTAATAATAATAATAATAATAATAATAATAATAATAATAATAATAATAATAATAATAATAATAATAATAATAATAACTCTCAATTCGAGTTAAAATAATTAAAGCCCGGCAGAAGGGTCTTGCAGGATTTACTGAACTGTTTTGTTATTAAGAAAATGTACCAACTGATCCAATATTTCCAATCAAAAACACGAAATTATAATTTTAAGGAGGGATTAACCATACATATGCAAGTGAAGCACAAAACTTCAATTTTTCAATAATTTATTCAAAAACGACATTATGGTGATTTATATGAGCTGTTACGTTAAAACAACGCAAATACAATTCTAAAACAAGAATATATAATTAATATTATTGATGGCAAAATAATGAAAAAGCATGAATAAAGCTGACTGTCTAATTACCTAGAATTCATAATTTTGAATCAATTATGATTAATAATCTAACAAATTTCATTTGCATATTTTTGAATTCTCAGCAATCTAGATTAAATTCAGATTTCCAATTTTCTTCAGTTAAGTATTAAACAGTCAAATCTTTGAGTAAAGCTAGTCGATTCAAAATATCTTATCAAAAATTCCAAGTTAATCAACAAATAAGTCAATTTCTTCGCATTCAAATCTAAATTAACGCGCTTTTACTTAATGGCAAAGTATTCAGTGAACAAAAAGCAAAACAATAAAAATCTAATTTATCAGTCTACAAAGGTATGACGAATTCTATAAAATGAAATCCTGTTATTCTCCAGTGTCGTGATCACACTTCCTGCCCTGTAGACATAGGCTGCGTTACTATTCTCTATAGCAGACCCTGATTATATTAAACCATTTGTTTATTTCAAACGTTTTATTACATGAAAATGAATTTACATTTATACTACATTTTAAATTGAACTTGTATGCACTGAACTAAAGACACCATTTTTCTCGCGCTTAAACTTGTGTACTGTGAATGAATTTCTTGCTTGATCTTCATATACGTTTGTAGTCAGCATATCCTTTTCTTTGTGATTCAGGTACATTTTGTATAGGTCTCTCCTATTTGGACGCATATTACCAATAAAAGTCGTCTGTTTCTTTTTGAAAGATTCGACTAATTCTTAATTGTAAGAAACGTAATTGTCAGAAAAGGATTCATCATCTACGGAACAATTTCTTCGCCTAACTGTAAGCTTAGACGTAGGTCTTGGTCCTTTCCGAGATACGGAATGTCATTTAGTACATGAATTGACCTTATATCTGCAAGCAGTCAAATTTTAATCCAAATTTTCAGGCTTGTGGGGCATATATCATAGGAATTTGCATCTTATATTAGTGGGGAATAACTGCTCATGCACACAAACACTTTCGTGGGTTTTATAGTGACTGATACAATTCTAAATAAATAAATTCCACACAGATGATGCCAAGCAAACTTGTACGCTTTCTGCCTTGAAGAGCTAGGACACTTTTCTTCAAATCGAATATACTTCATTATTTCAAGAAACTCTTTCTTCCCATAATTTTTCTGTAACCCACCGCCTATTTTCTGTAACCATTTAAGTATGTCAACCCACCGCCCCCCAGAACTCGGTCCTAGATCGGCCCCTGAAATCAGCTGAAAAATATCTTGTGCAGTTAATAATGAAAGAAACTTCTTGTAATATATTACATATGTTCAGACTCTGGAAACACATTCATGGTAAAAACATTTGTATTGAAAACTTGCCTCCGACAATTAGAGGAATGCGGGGCGGAACGGGGTACTTAACATAAATGGCTCTGTAATGGCAACAAAAATGACAAGTAATACTGATAATGAAGTTAATACATTATTTGAAGTCTTAGGTAGAGAAAGCACCAGTAGCTGGTTAACGTGTCCAAACATAAGGACGCGCACGTATTTATCGAATGTAATGTTTTCTTGCATGCACGTAAAAATAGGGGACACAATAGGGTACGCTGAATTACGGCTGGCAGTACTTACAAACGTAAAGGACTTCGTGGTCTTCGCTATCTACACTGCACATGGATTATGCGACCAAAGTTTGCACAGCAAGCACGCACTCTATCCCTCATTAGATTGGGAATACCAGCCAGCGCAATAAAGGCATGCAGCATCCTCTGATGAACTGGTGCTGAATTTCTTCTTTTTTGTTTCTTCTGTCAGCTCTCCTTCATACACTTATGCGTGACCCCCCTCCAACTTCTTCTTGCCGTGCTGCTTCCTCTTCTTTCTTCCATCTTTTGCTTGGTCTCCTTGGTTCGTGTTTCCAATGCTGTCTTATACGGCGATGATATCAATATTGCTGTGTGCGTATCGTCCCGGGGTCGATCCCAGCCCTCGCCGAATGAACTTTGTGGTGGACAAACAAAGTGTGCGTGGGTTTTCTTGGGGTTCTCCCGTTTCCTCCTACTTTCGCCATTCCACCATTTCATTCATCACTCAACATCACGGTCTCCTTTAGCTTAACCGCGGGATGTAAAACTGAAAGATTTCATTTCATTCTTTCTTCAATATTGCTGTGTTTCCTCGTCTTTTGGTCAGTCTCCTGCCACCAGTCTTAACTCTGGGAAAAGGTAAACTATCCTTCGGTGACATGTGTAAAAGTGTTGTCTGGAATTTCAGTTCCTGTGGTTTGCGTCGAAAGTGCTAGAATCGGTTCTTCAAGAAATTACTTCCTGAAACTATGGTCACATCTGAGAGATGTGGTTCTGATGATGACGTCGAAGGTTCTGGTTTCGGTGCTGCAAGAGAATAACTTCCTCGAACAGTTTGTAGACATTTGTGGTTGGTTTGGTTTTCTTCTGTTGGTAGCAATGTGATATCAGTAGCCCATTCCACCCTACCCCGTTCCGCCCCGATACACATGTTGGTGCTTCATATGATTTCAGTAGTAACTGTTTGGGAAAGGTTAAATACTATAGTAACTAAAATATACAACAATTGTGATACTCTGGAACTACAATTACGACTTCAACATTCTGTGCAATCTTACTTGAGTTTTCATGAGCTTTGTTTTTGTTGATGTTGCAACACACGTAGAAAACCAGAGCGCAAACACTAAAACGATTCGCACATGCCACACGCCTTCTCCAACACTGACGCTACTTGCATCACACATCCCTAGGGAGTAGGCATTTATTTTTCTGGTGCTTCGGCAAAACTGCAACAGCATAGCAAGGAAATAGGAAGTGTACCACATTCCAAAACGTTATCCCCTTTCTGCCCCGCCTTCCCCTACCTCTGCTAAGAAACATATTCTTCGAACTTTCTTTCATACATATTTTCAAATTCATTGTGCAAAGGAAGGATATGAAAACCTTATCCGTAAAAATGTGGTTTTGAAGGTATTGATGGTGTTCTTATGCCATTCAAATACATGGTTCCATTTCCAAATGACCTTGCTGGTGAATGTATATGTTTAAAATGCGCCGCGCCTTGGAGTGTGTGTGTGTGTGTAAAATCTGAAATTTCATGTTATATGTACTGAAAATGCCGAAGTATATAAGAAAAAAAAGAAAAGAAAAAGACTGCAGCAATCCCTATGATGAGTGAATAATATAAATGTATATTCTTTCTGAAAATTATGCTAAAAAAATCTGTCATTTACGTTCACTTATGGACGTCATGACAGGGAGCAGTGCCGTACCGTAGGGGGGGCAACAGCCCCGAGCGCCAAAGTAAAGGGGGCGCAAATTCTATTCTTATGGTATGTTTATTGAATTTATCGACACGAAATTCATACTCCTTGGACATGAAGGTTGTTACTATAGTCTTCTCTTACTCGAGACGCAAGATGTGTTATTATGTATCCTATTTTACAAAAAGGCGATGATTTCCGATTCTAATGTACATTCAAAATTAATAATCTTGGTTCGCATGACTAGGATGCATAGAATCCTGGTAGATTTACGTCATTTTTGGGTCTCTAGGATGTTCCATTTGGATGCTTTAAGCCATATCAGGGTTATTAGGTATCTACTTTAAATGACATGATTCGTGAAAAGTGTGGGGATTGAGGAGTGTCCACCCAAAAGTTTTTATCCTTCTTGTGCATCCAATTAACCAATCCAACGATAATTTCTCCCTTCAATGACTTGAATATATAGGTGTTACTGGCTACAGAACTATAAAATGTAAGTGCTTTAAGGATACAATAGATTACATTTAAGTGATACAATTTAAGGGAGTGACCTATTACAATATACCATTTTAGATTTATTTTTATTTGCTTTTGACGTGAGTATATGTGTGCACTTGTGACTCATAATACTTAGTTATAGTAAAAGCAGTGGTGACTTGACATAGAGCGGGTTGTGCAGAGTATTTGCTACATAATATCAAGGTCTGATTTAAAGTTATATTTGACAAATCCCTCCTAGTTTATTTCTGCATACTTTATAAGAGGATAGGTTAAGCTGAGAGTTGGAGTTATATGTGACATGACCGATTAAGCCTTTCTTTCATCATATTTATATAGATGGATATCAGAAAGACATAGTTCAAGAGAACATTAGAAGTTTATTAAGATTGAGCTTTGATTTAGTAAACTAACATTCAGCGTCCATACCATTCCGAAGAATGACGAAGAAGATTTTCTTGTCGACTCCACCATATAAGGTGAAATCTCTTGCTGTCTAATGAAGGTAATAATGTGATAAAAGGAGAGTAAGAACTTTTTTACGGCATATCATAATAAACACACAAGTAACAGTACCACTTCGAAATCGAAAGCAATATTCCTAAAAAAAAATTTCTAAAATTTATGCCGAAGTGTTCATTATCATATGTTTATATATAATGAGTATAGGAAACGTAAATGAACAACATTATAGTTCTCATTTATAAGTTCATAGATCACAACAATAATATTTGACTTACATGCATTTAAAGTTACCAGGTTGTGATTTAAAACTAAACTTTAGATATGTAATTATTTATAGTAAGGAAGTACTATACATTTATTCCACACATTTGTTCTAGTTATTCGTACCGATATTTAGTTACAATTAACAGCATTAATTCGGTTACAAAGCAGTTTCTTTTGTGTGGTAAAGCAAATACGCGATTACATATTTATTATAGTTATTTTTCGCTGCAATGAAATTATGATATATGATATTAACTACTGAATAGCCATCTCGAAGAAAAAATATTATTTTGAGAAAATTAAGAAATTGACAAATATAATAGAAAAATCCTTTATTAACACACATTTATATAAGTACAGATATGCAGTAATAAAATCTTCCTGCCTATAATGAAGCATTATTTTTCTAAAATAACGTAAGAGATCGAAGATGAACCACAACGTGTCATATTTATGATTCCTTACATATTTCCACAGTAGTTACATTTAATTTGCACAATTGAAACAAATGTAAACATTAGTGAAATAGCAGCATACAAATGAATATATCATATTGCTTTACTAAACTGATGTGAAGAGAAGGGAAAACTATATACAATTGTATTTGTGCAATATGTCCTGTTTGCATGATTTTGAAATAAATGAGATTTTTATTTTCAAAGAAATTCACACAGTAGTGTCCTTTTTCAATCGGAAAATAATATTATTCTCCGGAAATGATTCACTTCTGCTAAAAATATGAATCCTTTTCTAATAAAAGTAAACCTAAGTTAGTTATTACACAAAAAGAAGTTATAGTTTAAAATTATATCATAGCATAATCTTACTCTAAAGTTTTATTGTGTACACCTATACACCTAGGTTAAGGTAGCGATATGTCGCATTAGAATTGATGAGCGTTTTTCAAAACTCAATAGAGCAGGAAATATCATTTTTATAGAAATTGCATTTTTTGTTATTATTGAGAATAAACTCTATCGAATTATGACAAGGCGCTTATTATTTAGTATGCCATACACACCGCACATATCGAGAGTAGTCAATTCTGATTTCACAGCCCGACTGGTAACATAGGAATTATAGCAATCCCATATATACAAGTCTGTTTCTCAAAAATTGTGCTATATCGAGTTTTAAAAAATGCTCTCAATTATATCTAGAAGAATATTAATGTAGTTTCTAGAATATCTAGTAATTACCTGTTTAATACTATTCTCTGTACATTACTCATACATACAAAAATTGAAATATGTAAAGTGGAATAAATAGGAAAAATATCATCAACATCAAACAGATTTGCAAGTTAAACAAATCACACTTTCTATCCTACATGTATAACACAGCTTAATTCAGCAAAACCTTCAAATACAATAATATTCTATGTAAACACAGCAGAGTTATGTTTCCACATATTGTTGGCAGAAACTTAACTTCATCTTTAGCGATAAAAATACGATATTGCCTAACACAGTTTTATATACAATATTTGCTAACATACGGACAAAGTGTAAATTTGCCATTTCCTTACGTTCTGTATGTAATATTTTCATGAAGATAATAATATATTTGTTCTGAAATTTCAATATGCATCCACCACTCACCAAAGAGGCGCGATATCACGAGATAGATTTCACTTTCAATTACCGATACTAATATTGTACACCTGTTCTATAGTATGTCTCACTGAAGAAAGTCGATAGGTGTTACGCTGTCTTAATATAAATACTATGTTCAATTGACTCGATTTTATATATGAAATATTTACGCAGACGGAGAAATCCTCGATCGGAAGCATGTTGAAATATGAGAGTTAAAATTTAAAAGTTGGATAGATTTTATAAAATGCTTGAAGTAACTATTTTTTAAGATTCACGCTTCATTTTTGGTATAGTAGTTTCCTTGGGTACACAGCATATGGTTAGGTCAAAACGTACATTGTGAAAGATAAGGATATTTACTAGCGATTAGGTGAAAGATAATAATGTCTTACAACTTATAAATTTACTTATATTTGGCACACCAGGCCGAAAGGCGTTAAATTTATTTGCCATCCTATACAATTCCACTGTATTGCCATTCAAGTGTCACTTTCGTGTATGTATTTCTTCAAATTAAACAATGCTTAAAATTTCAATTATAATGAGCTACCAGAATCATTATGGTTGAGTTGTGAATTTTGTATTACATTCATACAGCTTTGTCTGTTTGAAAGTATTATTGAGAATATGAATTTATTAAATATTAACTAATGACTCTAAATATTATAATAATATAAAATTACTTGAAACCAGAAACGTTATTGGTAATATTTCACAATATGTATCGTTTGTAGTAGACTTTCGTAGCTCGATTCTGATTTTTGAAAATACGGTTAAATTAGTAGGGAGATGTTAATGCTAGAAAAGATACAAATTATTAAATATTTTTGGATTATACTAGTGGAAATTTATCATTTCTTGAAATTATTATTATAAAGAGTTTGAAAATATACATTAGAACTTTCATTTTAAATATCATTGAATACGTATTTTAATTCAAAGTTAGAGGTATTTGTCTTTTAGAAAATAGTTTAACGATATTGAAAGTAACGCAGATTAAATTGGTTCTATAGTTTTGATTTAATATTATATTACTTTCTCATTACTCTTCACGAAAATAATCGATAAATGTCTAGTCCCATCTATTACTCACTTGTCCTGGGCTGAACAATCAACGCCCCATGACGGAACTTAAACAAAGAAAGTTAAAAAAAACTATTCTCTCCCAATCTGTGCTCACTTCTTATGACCTCGGCACGGGGTAGCCTTTATAGTAAAGTAATTTTAGCTGCATGCTTAGGCACGTTTTTTGGGCTAGACGTAGGAATATATAAATTGTTATATTAATATATCCTATAATGCAATATTGCAGAATTAAAGTTATTTATAATTTAATATATATCTATTTAATATAATTTACTAATATAACATGATTACGAATATAATATGATTACTATATAACTAGGTAGAAAATTGTTATATAGAAACGTTAAGAATTAAAGACTTTCAGTCAGTTGGAGGTTGTTTCATACTTGTATAACAGGTTCATTTCTTATGACAAATGATTTTAAGTGTGCTATTGTTTCACGACAGTGTTGAAGTTACTTTACAATGAACATCACCCAATTGTCCGGCTCCAATTTCAATGAAATTTGCTTTTGTTGGTAGAGGAAATGTATGCATTATTTGTGATGACAAAAATTTTTGCCATGGTGCATGTTCTCTATTTTTTTAATGCCTTAGATTTGTGATGTGGTTATTAGAGATTACTGTAGAAGTCCCTTACGAACCTTAGTAAATGGAGTGTTAATGAAAGAATAACCATGTAGATACATATAAGGCCTAGAGGGAAGTCGTACTGAAGGTATTACCTTGACAGGAGGCATCTTGAAACTCGCCATTTGAAATTAAGGTCAGTTTTTAAATAGCAGTAGGGTAATACGTTACAAAATTTCAGGCTAGAATTTAATTACGAAGACAATGGTGAAGTTATTTTCAAGATACGCCCATTTTTGAAAACGTTACAGGCATATTAGTTGCTTATAATAGTATGTGCGTAAATCCCTTTCTTCCGCTTCTAATCAGCGTATTAATGATAATAAGTGCATAAAAGCTTCTGTAATACATATTATGCTTAGTGGCAAGTTGTACGGTAAGAAAAACCTTGACGGCAGTCATAGTGAAATATGAAATTTTAAATTAAGGTCAAGTTTTTTAAAGAGCAGTACGGTAATTTCAGGCTAGGATTTAACCGGGAAGACAATGGTGAAGTTATGTTTAAAGAACTCCCATTTGGGAAAAAGTTACAGGCATATTAATTAGTATCTGGATAAATCCCTTGCCTCCACTTCTAACCAGCGTGCTAATGATAATAAGTGCATAAAATCCTAGGAAATACATATTATGCCTAGAGGCAAGTGGTACGGTAAGGTTAACCATCACGGCAGCCGTCTTGAAATCAGCCATTTTGAATTAAAGTGACGTTTTGAAAATGAAAACCATAGCATGTAACACCTCATTTAATAGCCAATTTTCCCCAAAAAAGATGGTATGCTTATTTTTGCTCTATAGTTAACCAGTATGGATTTAGGATTGTTTCTAATGTGCAAAACCCTCCATAATTCGATCTTTCAAATTTGCAACACTCATATATTTCACCGCCTGTTTTAAGATTCCAACTGGCACTTTGCAATTGTTGCCATGGTTGCCATTTCTAAATTTATTGAATTTTTTAAGAGTTGCGATTTGTCAATTCATGAATAGTGCTGGGATAAGCATCCATCAATCTTTCCGAATTTTGAAGAATTATCTATTTCAAATCAGAATACATGAGAAGCCTATGGAGCTATGTGACGTAAAGATATGCAAATGAAATTATAACAAATTGTTGTTATATCCACAAAAAGTATCAGAAAATGTGGCTTACATGTTGCGAAACAACAAACAATAAAATGTTTGTAATTAATACAACTTTAAAAGTTTCAGCAGCAACGACAGAAAATATCAAAGAGGCATAATATAACAGTTCCCAACACGTTGTTGGTACAATGAACATAATATGAGAACAGGTAACTTGTTTATAAAGAGGTGTAACTTAATGGAGTTCTTGATCAAAAGTGATTATAAATCTTTCAAATATGAAACTTGGACAACAATCGCCAGAAAACGAGTGACATTTTTGTCTGACTAGATAAAAATTGTCATATAAAATGAATAAAGAAATAAATAGAAAAACAAAACAAATGACCATTTACTTATTCAACAATCATATTTCGTTTTCCTTTTTGAAATGAATTTTCGTTTATTTCTCGTCTCATTTACTATCTATTAGAAGCTAGGTCATCGTTATTACCTGAATTGAGTTATTTCATTGTGCTTTGATACATGTCAGTAAACGAGATTGTAAAGGACAGGTATAGGAAAAAATAATTACATTGCAAGCTTCAAAATTCAGGAAGATTGTTGGATGCTTATCCCAACACTATTCATGAAATGACAAATAGAAACTCTTAAAAAATTCAATAAATTTAGAAAATATAAATCATGGCAACAATTCCAAGGTACCATTTGAAATCTTAAAACAGGTGGTGAAATTTATAAATGCATGCATAAATGCATGCTGTACAAATAAATATGAACTAATAATGAACGTGACGGTGGCATACTACTAAAGTATAATAGTGTCTTGCATACAATTATAATATAACACTATTTTCTTTAAAAAAGCGAACATAATTTTTGAAAGGAGCATACAACAAGAGTTCAATTGTAATACTATTGATAGTTAAGGAAAATACGAAGACACACATTCTATAAACTATTATTTAAGAACATTGTTCTAATCAGGATAATAAGCAAAAAAATCATAATATCTAGAAAGAAACTCGCGAAATATATGTTAAATTATTTGAATAGCTCACAATAATAAAATATATTCACTTTCAATATTTATAACTTATGTACTGGTGATCCGTCTATTTGTGTCCTATTTTATATTTTTATTTTTGCTCACAGAATCGGCGGACCCGAAAGACTCAAATGGCAGATGGCGATTGATCTCTAGTACGCGGTGTGTGTGTGATATGGGCATCATGGTTTCCAAGGTGAACAAGTATTGGAAAGTATAGATAGTATATCTTGTTTGCGTCAAATTTTCCATTCGGATTGCCACTGGATATTGCTTTGATTTTGGATGTGACTAAAACTCCGTACTTCATCAGTAACACTCCAAGATCTGACTCGTCTTTATAGAAATGTAATAAATGAAGTCTTTGTGAATTTGGATAAGACCTCATAATATTCATTCTGTTTTAAACAGATAATTCTACTATAGTTGACAGAAGACAATGACATGCAGAAATTTCCATTCAAGAAGATTCCAGACACATAAGGCGTAGATTTTTCTATGGTAGATGAAATATCAAAATTGGACACACAAGAGATATGGACGAAACAGTGTTCTTCATATTGCAGGAAACGTTGATGACTATATCTTACATCCTTTCAGATATTTAAGGATGATTTAATTAGAATAAGATAATATATTACAATAATACATTATTATCACACTTCAAGTTATAGTACACGCAAGTATAGCAAACATCAGGCATATAGTATAGCAAATACATCCATCAAGTGATTACTTTTCTTTAGTTTCCTTAGTAAATTACCTTTAAAATTTCGTAATCTAGTTTAGTCCAAAGTAATGAATTCTGTTGTTTAAATAGTTGTGACTATACAACCATTTCTTTACAATTATAAAGATAGAAGGACTAATAATATTTACTTCTAATGTCACACTAAATTTGTGGTACACACTTCAATATTTGCACACTAAAGTAAAAATATTTACATATATCAGATCCAACACGTAGTTCTGACCTTTCATTATCTTTAGTAAATAGCTCAGTAAGTTCCTTCTATCTGTATTAAAATTAGTTTATTTTCTACCTACAGGCCATGTGTACACTATCTTATATCCAGATTCGTATCTTCTGATTCAGGCAATACTTATACTTTGCCTTTAATGATCTTATAGTACAGAAAAAATGGTCTGATAATGAAAAAGTAAAATACTTCCCCGACGCTCATCAAGCTGGCTCCGAGGAAGAAACTAAACACTCCTGCTATTGAAACTGTAATGATTGAAAGGAACATACAATAGTTAATTGGGTGATAGTTGCCATCATCTCATACAGTATAATTAACTTTGCCGTATATTGTACGTATATTTCGCATGTACGATGGAAGTTCAATAATTATTGTCCCCGGAATATTGAAAATACTTAAGCTGGGAAAATTTATAGGGGATATTCTGGCCTAATGTCTCAGATGCCTATATGCCAATTTTCAGAACCATAGCTGCTATATTAATATTCTGTTTTGTGGTTTCAGGTGTGAGAGGTGCCACCTAGCTTGAAGAATGAAGAAAACCGAACAACGATCTGTAATCAAGTACCTCCAGAAAAAGGTTTTAAGTCCAAAGGATATTCATGAGGACATGATCAAGTTTGTAGGGTGATATGTCTCCTTCCTTCCAGCTGGTGAAGAACTGGTGCCGTGACTTCCCTTGAGGAAGGGAAAGCTGTTAACACGCCCCTGTGCTGGTCTTCCAACAACAGCATGCACCCCAGAAAAAACCTTGGTGCTGTGCACGATACGATTATAGCAGACAGACGAGACACGGTGCAACAGTTACAGACGTCATGCACATCTCCGTAGGCTCAGTGGAAACCATAGTACATGAACAATTGGGATTCAAAAAGATGTCGCCGCGATGGGTACCCAAAATGTTACCTCGTGAAAATCAGAAAGACAGAGTTCGATGTTCAAGGGCTGATTTGGAGATTATGCGAGCATACCTGAAACAGTTCTGCGATAGATTTGTGACAGTGCATAAGACGTAGTTCCACCACTATGATCCCGAGTCTAAACGACAGAGCATGGAGTATGTAGCAATCTAAATAATTCTACGTTGAGATTGGAGCAATGTTGTTTTCCATCATTATTTTTGGATCACCTTATTGTGTTGAACCGAGAGAGGTGAAAAGATTATAACTTAAAATTGGACAAAAAGAAAAAATAATAATTACATTATCATTGTATAAAACACCCATTGAATACCTTAAAATCTTGATTGTAATATTTCTCTAGGTTTACTTCTTTTTCAAAAAAAGAAAGAAAAGTTTAAAAAATAGAGCTGTCCGTTAATAGTAGTTTCAAGGTTGTGATGTGTGATGTAATCGTGTTGTTTGTTTTCGCGCGATTGCTTAGCTTTCGTGGTTTCTGACGTTAGGCACTCGGGCAGTTGCTGCGTCGAATCCATTCTGGACACTTGAAATAGAAAGGAATGAAGAGTAACTACGTTTGCAGTCTTACGTTACGTCGAATGTCTTCCTTTTGAATGCGGGTTTCGTGGGAAGAGTAAATAGGAAAGTCGTTCTGAGTGATTAACGTAGTCTTTATCCTTCGCTGCCCATTGCTTGTATAAGAAGTATCGGAATTTTCTTTCCAACCGTTGGAGATGTAACCTACTAATTTAGGATTGATTTGTTGGAGTACTTGAGAGGGAAGTAAGGCCAAATCCAAGAACGAATGATTACTGCATCTAATTGGTATGTACAGATATAGTTATAGTATTTAATAGAACCTGATTCCTTATTTTACCTGCTTTAATTAACGCATCTAATGTTCTTACCAATTAACAAAAAGTAGTGAGTAAAATTACATCCTGATACTAGTCATTTTAGAAGTTTGGAAAGTAAACTCCATAAATAATGTTCTTTTTTTTTTTAAAAAAAAAAAACGTGCATTCAGATTTTTTCTTTCTGGAGATTTGAAGCTTTAATATTGGAGAAATTAAACTTACTTATTCCAGAACTAGAACCAAGTCAAATGGTTAGTACGGCTGGTCTTGATGTCTTATTAACTTATTTATTCTTAATCAAGAAGGATGTCAAGGAATCACAGGCTCTAGGTTCGTTAGAATTGGCAGCACAACAGTTGGCCTCCCCGACGCAAGTTCAATGTGCAAGCATCAGCACGCAAGGCTATGGATACAATTTTTTGGGATGCGAAGGATGTGCACCTTAGTGACTACCTGGAGGTTGGAAACACTATCACGGGGGCCTATTATGAAGCTCTAACCCCTAAGTTACGCGGAGCAATCACAGAAAAACAGCGCGGGATGTTATTGCGGACAATACTGTTCCACCAAGATAATATCCACAGAAAACATCTTATTGGTGCCCCAATCCATGCTGCTGGGATCGATGTGTTGATACATCGTCCCTACTGACCGACCTCGCCCCTAGTGACTTTCGTTTTTTCCCAAAATTGAAGGAGCACCTCAAGTGGAAGAAGTTTCAATAAAATGCAGCTGTTATTGAAGCTGTGGAGGAATGGCTCACGGCTCAGTCAGAGACTTTCTTTGAAGCTGGCGTATTGGCTTTACAGCATAGTTCGAAGAAGTGCATTACTATGAAAGAAGTTTTGGAAAAATAATACTGCTTATAGGTCATGGACAATAATTATTGTACTATTCTCGTAAAATTAGTTACATGATACTACAGATAACAAAATAATGAATGCTTTAGACATTTTAAATACACTTACACGTAACATTAAGATAAAAAGTTGTAATCTGGATTAACTGAAACTGTTTACACATCATATACAAATAGCAATAGAACTATTTGCACCTCTAAGCTTACAACAACATTTTGAAGTGAACACACTTTGTAAAATATGCCTTGTAGTAAAAACAACAATGTTATGGCCAAAAAACGGAACATAATAATTAGTTGTCTTTAATACATTTTCAGATTTCATTTTATGGATTCAGGAAATATTTGTACATGTTAATAACATTTTTAAGGAAATCATCAGTCTATCAGGTAATCATGTTAAAATTCCCCTCGGTTGGTTGAAATTGTGAGCATAGAATTATCAATATTAAAGGAAGCAATTACATATATACAGTGCTGGAAATTGGTATAAAGGCAGAGGAACATTTGAAAATGGGAGGAGGCAAGAATGACGAGGGTGGAGAAAGATATATTTACAAAGTAACATTATAGACTGTACAAAATCAAAGGCATATCGTTTGCTAATACGTATAAAGGTATAAAGGTACCCACGGTTACTTGTTGTTTGGCGGCCTCTACACGTTTAGTATTAGACCTGATGCGCTTTTGAAAATCAGCTGACACAATGTGATTAGAGAAGCGTGGGTGTGAACTTCTGTGAGCTGTTGTGCGTGCCATGACTCGTGGAAAATTGTTTTCGAATAACGAACAAGAACATGTCTGTGCGTGCAAGGACATGGGCCTGTCATATCAGTTAAATTGCAAAACAGTTAAATTGTCCAAAATGTGAGTTGATTATTACTTTCGATTGGACGCACAATGCGGAAAGGACAGGAAGTATGGCAGAACAAGACAACTTTCGGAGGCTGCGAAACGAATAATTGTGCGCAGGGCAAGGACCGGAAATATGTCATATTCCCAAATTGTTGCTGCTTGCAAGTTACCTGTCACATCCAGAAGAGTGCGTCACATTTGGAATCGAGATCCATATCTTATATTCAAGAAACGGAAGTGTAAACCACCCCTTAGTGCGACGCACAAGCAGGCGCGACTCCAGTTTGCAGAAACACATATGTCGTGGAACTACGTTGTGTTTAGTGATGAGAAGATGCTCAATTTAGAAGTCCGGATTGTTTCCAATACTATTAGCATGACCCTAGAAAAGAGGAGCAAGTGCAAGTGAGCAGAAATTTTAGTGGAGGACGTGTTACGATTTGCGCAGCGTTTTGTGTTAAACGTACATCCAACATTGCATGCCTCAACACCAAAATAAATTCATCGACGTACACAGAGATGATAGAAATAGAATTGCTGCAGATATATGAAGAGTTGGACGATCAGAACATAATTTTCCAGCAGGACAACGCTACTATCCACAGGGCAGCTGCAACCCGACTGTGGTTTTAAGATAAGGGCATCAAGGTTACGGAGTGGCCAGCGAAAAGCCTGGATCTTAACCCGATAGAAAACTTATGGGGCACACTTGCGCGGAATGTTTATCGCAATGGACGGCAATTTGGGACGGTTGCTGAGTTCAAAAACGCGATACGAGAAGAGTGTTCAGTGATTTCACTGCAACAACTAACATATCTCCTTAACACAATGCCGAAGCATATATTCCAACTCATTTAGAAGAAAGGAGGGTTAATCAAGTACTGAACATCTATTTTTCATTCTGTACCGCACACTGTACTTTTATTTTTTTTTGTCAAAGATAATGGGTGCCTTTATACTAATTTAAGGGTCTACTTTATATTTTTGTGTAAATGTTGCTACCAGTGACATATTAGTAAACGATATGCCTTTGATTTTGTACAGTCTACAATGTTACTTTGTATCATATTTATTCATCCGTGGCATTTTTGCCTTCTTCTATTTTCAAATGTCCCTCTGCCTTTATACCAATTTCCAGCACTGTAGAAAAGGTCCCATAAAATGAATCTATTAAGGATTGTATCCTATATAAAATTTGTCAAGATATCAGAGAATTTTCCATAACTGGACATCTAATTGTTAAATTGTGAACCAGTATAAGGAAAGAAACATATTGTTGTTCGCCCAGTAAATTTCCCTCAGGTAAATAACAATAAGCTACAAAGAAAAATGCAACAAGAATCCTATGGAACTTGCGGGAGAACAACAATTTTAGATAGTTGCATTGCAAAATAGTTTGTTGAAGGACATTGTAAGTATAATATATTATCATGTAGGAATTTGGTTTAGTTTAGCTTCAAGACATCAAGAAAAACAGCAGGATGCATTCACTTTGGATATATGACAAAAGCAGTCCTCCTTTTACGATGGAAGTAAGGATATTCTCACAGAAAAGAGTGATGTTTTTTCCCTTAGCTTGTTTCGAGTTGTATTGTTTTATAATCCTACTTTAGAGGCCAAGATTGTGTACTTTGAATATGAGCGGTTAGTAAGAAATAGCGCGAGTTTAACAGAAAATGATGATAGCCTAAGAATGTTGGGTTAGATTAAAACTGTCGAAGTCTTGTATTAATGAGTCTAATCCCCAGTACGTCAAGGCAAAAGCTGATGCCATTTTGGCAACATTAAATTGAATTAATTTATATTAATGAATACATTCCATCAATACGCTCAGAGGTTTTGGAACGGGGATGAATGTAATCGCTGGAGGTTCAGCTGTCAATGACCATTCCACAATTACAGTACGTGTACTACATGTACACTAAAGCACCCATGTTCCCATCTGACTAAGGTAGAGATCCTGCAAGCTAAGAGGTATCTGCCTGCATATTTCAGTTACACTGGTAGGCAAAATGAAACTTTTTTCTCTCCCACGAACGAAAATATGTGATTCCTAAAGATTTCGAACTACTGAGTTCAAATCCGTACCACGCTTATCTCCAGGACGTACCAGTTTTCAGAGAGGAGTGGGGTGTTTCAATATCCGCCCAAAGATGCTATTCTCCACCCATAATAATATGTACGTTATAATTTAAATATCAATATAAATTATGCAGATATAATTGCATAAAAAATTAAAGTTTTACACTTACGTGTCACAAGGTTTCCTACGTCTCTTGTAATTACTACAGGGTGTCTCGCGTGTCACATTCCAACATAAGTCTGCCAACTTATTCACACTCCATTTACCACTGTAGCGCTCTGCATGGTAGCTATTTTCTGGTGAAACCTTTCCCTGTGTTCGTCGGATACCTCCCCCAAGTCGTACATTTCAGGGAAGAAGTCCAGGTGGTAATTCAGAAGTGTAACTTTAGGGACATATTACACATCCCAAGTTACGAAATGAAGTAATTAACCTGCACAAAACGTTTTTGTAATCAGGTGACTTACGATTTCCTAGAAAGTTACTACACACTTCTCGCAAGACCTCCCAAGCCTCACTTTCCACTTCATTAAGCTTAGAAGAAAATGTAGTATCCTTAAAAACGTCTCTGATCTAAAACACCTTCTTTTTCCTTGGCCTCGCTGAGTCTTGGGAATAGTTTTCTGAGATGACTAAATGCTTCACCATCCCGGTTTATTGCCTTGACGATGACCTTCATGAGCCCTAATTTGATATATGGGGTGGTAAGAATATTTTCCCCGGATCCACAAGACGTTCGTTAGCCATGTTCATCTCCCCTATGATCAGTTGCTTGCTTGGGGGCTATTTGATGATGGTGTACTGATCTTTGGCTCGACTATCCCAATGACACAAGAAGCAGCATTGCTTTGTGTAACCTACTTGTAAACCGGCGAGGATGGCAACAACCTTAAGGTCAGCGCACACAGACCACTGGAACTGTTCGTACTTTATTTTCTGCAATAGGTTTCGTACATTTTCCTATGTTTCTTCTATATGTACAGCATGAACAATAGAGATGGCTGGCCTTCATTGCAATTATGTAGTAACACTGTCTTGAGACTTATCCTAGAGGAATCTACGAATAGTCCTCAATCTTCAATGTTGTAGTTCAACTTCAGTTGTCCCATAAGCGATAGAATGTCACTGCAATACATCAAATCACTGTACTTTGAAAATTAGGAACTAGATGCATCCTTCTTTTCCTATACATCGATATATTCTCATCTTGTTTACTAGATTCCATTGTTGAAGCCGTGATGCAAGTAACAGGGACTTCAACTTGGGAAGGTTTAAGTTTCTGATCAGATCATTCAGTTCTTCCTGATTTACACATGTGGTTCATTAGTGTCACGCATTGGAGCCTAATTGGGATGTGTGTACTCGAAGATTGTGCAACGTTATCACAAGCAGCAGGGTCTTTATCGGATGAAACACTGCACAGGGTATATGAATCTGGTGGTAAGGGTACAGGCAGATAAACATCATGTTTCACAGGTCTCCTTGCGGAATCCAAGTTAGGATACTGTATTTTGTGCTTCATGTTTTTTGAGAAACTTTTGTGTTAGTCAGGCAGAAGTAACAGTCTGAAGCATGATCACGGGGTTCGCGCCAAACCATAGGTATGGCGAACGGCATCGACTTATGTGTACCTTTCAACCATCCTTTAAGAGTACGCGCACAGGAGTTACAACTTTATTTCGGAGCCCACACTCGATCTTGGTCGCCGTTTGCACCCGAAGTACAGATGATAGGCTGTTTTCAGGAACGGTGACAATAGCCTACTTTGTCCCTTGAAAATAGCTTCCCCACATCTGTAGCAGAATGAATCTGACGAATTGTTGCAAGTTCTCGGCATGTTCGTTTAACATAAACGTCAATATTTCACGCAGAAATATTTTTCACCGATAGTATACAAACACCGTGTAACACCACTTCGTAACACGAAGATAAACTCTGAACTGAAATATATGTTTCAAGCCACAACGTAGTGTATGTCTTTGCGCCTTTTTCGGCAATCTGTCTATCGTCTAAACAAAAGGGAGCCCACGAATGATCGCTAGTTGATTACGAAACCTTTCTCCGTCAATAAGGCCTAGGTTTTAGTGTATGCAGTGTGGAACAACAATAAATCTTTGCAACCCAAGGGGAGGGGCTACGTTTCGGGGAGGTCCTGAGCTAGAGAAAAGAATGTTCCTGAGATATAGCCTAGTACCAGTTCTTGGATTAATATAAAAATTCAGAATTATGCACAACAAAAACGGAAAACACATATTAAGTACGAATACTACGATTTTTCTGTCAATTATGGAAACAGCACAGCGCCAAAAACCTTACGTGCTGGAACTTTCTCGATGAGATATTCGTAATCAGCGTATCAACATCTATCCGGTAAACCCTCTCACACTTGTGAGAGGATTTTCATGCTAACCAGTGTTGTTTACTCTTCGATTAGTTGTATTTTATCTGTGTTTAGCGCCTGTGACAGAAACGAGACTATACGAGATGAGGACCTGCAAATTAATGCGATATAAAAACAAATGAGTTCCTATAGAAATCGAAGTTTTTGCGAGCCAAATGTGCATACGATATCCACGGAGCCATGAAAGAGCATATTTATTTTTGGTTTCATAAATATTTATTCCTCTAAGTGCCAAGTCTCTCCAAAGCACTAAGGTAAAAAGAAATTTGTGTTTATTTTGATTCTTGAAACGGATTTCTACCACACTTTGGAATACTTTAATAGCTTGTAATTGCTTCTGCTGTATTTTCGACATTTGGATTTTCTTCCCAACCTGCACGTTCACGCTTCCTTTTTAAAGACTTCCATTAATTAGTTTACTTTGTAGATGTATGCTTTTTATAAGAAACACTAAATATGGTCACTGGTCAACAAAATTTTACTTTTTATTTTGTACAGAAGCGAAAGTAGAAAACGTAGGAAAAATTTCGGTATTTCGGAAGAAGGGATAATATTTTTTATTCACAGTTCGGCTCGCTTCGATCTTGACGACATTTGCAGAAAACATTCCCAATATTGACAGGTTACTTTTCAAATATAAATTATAATTTTATTATTGCAGGGTTGCCAGTAAAAAAATAAAAAATCGGATTTTCTCTAAGAAAAGGGATATTTTCGAATTTATGAGTATATCTTTTCCCAACGGTACCGGATACCGGAACGATTGTTACATTTTCGTAATGTACGGTCATCGACGAATAGAAATATGCATAGCACATTCCGCAACGATAAACAGGGACGTAATTATACATTCCTGTGTTAAACCTAACAAAATAAATGTGAAAACATGAATTTTTAAGGTAAATTCCACATTTGCTGGTAGCCCTGAGCTACAAGCTAATTTTAAGAGTGATATTTGTGTTCAGCGCCTCGAAATCTATAAAGATTGGCTACTTTAGTTTCTGTAAAGAAATCTACTGTAGACCAGTGTTATGACACTATCTTTGCGTCGTTATTGTCATCATGCATTTTAACGTTACCTGTTTCTTCAATTATAACAACGAAATATTTTCAGAGACTGGCCTTGATCCTACAATTCGTGTTCAAGTAAGCACCGTTATGGATATTTTCCAAATTTTGTGTAGTCTATAGTTCTTAAGTAACGCATTTTAGAACAGTGGTTCTATATGTCAAATTAACTATTTTGTAAATGTCCACCCTTCCTCAATACCCTACTAAGTTTGTGGTGTTTTAAAGTATGCACTCTTTCTAGTTTCATCATTTTGTTTATCATTTTTGCCCATACATCGTACACTTACTATCGATAACATCTCTCCTATGTCTACTGTAGTTGTATTAGGTCAGTTCTAGTAATTTACTTCTATAATAACTACCAGTACAAATGCAAACATACTTACATATAATAATTTTTGCAACAGAAGACACTTATCAAATCTGGGAAGCCCTGGAACAGGTTTTTGCTTTGTAGTTGATAATTCATGTATAATTCATGTATGTAAGGTGAATCTACGTTCTTTGGAGCGTGTTGCCTAATAATGACTATATAGCAATTATATACTGACTTGCTGTATGTATGTTATTATTACATATGTTGCATGTGTGAAAAGAGAAAAAGAACACTGACCGTGCATGAGTTAGAAATTAATTAAAATAACCTGAAATCATTAAATCTTGATGAAGTGAAGGAAGGAAGTTCAGAACTTCGTCTTCATTTACTGGTCTCCTCCAATTACCCCTTTTCATGTATATCATTTGTCATCCGAAGACTAAAGATATTGTTTATCATACTGAAAAGTGAAATCTTTGAGTTTTACGTCCCACGATTATGCCGGTTAGGCTAAAGGAGACGGTGATGATGAGTAATGAATGAAATGGTGGAATGAAGAAAGTGGGAGGAAACGGGAGAACCCCGAGAAAACCCACGCACACGGTGTTTGTCCACCACCCTTGGTGGGGGCTGGGATCGAACCCGGGACCCCAAGCACCAGAGGTGAACACTCTACCACTGAGCCACCGCGGCCCCTTTATCATACTGAATATAGAAATGAAAAATGAAATGAAATCTTTGAGTTTTACGTCCCACGGTTATGCCGGTTAGGCTAAAGGAGACGGTGATGATGAGTAATGAATGAAATGGTGGAATGAAGAAAGTGGGAGGAAACGGGAGAACCCCGAGAAAACCCACGCACACGGTGTTTGTCCACCACAAAGTTCACTTGGTGGGGGCTGGGATCGAACCCGGGACCCCTAGCACCAGAGGTGAACGCTCTACCACTGAGCCACCGCGGCCCCCATACTGAATATAGAAGGAGATTGAACTTTACTTACAATAAAATCTCCCATGTGCCGGGATTAGTACCCGGCTCTCCTTAATAGAAATTAAATCCGACATACACTTATCTATGTGAATCAGTTCAAAACTGCAGCAAAATAGTACTGTCAATTCAATGAAGTTAACTGTGAAACCAGATACTAATCATACAATGATTATTTTGTACAAGAAAAACAACCAAAGAAGTTCAGCAATCACAGAAACATTGGGCTTATTATTCATACCTGAAATATTATTGTACTCGTTCTGAACAGGTGGCTGGAAAGTAAATCAGAAGAGATGACAGAAGAAGTTGAGTTTGATTTCTGAAAAGGAAAAGGCAGCAGATATGCTATTGGGTTAACGAGAAATACATCAGAACGACTCCTTGATACAAAGCAAGAGTTGTGTTTGTGATTCATTGACTTTGAAAAGGCTTTTGACCGTTTCAATTGGACGCAGCTGCTGCAGATAATTAAAATAATCGGACATAAATGGAGAGATTGACGACTCATTCGAAAGTTGTACATACGGAAACAAGTGTACTTTAATGAAGAGACAAATTGCATAGAGATTGGAAGAGGTGTCAGACAAGGGCGTAGTATGTCACCACAATTATTTAACATTTATAGTGATTGCTAATTAAGGTAACATTAATGTGAATTGGGAATTTCAACTTTGGAGGACACATCATTAAGACGATGCTGTGCGAATGATTCGATTGTTATAGCTAGAACCCAAGAAGGACTACAGGAGATGGTTGACAAAATAATTGACACTGGAAAACTATACGGAATGGAAATAAATATCATATCTTCGAAAGTCATGAGAATATCCCCTGAAAACGCACCCTTACGGGTCAGAGTACAACAAAGAGAACTTGAAGGTTTCGATAATTTTAAGTATATTGGAAGTGTTCTTTAGGAGAGACGATTACTGCGCCAAAGAGATTAGATCAAAGATTCCCACAGACAAAGAAGCATTCAACAAAAAAAGACCATCGGAAATCGAGTAATAGGAGGAAGATTAACACAATGATCGCAAGAACACAATGAACACAAGAAAACATTGTGGGTTAGAAGAGTAAGCTGAAAATCGAAAAACATGAAAGATAATTTCAAAACCAAAAATTAAATTTAAGAAGAAAAGAAAGCATTCATTTGTCCGAGGAACAGCCACAACACAGAATATTTAGTAATAATAATATTATCAAAACGACGACATTCAGGCCACCGGTTCCCTGTCACCAATTTCTTATTATGTGATTGTCCATCATCTCACAATTCTTATCAAAGAACTGAGAAATGCTTTGTAAACTTGATCAGTACATATGGTGGAAAAAGAAATACATACAATTAGGACATTTTAGTTTCACATCAATTTTAACTTTGAAACTATTATAGTAGAATTACAACGTTAACATTTTGTACTTATATATATGAGTACCAAGATGAATTTTGGCTTACTCTGGGATACCGTTAGGTTAATAGCGTTTCTGACGAAACATACGGTTACAATTTTTAAATGATACTACTTCAGATTATTTCATGTTTCAAATATATGTGTGAACCAAAACACACATTTACTATTGATCGCATTTTTATATAAATTTACGGACTATGCTACAAAATCACAATTATGCAAATTTCGGAAGCTTACACAA
Source organism: Thermobia domestica (assembly GCF_964235325.1). NCBI lineage: Eukaryota > Metazoa > Arthropoda > Insecta > Zygentoma > Lepismatidae > Thermobia > Thermobia domestica. The sequence goes on along the minus strand of NC_137454.1, from coordinate 356,444,701 downwards.
CAATACTAAACAAAGAAATACGAACGAAACAATGACTATCCAAGTTTCTTATTTTGTGATTGATGATGATTTATCACGTATGAATACTGCAGAAGAAAACTACAAAGAATTGGTGATTTACTTTTTTGAAAGACCATATTTATAAAACTATTCTTATATAAGGACATCATGAAGTCGTGTAAATGATTTTCACTAAATGTAAAACTCATAATGCAATTTACATTAATTTTCTACAGCATATAAACCTACTCGAATTATGGTGAAGATTGATAGTGTTTATAACACCGCTCGAAAATTATTAAAATCTTAAACATCTTGTAGATACACCTACCGAAATGTAATTGTTTAAATGCTGTGAAAAACAAGTGTACAATTATTAACGATGCTCTTGGCAATACGACATTTGAAATAGTATTACAGATAAATATATACCTTTACTTAAATGGCACATCGACTGTTACCTGCATGTCCATTCTCATCCTAAACTAAAGAAGTTTCAAATGAATCACCTTGCATACACATTTAGTAACATTTTGAACTATCTGGGCTAAAAAAATATGTATAGCATTATAACGACCCATGAAAGTTTAGATGGTGTGATTTGGTTATTCAAACATTAGGGCTGCGAGTTGAGGATAAAAAAGATGAACATTTTTAAACACAAATTTCTCAATATTTCTTTGTGGTCATGTAAACAAGCGCCGTGTAAAAACCTGTTCTCTGTAACCGCAAAAAGTTCTACATATTTTCTTATTTTAAAATAGGCGTATTACTAGAATTTCAATAATTCTAGAATACAATATACCAAATTGTACCGAGCGAGTCAAAAGTCCCTTGCCATAGGCCAACATTTTGATTGTTAAGTGTGGGTTATCTTTTAAAATGTTGTAATTTCGTAATCGGACCAACCGTTTAAGCTCGACTCTGATGTAGCACAAAATAAAAAGAAAAATGTGCAGTAGCGCAGGTGGTTCGGATTCAACATTAACCAGTAGGTCCACGTCTCATATAGCCTTGCTGCTGAACGTGACGTTAAAACTCAGAATGCACTCCATAAGGAAAAATCCAACATTGGCACTTAAGTGGAGTACAAGATGGAATGAAATAATCTGGAGCGTTAAATACCCTGGTCCAAGGAGGACAGAACAGGGAGCAAGTTAAAGAACAAAGGAACATACTTATTTGCAGAGACCACGACAGTCGCGTCAGGACCACAAAGGTTGTAGGGGTATGCGAAAGGAGGTGTACAAGAAAGAAAGACAAATGAAAGTAAATTGAGTCGTTACCTCACAGGCTTACTCTTAGAGGTAAGCTTGGCAATATCCCAACTGAACTCTCATGTTTGTAAGGCCGGGTCCCACACTTGATTTATTGATTTAGGAGGTATGGAAGGAAAGGGCTAAGGTATGTGTGGATGGTTCGGGCCGAAACGCCGAGATCACAGCGGCCCTGTTAGGTAATATGAGGAGTGGGGAAGGCAGCAACCCTGGGCTGTCTAGCATAACGGCATTTACCAGGTTTTATTGCGGGAAAGCATGGAAAACCGCAGTCGGGATTACTGGATCGTGTCATTCCTTGTGTCCTTGTAGTTTTCTGTCGCTGTTGTTTGCTTGTGTATAATTCTTTTCTATATGGTTATTTTTGTTATTATTATTAGTAGTAGTATCAGTATTTTCAGTAGTAGTAATATGATTATGTAAATTGTGATTCGGGCTTAGCAATTGGTTTATGCGTTGCTGCTATTGATTCTAAGCACTATGCTCTCTGTCGTAACAGTATGTCGGTGTTGTTTACTGAAGAAGAAAGAACAGGTCAGCAAATCCAATGAACTGGTGGTGTGTGTATACTTGAACAAAGTTGGCAAGGTCGCAACCTCTACGTAGAAAGATAATTTGTCTGAGTGAATTAGATCGTTATGACTAGAGTGCAGTAGTAGAATTATTATATAGAAATCGGCTCCACTTGTACCACGCGGCTATTTGTTCGTGTGGTATGTAATGCGACCGATCAGGATGAATTGAGAGTAATTTTCTGTTATCAGCTTCACCCGCGACATGAGAGTTTTGAGGGCGTGATATGCATTCAAGCAATAAAATGATGAAATGTTGCTCTTTCATGCAAATGGAATAAGTCAACGGGAAGCAGCAGCAGAGTATCAGAGGCGTCATCCAAATCAGGTAGCACCGTCCCACCAACTCATTTCGATACTCATGGCACGCTTTAAAACCACAGATAGTGTGGCGGACAGGCCCCGTAGTAGGCGACCACGAAAAGGCACATACTGCGACATGGCTATTGAAGTTATTGCAAAGGTGACACGTAGTCCTGAAAGATCAACACGGAAGATTGCACAAGAGGCGTCCATGGCTCAGAAGTAGGTCTCCAGAATTTTATCACGTGAATCGTATCAACCTTACAAGATACAGTTGGTACAAGCGTTACATGAGGATGACACAGACAGACGAACATGAGTTCTGTGAGTGGTTTCACTAGACACGAACACAAAAACCTATGCTAGATGCTGACATTCTATTCAGTGATGAGACTACTTTCCACCTCAACGACACAGTCAATAGACACAACGCTATGTATTGTTTTCACATTGTTGAAACGCACAATATAGCCGATGTGCGAGTGAATATATGGTGTGAAATATTGCAATGTCATATTAGAGGCCTTGTTTTTGCAAGATAAGTTAACATCAGACCAGTATCTACATCATCTGCACAGCACATTACAGCCGTATCTGGATGAAATGCCTTTGGTATCGCTACGCGTATTTATTTTATCTCCAGCGCAATGGAGCAACTACACATTACGGCTGCACAGTGCGACAATTTCTCAACGAGGTGCTTTCTGGCGTCCGTGATGTATTGGAATATACCCAGAACAGAGGAACAGCTGCAGGACAATATTGGGAACGTATGTAGAGCAACAACACCCTAAACACAATGGCGTGTGCTTGGTAATGTGCGACGCCGTATCCGTTTGTGCCAGCAGCAGGAGGGATACCATTTTGAGAACCTATTGGCATAGTGTCCAGGAGTGTTGCCTGTGGAAGCAAGTGTCTTGCTTGCGTGAGTTATGTAAATTTCTTCTCACTAACATGTACAGCAAACCTGTCAGAAAAAGACAAGACTTACTTTCGTTTGTTTGTCTTCCTCGTATACGTTTTCTCTCCTATCCCTAATTTTTTGCTCACGCCACTGTCGTTGGCCCTGCAAATAGGTCTGCTCCTTTGTTCTTTAATTTATTCCCCTTTCTATTCTCTTTGGCCCGGGGTATTTCTCACTCCAGATTATTTCATTCTATCTTGTCCTCCACTGACATGGCAACGTTCCAATTTTTTGTTATTCAGTGCTATACCAAACTAGTGCTTAAACGGTTGGTCCCTTTACGAAAATTCCACCATTTTACATTGAGAACCCATACTTGGCAACCAAAATGCTCTTTTATATTTTTTTCATATTTTCAATAGCCTCCGAGTTGGCCTATGGCAGGGGACTTTTGATTCGCTTTATATAATATTGTGTGGAATTATCGACTACTTAGTAAGTATACGCTTTATGTCTAGGAAAGATTTGTTCAGTATAAGGCTAAGATATTCCCAGCTATACGTGTCGTTCAACAAAAAAATAATATATATGGCAATTAAAATAAATTAAAAACACAAAAAATTGTAAAATAATGTATGTCCAATATATATATATATATATATATATATGTGTGTGTGTGTGTGTGTGTGTTTGTGTGTGTGTGTGTGTGTTAAGTACATTTTAGGATTTTATCCCCTAAAACGTAAAGTTTCAAAGGCGCTGGAAAATGAGTCTTTATCCAATATAATATATACATCTTTCAGGTGTCATCTTCAGGTGCAACAGGATAATGACATATTCAATTTTTCATAAAATAATTCAAGTTTTGACCGAGATAGTGGACCAAACCATACGCAAACTGAAAATGAAATTATGATGAAAATTCATTGCTCTGTCATGTGTCTATCAGTTTCCGAACTAAGTGCATCCCGTGCTTCTTTTACAATTTCATGCTACATGCTGAAATTTCTTCTGAATCTGGGCCATGGTCTACATAGATGGGACTATATTTCTTTCCTACTGCTGCTTTGTGCAAAACATTACCATGTTCTTATAATATTACTTTCTGGTTTATTCACACAAGTTTGAAAAAATATGTTAATGTTGCTTGCTTCTTAGCCACCTCTTCCTGCCATGTGATGCTAATTTTGTAGCTATCGAGAAAAAGTTGGGAAAACAAGTCAAATATAAAAGCCTAAACAGTGGTACGATCTTGTTGGAAGAGCTAGAGTGCAAGATCTATTTCATGTAATACACAAGTCATATGATATTAAAGTTGTACAGTCCATTTCCAAAGTGTTATCCAAAAACACAGTGGACGAAACCGGCAGCAAGATGGAAATGCGAAAGGTAACGGCTGTCAGAGTATCGGCTACTGAACTTGGGTTCATCTTGTTAAGTGCATCTTCTCATCTGTTGATGTACTGAAAAATAATCGTCTTTTCCAGAAACACTCAGTTAAAGGATGCAAATGTATAGTGTCCGCTACGGATGATCTATGGCCTGTGTTGGACAGCTTGGATGGATGGAAGATAAACTTTTCTGATGGTAGGAAGATCAACGATCTGAAGTATAGTGATCTCATAGAGATGATGGCATTCATACCATTCCTGTACAATCCATTCTACTGAAATCTGAAATCAGATCTTAACACGGACAATTCTGGTAGTTTAGGTTAGGTTAGGTTAGAAGTCTAAAGTAACCTATTGTATTGAGTTTGTATTAACAAAACTGTCAGATATCATTACTGCAAAATATTTCCCTTATATTAGAAATATTCGTTTATTACTGTTAATACAACACACTTTACATCATGTGTTACAGGTTAAAAGTTGCACAGATATCAGTAGAGTGGTATGCAGAAATAAAAGATCTTCCTTCACAGGGGAAAACTTACAGTTATCTGTCCTAAGTTATAACCTTCGTTTTCTCGGAATTTAGTTTTCGTGGCTTAGTACTTCCGTCCCGGCCTTCCCTTCAATTGATTCTTAGTTCTTTTATTCTGCATAATCAAACGATATGCTAAAAACCTGTGCTGGGCATGATCCAATTCTGTATCAAAAGTCATCAAGAAATTGAATTTTCTTAGAGTAGCTATATCGTTGTTATACCATTATACAGAATAGATAACGTTACATGTGTTTGTATTTCACACAAATATTTATCCATTGTTCCTTCAGAACAAAATCTTTCAGAAACTGTAGTTACATCTCCCTAAGCTAAAAAGATTCAAATATATTTAATTTTGTGAATATAATTTGACCATCTGTTCCCCCATTATGATATATATTTTAATCAATATAACATGAGAAAACTCAGGATTTGGGAACTATTATTTCACATAAATCAGAAAACCGTTTTATTTTACTACGTTTAGTACATTGTGAGACACTCACTCTTTGCGCTCACTTTTAAACTCTTATTCTTCCTTTATGTAGTATAATTAAAAAAATGTAGGATAAGTTGCTACGAAACGCAGGAGTGAAGTCAGTTGTCAAACATCTACTCAACGGTTTAGGTGCATATTTAGACAAACAACATTACACTCACATGTGTATGAACAGTGTGGACAATTTATCTGGAACATACGTGATAACAGAGAAATCGGAAGAAGAGCAGAGAAACTTCGCATCAAGCAACTTAAAGGAGGGGATATTGTTTTACGTATTAAGCAACACCATCCGGTGAACAGTTTTGTCATCCTACTATAAAATTATATTTTTTCAAATAGTACAACGTCAGATTATACCATATTTCAAATCAACATGCTAAACAAAAACTAAAAATATTACATTTGTTGTTCAATGCTGCAAAATAAGGATGTTATAATATCACAAACATCCAAAGTTTGGAAGCCTGTGTCACACATACAGCACAACGGAGGTAGAAAAGACAAGGCACATCGTAAGTGCCCTATCGTTATATACTATAGTCATGGAATGACTTGTTTTAAATGAATAGGAGCGAAGTTACAAGGGTTTGAAAATTTGAATTATTCAAAAGGTTATATTTCGAGAAGATGCTGAGATAAGTATCATATATAGTTACTTGTGAGGTTTGCAATTGGCAAACAAATCATTTTGGGGTTTACAGCACTTCGATATCTCAAACCGGAGATATGATAAACATTGATGAAGTTCGCAACACTGCTGAAAATGGCGTATTCCTGGACAACATTTAAACTGATTGTTGTTTTCTTGCTCTTTTCTAGCATTGCAGAAATAATTTTTAGTAAGTGTAATTATAAGATGTCCTAGCAATTACATGCTTTAAGCAGAGTTGCAAACTTAAGCAATGTTTATTATAACTCCTTAATGGTTTGAGATATCGAAGTGCTATAAACGGCAAAATGATTTATTTGCCAATTGGTAACCACACAAGTAGGTAGATATCTCCGTAGTAACTAGATATCTGAGTAACTAGTTATCTCAGCATTTTTTCGAAATTATGCCTTTTGAAAAAAATCAAATATACAAGCCCTTGTAACTTCATCCTTATTCATCCAAAACAAGTAATGCAATGACCATATTATCAAACGCTAAGGTATTTCCGACGTAGATTGTCTTTTTGTGCTGTATGTGTGATAGAGGCTTCCAAACAATGTTTATTTGTGATATTATAATATCGTTAGTTTGCTACACTGAATAACAAATGTGATATTTTTAGTTTTCATTTAAGATGTTTAATTGAAATACGTAATAATCTAACGTAGTGCTATTTGCAGAAATATATCTTTGTAATTGAATTGCAACACTGTTCATCGGGTGGTGGTGCTTAATACGTAAAATGATGTCCCCCACCTTAAAATTGCTTCATTAAAAATTTTCGCTTTTCTCCCTCTTCTGGTTTTTCCGTAATCACGGATGTTCCAGATAAAATGTCCACTTTGTATGTATGTGCTTATGTGTGTGTTGTGTGTGTGTATATAACACGCTCTATGTCCAGCAAAACATAATTCTTGAAGTTGTCGTCCATACTGTGAATAACGTAGGAAAACATGTATCATGCATTAGTACACATTACAAAATGTTCAAAATGGAGAGCAATGAATTCCATACAAGGAAGATCATTTAGATATACTCCCAGCTAATTCTTAAGTACGGTAAAATTTGAAAATATTTAAAAAAAAATACTCTAGGAAATAGCAGTACACAGGTATGTCGTTTGAGAATCGGTAGGGTTAGGGACTGTGAGCTGCATAGTTAATTGTGCTTAGAATAGGACGAACGACTAAATAGTTTTTAAACTTTTACTTTACCTTTTTACAATAGAGCATTAAATAAACCATCGCTGAACGCGTTGTTCCGGATCAGAGAAATTGGAATGGGCCTGTCTTTCCAAATACATCCAACCTTTCGCAGATAATTTGAATATTTACTGCTATCAAGACTTATCTCTACCTACTTTATACTCAAGTTTAAGTCAATACGTATTGGAGACTCTGTTGACACAACATCTCGAAAATATTTTTATTCGTTGCTCATTGTGTGTATTTTGACATTTTTGCAATGCACATTCTTAATGACATATGTGTAACTTCTTTAACGCAAATATGTACCGTTACACCACCGTTTCTCTTATTTGATGTAACGTGTTCCAAACTGTTTTCTATTTCAAATTTAGTTCTGTTTAGCACAAACTAAGTTCTGAAACTATGCAGTTTATCACTTGAGGTCCATTTGGACATTAACGTTTGATGTGGAGAATCGCACCTTATAGTTTGGCGATGTAAATCTTGTTAACACCCAACATGTATGTGCTTGTGAGTGTGTGTGTGTGTGTGTTAGGTTGTGTTTGTTCATTTTCAAGATCTACTGATTATATTACAAATAATGATAAATACAATGTATTTAATACCTGTTATTTCCATCAGTCCACGGACAACTATCATTCTCCTTTCCATTTTTCCAATTTTAATTATGTACATTTGCTGCGAATAGGATCCTGGTTCGGCGTCTTCAGTTCCACTACGAAATATAAAATTTTGTATGAAACATTTTTTTCTAATTTTTAAGTTCTGTATAAAGAAAAATAAAATACAAGGCGCACTCGTTTGATATGACATAAATAAATTTTAATGCCACAATTTTTTTTATTCACTATTAGAAGATTACATCGAACAAAAGTCATATAACAATAATTCCGCAACTATCTTATTTTATGTATATTGAAGTGTGTAGTCCACTGTCGTAATTAAGTTAACATTAGATCTCAAAATATAAAAACAAAATGGCGTGTAATCATTAAAAGAAAAATTTTTGTGCCCCAAAATTTCTTAAGTGAATATAAAACGGAAAGTGTCACAAATATCTTAGTTGATGTTGTTTTCCATGACAAGATGATTGATAAGCTTAATTTTCAGTCTCTTCATCTTAAAACGGTATGGAGTGTCAAAAATTCTCGTTGATTTTCTACCACCGGTTAGATTAAAAGAACGTTAAAGCAATGGTCTGGGAATAATCTTAGTTGATATTTTGTTTTGAAATGTGCAGTAGATTGATTTGATTTAAATGAGGGTGAAAAAATGCATAAAATTTTTTACTTTCCAGGCTAGATGAAGGAGAATGTATACCAATGCTGTCGCAACTATCCAAATTGATGCCGTTTGCAGACGAAGAGTGTAATGATTAAAGGGTAGCCAAACTTCATGGAATCATAGTGATTCGATCGGCAAGTTGGATTTTTGTCCCAGGCGTGATTAGAGTGACTTTAACGGCTGAGATACTGAGAGATGGAAAGGAACGCGAAACAATCACGCTATTAATTCCTGGTATATTGACAGCAGAAACGGAATACTTAAAATGGTCTTTCGCATGTCAAAATATACTTCAGGAGGTAAAATGTTCCCATTCGGATCTCCAGGGAACGTCTTCTCAAATATTAATGAACAAAAGAGTAGTGATGGGAGGCGATAGAGAATGATAATCTAGGATAGGGACATTGATGTCTATAACATGATACGTACTCCCATGCGTAATAAAAATTGCGCGTATACTGTAACTCACGATTTTTCGCATTTATTTCATTTTCGTTACGTTTATGAGTAAAGTTCCGTTATTAGTATGTGGAGATAATAGAAAGAAATCCATCTAAGGAGACATTTCCAAAAAAATATAATAAAATAGTAAAAATATAAACAAGAAACAAAATTGTGTTCGGTTCGCCAAATATAAATTAGCTTCAGTAACCAAGATGTCGTACGGAAATATAGAAACAAAGAGGAAAACTCCTGTCTTGGGGTTGGAAGTGACATGCGCTATGGATATTAGCATTTATTTGTTAAGAAAAAGTGAACAAGCAAAAAGTAGTTTCCGTTGCTAGGTGAGTAGCGTGGTGGATTAGTAGTTCTTACATTATTTTGATACAAGATCGAATCCTATCCCATCTCATCATTTTTTGTACAAAACATTATAATTTTCATGTTAATAAGAACCGAAGCAATATAATAAGGACATAGCTTATTGATATTTTGCTGTAATGACGTATTTATCCAGGATTAGAGTACTATTGGTAATAGCTATTGTTTTCAGTTCATGCTATTCTATAGCGTCTCTCTTTCTGTGTTCTTAGGAAAAAATAATTTTGTCTCCAACAAAGTATGCAAGATATATAGGACAGAAAAATACATCTTAATACCAAACGTGATTTATCGTGATGAAATGGACTAGTTTGCCATTATTAATAAAACTAAAGAAAATTATTGAGGTTGGCTTGTCTTTAGCTTTTAGCTAAACATATTTTTTTCTTTATAAGACTATACTTTATAAGGCAAGGCGTGTGATCATACCAACAAATTTAACTAGGGAGCGAAAGATAATTGTTTATACAAACATTTTGCAAATTTAGGTGCGTGAAACACCAATATACCACTGTCTCGCTTATACGATATGCCTTTGTTTGACATACCGTATAATCTGACATATCATAGCAGATAAGCACAAATCGGCAAGAAGAACTGCTAGTTGTGGTTTTAATTTATTTTTCATGCTCTGGAGTCTATCGCCTAGCGCGCCCGTGTACACCTTGACTCATAATTCTATCATTCAGTGCAGACACGTATCCAGGTTTTCTATTCGGCGGAGGCCCAACACGAATCCTCGTAAGAACGTAATTCTAATGTTTTAAAAATATCAATAATAATAATAATAATAATAAAAATAATAATAATAATAATAATAATAATAATAATAATAATAATAATAATAAAAATAATAATAATAATAATAATAATAATAATAATAATAATGCAACAGTTCCGTATTTTTCTTAAAATTTTTCGTACTTTTCGTTTCTAAACCGGTTTACTTTTTAAACTGCATTATAGCACAGACAAAACGGAACATATTTTCGAGAGAAATGTAACTAAAGAACACTGTCTGCTATGTATATCACATAACAAAAATAGCAAGAAGACTTTGAGTGTATCGTTCTAATATATTAAAATTAAAAACAGAACGGAAACGAAATGTTAATCCTATTTAAAACTGTTCTTTAACTCCGCCTGGTATAATGGCATTACGGTATGTTCTCAGAATTATAACAAGACAACTTGGACACTGACCCCAAGTAAACTGATATAACAGAAACTCAAATGGTAAATGCGTGACGAACTTACAGACGCAGAGACGGACAGACATCAAAATTACTTTTTCGATATATGGGGACGTGAAACTTGAATGCATTGAAATCTCGAGTTTGATTTTTATCAATATCACTACAATTTCTTCTTTCGTCGCTCGAACTTGAAAACGAATAGGAACACAACGACGCGTAAGATTATAATTTGTAATCCCCAAAATTTAATGAGTTACATTTAATGTGTTGCCATGCTAGAAAAAAGCTTATGCCTGTTTGTTAAATCATTTAAATATCAGTTTTTTCACGCTACTATATAGAAGCATGTAGAAATATGGTATGATTATCGTTTATATTCATGCTATCTTTTGGAAATATTCGTGCTCCACATACATAGATCTGTATAATTTAGTTTCGTTCAACGAAAGCATAGACTTATGATTGCATTTCTTGCACGTGTGGATTTGAAAAAAGAGAGGAAGAAAGTCAATACTCTAAAAAGAAAAGAAAAAACACAAGCACCCACACATACACACGCAAACTATAATTTGACATCTGCTTTTTCCTTAACATTCGATGTAAAGTCATGTCGATGTAACAAGGGGTAAGATTGGTGAAGGTTGCGTATGTTATTTGCTCTGTTCCTGACACATAAACCCGAAGTGGGTTGTCTGCTGCTCAAGAATGGGAAGGAGAGGTGTAACATACAAGAACATAAACTGAAAACAACCCCTGCCTCCAATTCAGTATTAGTACACGTATTCTAATACTGAACAAATACGTCTATTAGAGGATACTATCAATAAGTTATTTCCTTATCATATTGTTTCAGCTCTTATTAACATCAAAATTATACACTTCCTATAATGTTTTGTAAGAAAACATATATATGAAGTGGGATGGGATTCGATCACGTGTCAAAATAATAAAATAAAATAACTGCTAGTACTCCACTCTATCCATCTAACCACGGCGACTACCTTCTGTTTGTTCTTTTTCTTAACAAATAATGCTCATAACCATGATGTGTATTACTTCGAACCTCAATATAAGAGTTTCTCTCTTTAATTCTATATTTTAGTACGACAATATATTTCGCAAACCATCTAGACACAAGGTTTAAACCAATTCATTCAATATTTTACTACACTTTCCAGTTCCTTCTGCCAGCTAGTTCACTGCCTATTGTCAATTTCCCTTCGCAATTGTGCTCTGCTACTGAAATATCCCTCGAAAGCATGATTGCCAGTATGCACAAAACCGAGCATAATTTTGTTTTTTATTTTTGCTTATATTTTATTATATTTTTGGACATATCTCCTTAAATGGATAGCTTTGAATTATCGCCACATGCTAATAACTGAATTTTACTCATGAACCTAAGGAAAATGGAATAAATGCGAAAAATTTTGGGTTACAGTATACACGCATTTTTTCGCGCATTTGGGTACAACTAGAAAATATTGAAGAAGGAACGTGACAAAATAATTTACACTTACTAGTTATAATGTGTTTTGAAAACATTCTTGATAAGCACGTAAAATAGGGTTTAGTAAAATTAGAACTTATTGATGAGAGAGTTATCATTTTGAGACTTAAAACGGAGGCGAAGTATCAAGTAGTGATACAGGTTTAAGAACGTAAGACGTAGCATACAGGTGAAGAAGTAGAAGAAAACCATGTGAAAATGAATAAAATCATTGACAGGGAGAAAAGGATTGCATGCACAACTCTAATGGGAAATTTCTTTGGAGTTTTGGGAGAAAACGCTAATGTAATATTGTTATTACATGTGATTTATGCTAAATTAATGAAATAGAAAGGCAGTGGTCATTAACGTATAAAGAATTCAGTAGTAATTGAGAACACCTGCCCAATCAGCACAACAGAAGACGATATATATGAGAATTCTCAACATTTGACCGGAAGCTACGAAATGGATTATATTGTGTTTCAAGAGCGTGAAATTCCATCTTTAGTCCGATATTTTCTGTTATCATAACCTTGTGCATCCCAAAGTAGATGTTAAAACATTTAATCAGAGGAAATGTAAGGAGCAAGATATTGAATACTGTATTGCTGAAAAACGGGGACGTGAACAATATTTTCCTTTGGAAAAAGAAAGAAAAATCTTTGAACTAGGAGTGAGTAAGCGCAGATAGCAAACATACGATGGGCGCCTATTAAACGTTCCATACACCAGGCTACAAAAGAAGTACTATGTTAATGTGAACAGAAAACGCCTAGAAAACTGAGGATCACATAAAAGATGTAGCAGAAAATTGGATCAAAGATGTTATTGATCCAAAGGACTGTAAAATTATTCACATGAAGCTAAACAACGAGTTAGAAAGAGAATTTGAAAAATGAACCAATTTCACAAAAGAAAATGCAAGACATAGAATAATTAGGAACAATGTTGAGAAATATTTAAAATGTAAAAGCCGGTTATATCTATGGAATTTTGGTGAGAACAAGAAGAATTATGATGACAGTACAAGACAAAAAATGAAAGGAATCAAGGAGAAAATGAAAAACGAAATGAAATCTTTAAGTTTTACTTCCCACGGATATGCCGGTTAGGCTAAAGGAGACGGTGATGATGAGAAATGAATGAAATGGTGGAATGAAGAAAGTGGGAGGAAACGGGAGAACCCCGAGAAAATCCACGAGCACGGTGTTTGTCCAACCACAGTCCACACGGCGCGAGCTGGGATCGAACCAGGAACCCCAAGCACAGGAAGCGAACCCTCTACCACTGAGCCACCGCGCCCTCCAAGGAGAAAATGAATCCTTATTATGCTGGAAATAGGATGTTGAGGATTTATATGAGAATATTCATAAACCGTATTTAATACATGTTGAAGTATAAAATAAAGTAAACGAAGGTAATAAAGTGTCTTCTATGCTTTTGAATGTAGTACGCAACATTAAGAATAGAAAGGAAAAGGGATCTTTAATATGCAAACATAATTCACTAATGCTATGGAAGACAAGTGCAAGGAAGAATTATTATTATGACTCTGGAATTAAATATATGAAATAGGAGAGTGGAAAGAATCCTTCCTCATGATACATATGGGTAGGAAATCGAAACAAGAGAGATGTGGTGATTACGGAACTATTATTTTCATATTGCAAGCAGCAAAAATTTGGCTTAGTATTCTGAACAGAGGGTTGTGTGAAAGAACAAATGAAAAAAAATATTAAGGAAGAACAGTTCGGAGTACGGATAGATAAAGGCAGAACATATGCAATTGGATCATTAATGTTTGTCAATGAATGATACATGTAAAAGGAAAAGTGTTATATTCTATTTATTGACGTAGAATATGATTTTGACCTCTTGAATTAGGAATTGTTTAGATTGTTCTAACGAAGCTTCTCTTTGAATGCAAAATCGGAAAGTCATAAGAAATGTTTATTTGGTACTCAGAACTAAATATTAGAAAAGAGCAAGAACAGGTACAGCAGCGTATACTTGGTAGAGGAGTGTGATTGTAATGTGACTCTCCTGACATGATTTTATATGTATTTAGAAGATATACTGAAAAAAGAGCTTACTTTTTAAGACTGCACTGTGCTAGAAGTAGAATAGTATAGGTTTGCAGAAAAGGAATCTGAAAAGTAATTCAAGTATATGTCTAAATACTTGAGGAAAGAATGTGAAAAATAGGAAATGAAGATATATGTTAAGAAGAAAAATACAAAGGTTCCTGGAACGAAGTGGAACGTTGTCAAAATAGAAGTATGATGGAAGAAATTGGAAGAGTTTGGCAAATATTCGATAACTGGGTGTTTTAAAATTGACTTATAAATTGAGAAAAAAGGACTTATAAATTCTTTGTGTGTAGTATTCTGCTACATTTAACAGATACATGAGCACACGACTTACCCATAAGTGGTGAAAAACGACTCGAAGTTTCGAAATTTTAGTTTCAGGTAATTGGATAGAAATTAATTGTCCGAGTAGAAGACGATTGAAAGGGGAAAATAACAATTTTATTATATATTATTGAGAAGAAGAAAAACTTTTTATGATATTGGTTATCAAAAGACTGAACTCTCAGGACGTCCTAGAGACCATGGAACAAGGGAAGATAGGGTAGGTATGAAGTTGGCTATAATTGATGGATATTATTAAAAAAGCCGTACGTGAAGACGAAGAGGATAGCTTAGGACAATACAGAATGAAAGTTTCCCAGTTGCCACAACTGGCATGTAAATAATGAAGAGTACCTATTAAGATTAATATGATGGTGAGATCTTAAAGCTGTATTTGGTCTATAATACCGGAGGAGTTTCGTCCTGCTGACTAGATCAAAGGAAAATACAATAATAGTACCGTGAATATGTCAATCATTCTCGTTTTCAATTTGCAGTCAATTGATTTCATTTAAGTTAGTTTTCATCTATATTGTATAAGAGTGTGGAGTGTAACAAGTCACTAAGGTTTTATATACTATATTTCGTACAAATGTTGAGAAAAAGTAGTTTAGAAAGTATATTCTCAAAATATGTTCTTCAGTCTATGCATATGGTTAGGGAGTTGGCACTTGAGATTGATCAGCACAAATGTTTCCTTCCTGTGTTAAAGTATGTTATTTATTTATCTATTTATTTGTAAATTCGTTTATAGGATTTTATTATTTCTAACTCTCTATTATTTCCAGAAAAATACATTTGTGCTTTACTTCAGTTCAATAAGTTCTTCATAAGTCAGAAACCCATATATCTGAGTTTTCAAACATTCGAATCTAATGTGGCGTTCTTTTTTGTGGAAGAATAACAGGTAATTTGTATTCTTAAGTGTAGGAAGCTGATATCAATTTTCGAAATAAATAAATAACATATTTACTGTGAACAATACAAAAACATATCAAAGATTATGTTAAAATTAAAGCTAAGCTAGTACAATAAGTAGTCTCTTTCTTCTTAGGTATATTAATCCTAACTTCTCAAATACTGATTCTTTTGTTGGTATCGGAATTATGTAGCAGTCTGTTAGCTTATTCCTTTCCTGTTGTACAGTTCCAGCAGTGAATGTTCTTCACTCAAACTCATTCCTTGCTTGGAAGCCTCATAGACCTATTAAACAAACCAGATATAGTGAAATGTATTATAGCAGGTGTATACTCTGAATATAGAGAGATAATTATATCTATTCTTCGGTACTTTGATGCCATAATGTTCGGCAGGTAATACTAAATCTTCTTCTTTCAAAGGCTCCAAAAAATCATGTTATGTCACTGTTTTGACATACGGTACAGCCTTCATGCCGTAATTTTTCATATAAACTTATGGACTGTGAGCTGTCTCTCCATACTCCTTGATCGGATGCACCATTGATGTCTGTTTTTACTCCTAACCTCCCTTCACCTCAATTGCAGAAAAAAGTCCGATTTATTTTATAAATTAGAAGCCTCCTTCCCAAGAAATGCTAGACACAATTGTTATTGCAACAAAGCACTAGTTATCAAGTAGATTGCTATATTTCTTCCTTTTTTCTTTCTGTCTTCGAACAGCTACGAGTCCAGCTAGTACTGAGGCATATTATAGGTTGGATGGGGCATACGTGTCAACATGTGAAGTCCCAAATCAATGCCTTTCCAAGGTACTAATGTCATCCCATCGGGTCTTTTTCCATCACATTGGCAGCATCCAATCGGTTCCCGCACTGTTGGAACCCTGCTGATATTAATGCTCTTAATATTATATAATTTAAACTTGAATGACGTTGTGTCTGCCTGCGCTGCTTTTTCACGACAAGCCGAGTAATCCTTCTTTATCCTCAAAGGTGTTACAAACGGCACAGTGGTGTGGTTCATATATATATGCTCCCAACCGTAGTGCAACTGATACTCGGAAGCTGTCATTGGATAGGTGTAATCCCAGATATGATGGTAGAGCTTGAAGCATTGCTCTGTTTTCTGGGGACATGACCGCTAAAAGTTTGGTTTTATCTTCAATGGTATCTTCAATGTATGTAATAAAGAAGCTGCTTTGCAAATAACGATGGGATCGTCCCAAGCCAACTTAATTTTACGATTTTCGAGAGCAGGAGGGTCTAACCCAACTAAATCAATTTAGGTATGCAGTCCATCACATCTGGATTAGTGATTTCGTCGTTATGCCATTGAAGAAGAGAACTAAGTACTTGATTTGCACCGTAGAAAGACGCTAAGAAAGACGAAATAGCCATATCTGTGGCGCGACTAATTCCAAGACCTTCATTATTTACTGGTAAAGAAGTTTGTGTCCAAGAGTTGTTATTAAGAAAGCAATTAAGGATGGATTCCGTGCTAGTTTTAAAAGTATCGTCATACTTTTCCAATAGGGCATCTTCCTTCCAAGATGACGTCATCGGAGGAAATAAAATAATCTCGGCATTCCAAATGAAGCCCTTAACAGATAAAAAGCCGAATGGAATGAAAGCTTGGAAAGTCGTGAAAAAAAAATCTCGTTTAGAGGTGTTGTCTATTAACATTTTGCTCCGTGCCTCTGTTGAGATAGCTGAACCTAAAAGCTCTTCATTAGTTGATGTAAGGAGCTGAATACCACATGCTGATTTATTAAAGATATCGTAGAGGATCTTAATTTGTTCTGTAGCACCGAGGAATCCTACTTCGCATTTGGAGTAATTTAGCGATAAGCGAATTGATGATGCATGTGTACGAATGTTGTCTAATGTTTGTTATGTCTGTATTTCCGTCTATTGTTTCATTATAAAAATACCAGACATTCAGCTCTGCGTTTATATTATTAACAATTGGTTGGTGAGTTATAGCAAACAGTGCTGGAACAAACGGATCACCTTATTGAACACCTCGCTGTGATAAAAAAAACAGTGTTATCTTTTATGTATAGGTTACTTGTTTGAGAATAGCATTGAGAGATGTACGAAAAATATGCTGGAAATTACTTCTTAACAGATAGCAACATGGAATCTCGATTTAATTCATTGAAAGCATTTCAAAAATCGATTTTAAAAATGTTTTCACTTGGGTTTGCGAAGTAGAATAATATGTTCGGGCTGCATGTACTGCGGCGTCCGCCACAAATCGGACGCTGATTCCTAGTTGGAGTGGGTATAGTATGTTGATTAGTGACTCGCGTATCTTGTAGGAGATTATTTTATCCGACAATCGTCTCCAAACCTGGCCACGACTATTGGCCGAATGTCTCCGCTTTTCTTCTTAAGAGCAAGTAACGACGCACTGAAGAATATAAGTCTCAATGTTGTAGGCACATTTCCCGATATAATTAGGTGTAACAGATTTCTGATAACATTTATAAACTGATCTATAAATTCATAATCGTGTGATAGAACTAAATCTTGAAGAATTGAAGCTCTGAGGTTATCCATTCCACCGGCGGATCCAGAAAGAAAAGATTTATTTTGCTTTCAATAATTCGGTTGATGTTACTTTAGTTGCTGATGCTGATGCCTCTGGAGGTTCAGGGATGGCTAATAAATGTGAGTGAGATGGGTGTTTTGATCTGAGTGCTTCTAACAATAAATTATCTGGAGTTGCTATGGAGTCTTCGGATGTTAATAGTCTTACTGCTCCACTAACATCATCGCCCGATAGTTTATTTTCAATGTTCTTAATGTGGAATGATATGGATTTTGACAAATCACGAACTTTGTGTAATTTAATAAATTCGGCTGACAAAGCTTCTAGATGATTTTCCTACCAGTTTCGTAGCCTACCCATGTGATGAGGTTGGTAATTTTTTCGGCACAACGGGAATTACAGAGAATCGAACCTATTATAATTAAAATCAAATCTAATAAATTTCACCATTTTTATATATGCTAGTCTGTGTCATACTCTCCTTTAGAATTGTTTTACCCCTTATGGACTGCCTTGCACTTATGCACCCCAAGCTTACAAAATACTTAAGTGCAATTGCAATTTCAATGTTTCCGTGCATTTTCGCACTGTAATATCGAGCGACTTTGCACGGTACTACTTATCGGTTTAATCACTCTGCAGGTGTCGTGCATTTTCACTCTCATACTGTCAAGAATATGATTTATCCACTATAGGGGAGTAAGGACAAAAAATATAAAGTAAGTAAGAATAGAAGAATAGCAAATATAAGTTTTACTGAAAGTGAGAAAAATAATTTTAAAAGCAAAATGAAACTAATAACGAAAATAGTAGCAAATTAAAATAAATGAAATAAAAATTAAAATTCCTAAAAGCTAATCTTGCCATAAAAGTCTAAAATATTTTGCTGGTTTTCACTTGAGTATTTTCGAAACTGGTATCGTTTCTATATTTTGACGGCATTGACTTTCACGGCATTCTGGAGCGAAGTTTGTCTAAACTTGTATTTCGGGAAGTTAACGTACGTCAGCAATAAAAAAGAACACTTTTTAAGTGAAATCGGTGCCCATTGTTTAAAAAAAACAGAAGGATGTATTAGGTAAACTGTTAATCTGTGATTCCTCTTTTCCTGTTTTAGTTACTTTACTCTGTATTCTAAGGGACAGTGAGCAATGTTTTTAACGGAAGTTTAAGAGTAGCTGCAAATATATTTCCCCAATATTACGCCACATATGCAAGTATAGGAATCATACATTATAAAATGTTGGTTATATCAGTCTTGTATGTATTGCCACCAGATAAAACAAAGTGAGTATACAAGCAACTGTTTAGGTTTTTTAAAATGTGGTCTGACCCGAACGAAGCTCGAGTACTGAAAGTGAATTTTGAACGTGCTACAATCAATGCATTGCGTGCGGTGATTCTTTGTTCACAAGTATCCACTTGTTACCATTTCCATTACCACTACCATCTCAGGTTGACTATCAGGTGGGAGGTTGATAGTATAGGTATCGTCGAAGAATAATTCCATAATGAAGATGTACGTCATCATATTCGTATCTATAGTTCATTAGCAGTAATACAATCAAGCAGGATCGTTGGAGGTTGGATCATCGTCATGGAGGACACTCCATCTGGGCAAAAAATTGAAGAGTTCAACAAATATTGCATTGAAAAATGGATGGGAAATCCAAACTTCAAAGCGAAATATAGACCTGCAATGGTGAAAGAGTTAAACTGCGTCATACATAAGAATGCACTACATATCTTGAAGTTTGTGAGTGTACTAAAGTAGATGCGACGTCTAATTTTCATATTTTTGCGAGAGATTTCTTACATTGCAATACAGAGAAATGAAGTAAATCAACTTTCATCCGTCTTCACGAAAGATTTCAATTAGCCTTAAAAATGCCTGAGAAGGTTGAATATCTGTGAAAGCTGGAATGATGAGATATGAATTGTATAAAATGGATAGGCAATATACAGAAGTATAAAGGTTTCATCTTCAAGAAATACTGTTTGTTCTGAAAATAACAAGATAGCAATGTTTTTCTTACAAACGCATTGGAATATGGAGCTAATGTTGTGCGTTTCACAAATTACAATGTTCTTCTACACTTTGGAGCAGGCACATTTTAATTCGAATTTTAAACGTCTTGACTAAATTATTTGACGAACTGCTTATTTGATTTTCTTATTTATTTTAATTTTTAATTATTCTACATTTTTCTAATTATTTTAATTGATTATTCTTTTTCTGTTGTTATTCTTTTTCTTTGATATTCTTTCTGTTTTCATCTATTTCAATTTGCGTTAATTTTCGTAATTATTTATCCCTTGTTTATTTTAATTTCTCATTCTTTATTATTATTTTTCTCTCCTTCTTTGCTATAAATTTTGTGTAACAATTTTGTTCTGTCTCCTTTTCTTATTTGTTCTAATTTCCTCTTTTTTTCCTTTGTTATTCCTTTTGTGAAAATGACATATTTTCTAAGCTCTTCTTTTTAGTATTAATTGCAGTTGTTCGTATTTACGTTTACTTGTATTTCCTCCTTTCTGTCCTTACTTAGTTCATATTTGCTCTGTGCACTATCCTCCCTTTATAGAGAAAGAAGTTTCAGGTATAATCACGTGATTGACGGGTAGACCGTATGAAAATGCACGACAGCTGAAGAATGATAATAAGAATGATAATCCGATAAATAAGACCGTGCAAGATTTCTCGATAATGAGCACCGTGCGAAATTACACAACAGCATTTCAATACATACGTTGATGCTACAGATAAAGACTATCAATAGGTATGAAAGGGAACTCAGAAAATTTCATTATAAGTATGTAACTTGGAAATTTAAGGGATTGCGATAGATTTTCTATGACTCAGACCAACTTGCATTATTGAATAACCACAACTTTTCAGAAAGTAACGTTACTGGCACTTTGTTGCTCAATGAAAAATACTTCTGGATCATATTACATGATCACAACAAAGATTATCTCTTTTGCGATTAGTTTTCCTGCAATTATCTCCGTAGTTGATTGAATTGATGCTCAAAAGATTGAAGAGGCAATGCAATCCAAACAGATTCTTTATTAGTGGTATCTGATGTGCTGTATTGGGAAGGATTATCAGAAATCTATACTAAGACGAAATTGTAGTTTGTAACACACAAATTGCACAGGAACAAGATGGCGGTGGTTCACAATAATCGTTACTTTTATTTTTTACAATGCAGTCTCTGCAGTTGCCGTTAATCATTATTAGCACTGTACGCGTTATGAGCACAAATTATGTCTTTTAATCACTTTATTCACTCTCAAGAAGTTTGTCACGAATTTCTTTTCCATAGTTTTATGTGAGTTTGTTTACAATTTACGTATGAACGGTATCGAAAAGTTTATCCAATTAATTAGACGAAAGTCACTATGGAGATCTTTGACATTATGAAGATATTAGGTCTTCCATATGAAGTTCATCTATTTACGGACAAATCTTTGCTAGTGATTCTTCATTTCTCGTCTGTTTTGAAGTCTCAAGTTTAACCTCACAAATGGCATCATCCTACTGCGGAAATTGTGTAAGTGAGTTAAATCATCGCATCTGGGCAGAGAAGAAAGTCAATTGGTGCTAGGTCTGGTGAGTATTAAGATGATACAATATTTGAAATCCAAATTCCAATGGCGTCATCATGGATACATTGGCGGAATAAGATGCAGCATTCTATTCCCACGGCAGCTTCCCTTTGGTCACCAATCCGCGACATTCTTTCTTCCCTTCCTCTCCGAACATATTCAGGAGTTGGGAATAATAGACGCTATTAACAGTTCTAACGTCTAGTAGGTAATCAGTCATGATGATCCATCCTCAGTTCCGGAAAACTGGTCCATGCTCAATTCGGAAAATATTCTCTTCATCCACAACGAGCGATGCACAATTTCTCTTGCAGCCTTCTCACGATTCATTTTCTGGAAAGGGGTGAGCAGCCGTGGAAACTTCCATGCTGACATTTTCTTATGATGCAGCTGGTAATGGTTCCATGCAGACCCATAGCTTATACTTATTACAAACATATCACTTACAATTGTTATCCTCCTATTATCCTATCTATTATAATCTCAACCTTCTCCGTCAAGGGGTATCATTGTATACTATGGCCTTCTAGTTCTAGATGCGTCCACTATGGTCAGGGACCAGTTTGGAATTGCAGTTTCCAATTGGATACCATCTCATAGGATGAGTTTCATAAACATGCCTACTTTCATCTCTTCGCGTATCTGCATTGTCGATGGTCATAATGATTCTGTGTACCTCCAGGCAGTTATTGATAACACCTTCGGTGATTTAGATCGAAACAAGTAAGGGTTGTTCTAACGAGCCCAGAATTTATATGATTAGCAGACATGGATTCATATATAAAATACATATCCAAAATGTTGGTACTTGGTCTCTTTCTAGGTGATTACACGAATATTTTCATATGTCCTCATGTATGTACGCATGTATTGTGTAACGTTAATAACACAAAAACATATAGAGAATATTTTTCTTCTATAAAATACCCCAATTATTTTATAGTAACATGCAAGTTCCAAAATTTTCATATTTATCACGTAGATGTTTCATCGGAATTTTCGAGTTTATTCAAAAATTACTTTCCTGCAGGCTCTAATTAAAATATGTCACGTTTATTTCTTAGTTGCTTAAAATATACAGTAGGAATTCACAGAAATAAATGTAGAAAAACTAATTTTTCTCTCAATTTAACTGGGTATTTAAGCAATGATATTTCATTTCGTCCAGCATCACTAATTTGCCACATCGGCATGGATGTCTTATCCACCGTACACAAGGGTAGTCATATAATAACTTATTCCAACCTGTTACTACTTTACCCAACTAAGTTATTTACTACAGTTTTACTGTAATAAGAATTAATAATCAACATTTGATTTTCATGTAGACTTCTTACATGAAAGTGACACGAATGTTTGTTTTCGGGTTATAGTTGAAAAATTACAATGAGACGTATTGGACCCTAGACCGGAAATGAGAATTGTACTTCGGCAAGAAGAAAATGGCATAGATTGAAAGTTATGAAATATACTCAGTTGGTGTATTGTTGAGGGGTAGTACTTAACTGTAATTAACAGAATAACTATCAGAGGCGGTATGCACTTTTATTTCTGAATGTTTAAATTATGAAGTACTGACGTACCTTTTTCCTTCCAATAACATAATATCATCTCGGAGGCATGACAGATGACACTTGCAATTGAGACCTTTCTCTTTAGGTTCAAATGTGTTCACAGGTTCCAGTTGATCTGAAAAAAAAAGATAAAAAATAATAAAGTTTGACAAGAGTTTATAAAATTACAATATTTAACCAGTGAATAGTTTCCAAGTTTCTGTAGTTTTGTAAATATATGCCAATCATGTAAACATAATAACTGTAAATGTTTACTTCATTTTACGCTGTTGTGTTTGGAATAAATATTACATGCATTTTAAAACTTTTACAATATGTAATTGCTATGCTTCGATTATTTTCCGCCAAAGATTTCAAGTGATTAATTGAGAAGTATCGAAAATTGAAATTAATTTGAATTCTGGTGTTGTAGGAAGAGTATTGTACCTAAATACAAAAGTTAAGAGTATATTGCGAATACATGTTATGTAGGTATTTTCACATTATTAAAGACAAATCATACTATGTAATATGTGCAGCACATATATGAGCTCTTTCTGCTACGTGCGGATTAAGATAACACTCGTCAACTTCAAGTAAGTTTTTTGCAATTCGAAAGGAATTACCTGCATTAAATTATAAACCTCTTAATTTGATACTGGTTCATTTATGAATACCTGTATGAAACCATCATGATATATAATTAGTAGACTATTAATTTTATTTAGTATATGCGGTCTCAGATTCTTTATGAGGTCTTAGGTCCTTTAGAAGCAGGACATTTAGCATTATCAACATCATAAAACGAGTTCACTACTGCGCATAAATTATACGTACTCTCAGTATAATACAGTGGTCATCTTTCGAACATTAGGAAGAAGTCATTAACTAGTGTTTACTAGGCTGTGTTTAATTTCCTACGGCTCATTCTAAAGATAATCATTTCTTTTTCTTGTGTACTGATGTTGATTCAGTAGCAAAATCATAAGCAGGCGGTGTAGGGAAACGAAAGAGAGAGAAATAGAGAGATAGAGGGGGAGGAAGGAGAAAATCATTTTGAGTAGAAATATACATAATCCATTTTCAGTCGTATAATGATATAAGTTCCACTTTTTATAAAAAGTGTTGTATCACTATATAAATCAATTTATATTTTATAAATTCGGATGAACATCATACTATAGTGTTAATACAATAATAGAATCATTGTCAAATTCTGTTTACACCGTTGGTTATTCAGAGGTTTGTATATAAAAGACCATTGTCCATACAAAACTAAGTGAATTGCAGCGAGTTTTGAAAATGATAAAACGTTGCTCATACAAAGGTACGAAAGCTTGAGGTGTTGTTAAATTCATAACAAATTAAACAAAAAAAATTACTTGAAAACAACAGGTAACTAATAAACAGACGAATAATCTCACCATAACTTTCCTTATGCATCGTTACAACAAATTTAGGTGATTGTTTGATCTCTTGTCAGCAGTTTTGTCTGCGTTCACGTAGAGGTACGTCTGCGCAATTCAATCATGTCAGTATGTGGACAAAATTAGACCAAATGTCTGTGAATGCTGTTTTGTTATTTTAATTCGCGTGAACCAGATAAATAGTGTGATGAACTGTAAATTATATATAAGTGAAACTAAAACTGTTAAGTAATAGTCAAGGCACTTGTCCAAGTGTTAAGTTTGTTAAAAGAGAGTATTTGTCTGAGATACATTACTTATCATTGCACGGAGCAGTAATGTATAACTCTTGAAAGAAAGTCACTATTCGGCGAAAGTATTATACAGAAACTGACTGATGGCCTATAGATAATTTCTCTTAAGGACAAACTCACTGGAGAAACAAGGCAACGAAGTAGAAAATATCGACTCTGAAAGAACTAATATAATAACTATAGAATTGCCAATCCTCAGCATATAGAACGGCGGCACAACAGACTATTATGTTAATAATTTAGTTCAAATTAATAAAATAATGGAGCAAAACGTGCTTCACAGTTTTTAAGTGAAACTTTGAATTCCATCAGGAACATGAATTTTGAACAGTAACTAGTCCAAACATAGTTGGTAGTATTATCTTCTCGAGAGTCAGCATAAATGTTATCCATAAGCAGTTCCAAATTGTAAGAAGCTCGCGCACAGAATAAAAAGGAAGTTACATAAAGGAATATCAAAAAAGAGAAAATTGAATTGAAACCAATCCTTGCACAAACCAGTTCTCCTACTAAAGTGGCCTAACGTCCACAGGATACGATCAGCATGCCGTTGAATAATTCCAAGATTTATAATAAATCAAGAAAATCGTTTCCTCTAAGGCTGGAATACAAAAGATATTAAGGATCATGACAACTTCACGAATGTATGTTTCATATGTTGTGTGCATAGATAAATCCGATAATATTAATGTTACTGTATTATTATTTTCTGTTAATATGCACTGAGTTTACTGGTCATCAATATAATTTCAACAATTAGATGTGTCTCACGCTGGAAGATCCATGCAATGACAAATGTTTTTATCAATATGACGGTGCTACTTGCTGCGATTTTTATGATTTAGAGAATGTATTGTGATGTCTATGTGGAATACGTTGACTAGTTTATTGAAACTTAATATATGGACTTACGAACATTTGCGTGATTAACTTCAATAAAGTTAGGTAGTTTCATTCCTACTCACGGCAGCACGGGTGCTGCTTCCGTTCCAAGATTAAAAAGTTGCAATCCATAACGCGTGATGTTTCTCACAAACTCCTAAAATCGTTTCCAGCAAGGTATGAAGTTCTCAGCTTAATGGAGGTACGGCAACATACTACTTACGTAAAAAAAAAATCTTTCTCTCTCTCGGTTATGAGTACTTAGTTGTGATCGCATGTCATTCCTCACTCCCATTTCCATTTCAAATTCCCCAGTCAGTCTCATCTGAAGTGGAATTAGGCTCTATATACGTTGACGCAAAACCTTACAAAATGGCCTTGTCTGTTTTCACGTGTTGGGAACGCATCGCAATGGTGACTTGCATTATCTGATCAGAATACAACAAGTGGTGAAGTGAGTATAATTCCTCAGAAACTAGTTCGTTAAGAGCAAATGCAATCGACGATTATTTTTATTGTTTTGATATTTTAACTACATTATTTGAAATGGCAAATAACTATAAAGCCTGTCAGTGTGTATATTGCTTGCAAATAAATGTTTTCCGTCGATTTTTCAATGTTGCTCTTTGTAATGAATTGGCATAAGAACATGAACAGTGTGTGTGGAAGGCGGGAAAAAGACATTCTGCTTCGCATCAGGGACTCGATGAACTGCAAGGCAAATTGAACATCATGAGATTGTAAAATGAAAAATGTCATCTTTCGTAGTGGCATGAAATTAAGAGTACAATCGAGTTCTAGAAGGTATAGCTTCGAAAACGAATGGTTAAGCGAAGATAAGTGAATAAGTGTTATATTTATTCAAAATAGCCGAAGCGATAGGAAAGAACGCCGCAAAAGATTGTTTTCTTCGTTTATGTTTGATACGAAAATTTAATTTTTGCATTTGATAAGATTTATATTCATCACAAGAAGTTCTAAGTACCCTGAAAGAACAATACCATATGATGTATCTTGAGTTCAATGAATGTTTAATGATTTCACCATAAACTTCGCATTGGAACATGGTAGCCAAAGCGCCTAAGATAGAACCTTGGATCCTTCGTCAAAATAAGAAGATGGAATTGAATTCAATTTTAATGTAATAGCACCACATCTCACTTAAATCCTCCACAATAGAAGTGCAGTGCAGTGAAATGCTTTAGCAATCAACTGGTTCTAAGTGGTCACGTACTCCCAAGCTAAACATAAGCAGTTAATAATAATATTATATCATTCTGAATTAATCCGTAGTTCTTTTTTACTTTTTATTTTTTGAAATAGAATGAACATGGGCTAAAAACACTAAAAATATCGAAACAGGTCTATTAAAATTTATATTGATAAAACCTATACGTAGGTATTTGTGAAGTGTACAATAATTTTTCTGAGTAAAATTTTATTAATGTACTTGTTTTGTTTACCGTTGTTGTGTCCAAGTTTCTCACGCAAATCACTACAGAAACGGTTAGAATTACGTACCGGTATTTATACACAATCTACAGATATGGAGTGGGCATATCAAGGATGGCGGGTACGCACGAGTGCTACCTTGGTACGAATCCATTTAGATTTGTTATCCGATGCCCCCCTCCCACGATTTCTAACCACTATTATACGGAGATTGAGTACTCGATTCTTCTAACCACTGAGTCAATTATTTATATCCAATGTCAATAAGCCCGAACATGAGAAACGAACCCAATCAAGTTACGTAGTAAACTCCATCGTAAATTGTTTAAGTATTTAGTAGTTTAAATAACGAAAACATACATTACAGGTTCCAACTTTACATTGTGTTAAAATATTTTTGCAATGGGCATTAAAATTACTCAAGACATAAATAAACAGTAGATTACTGTATCAAGAAAGAAGTTTAGAACCTATCAATGCAAAATAGCTTACATTTACATGAACACGGAATAAATAATAAATAATTTTACTAAATATGCGTGGGAATATTCTTTCTGATGTTGAGAAATTAAATGTGACCAAACTAATAGTGGTTCGACTATAGAGAAAATATGCCAAAAATCATAAAGTGTATCTTCGACTTTTAAATATTTGAGGCTAGTATCATAAAATCTTACATTATATGTAAGTAAAGGATCGCGATAGAAATAAAAAGAAAAGAAGACAAGTCTGTAAAATCACTTTTGGGGCATATTAAATATTTATTTATTTATTTATTATGTTTCACACTCTACAAGGTCAATTGGCTGAAAGTAATCAAAATAAAAAGAAAAAGAAGCTTAGAGAGAAACAACAAACAAAAGAAGAATAACAATAACTAACACAACAAAAACAAGAAAAGGAAGTTTACCTCTTAATATAAAATATTTTCTTGCGTTGAGTTCTCATGTTTGGTTCAAAAGCAAAAAATGATAAGATCTGTTGAAACAGAATTGCAATTTTCAGCAAATCTGTAAATCATAGAGCACTTGACGATTGATATACTTATTATGATATATCGTAAGGATGTGAGTTCACCGAGAAGGAACCCGAAAGTTAATCTGCGATAGTAAGAACTCAAAATTAATTTAACATTCCTTATTTTATATAAATAAAGCAAATCTGCTGCGCGAGGTCGTTTGTAATGTTACATAGTTTTATTAAGGGCATTAACTCTTATCTCAAATGATTACGTAACTCAGAAATCCGAAACGTTACTCTGGTAAGAAAGAAGTTTAGGACCGAGTCAATGCGAGATAGATTAGTAGGCTTATGTATTCCATACAAGTGAACAATATTCAATGATCGGGAAGATGAAAGCTAATAAGACATCGGGAAGAGAGAGAGACCTAGTACTTCAGGAAATCTAAAAAATAGAACAAGTTATTTCACAACTTTGGATGAGGACAATATAATGTCATTCGCAAAGAAGAGTTTATCTAAGATAACAACTATATCTTTTTGAGACGATACACGTTACATGGGTACGTTGTTGACATTATTTATCTGTCGAAGTAAACTCTTTTTTTAATGAGATGGAAAGGGTATAACATTTGTTGAGGTTAAAAGACCTCAGGGAGACCAACTATTCCTTAACATATCTATGTCACCTTGCAGTGAAGGTGCATCTCCTCCAGAATTAATTACTCTAAAGAGTTTAAAGTCATTAGCAAAGACTTGAAGAGCCTGAGTATTTGTTGAAGAGCATGAAAAGATTCAAGATGAGTCATCCATGTACAGTAGAAACAAGAGTAGACGCATCACACAATACCGAGGTACTCCGGATGGGACAGGACCATACTGAGATAGGGATCAAAGATAAGTAACGAGCTGTTCTCCCCAGAAAGATAACAATCTGGAAACGAGAGGAGCGTGTCATGAATGGTATATCTATTAGAGATGTTGTAAAGAACTAACTTGGTTTTTATGGTATCAAAGTCTTTAGATATATCACAATACACAGCATCAAGTAGAGAGTTAGTCATGAGTTGGACCGCGTGAGTGACTACCACTGATACAGTAGTAAGACATGAACTTCCAGGTAGGAAATCATGCGGAGAGCTGCTTAAAATGGATTAATAAAATTAAATAATCTGTCTTTTACTATTTTTGCAGAAGATTGAAGAGAAATTGGTATATAGGACGAAATTTCATTTCTTTCTCCATACATGAAGATGGATGTGATATTGGCAGTCTTCTACAAATTGCGGCAGGTACCTTCTGAAAAAATATTGAATAATAACAACATTGAGTGTTCTGTGTTACGAAGGAAAATTGTGGTGGTATTATAAAAACTTGAAGAACAACGAGAAGATAATCATTGATTTCACTTCATCAAAGAAAGTAGTAATTATGGACAACGAGTATGGACACTCAGATTGGATGTTACGTAAGGAATGGGAGTCTCAAAACTTAAAGCTATTACAAAATTACTCATAGAAGGCAATAGATCTATAATTCCCCTCAAAACTATTTGAGTTGTAGTCGACTTTTTAGGTGATACAGAGTTGTTGCCTCCTGGAATTTATAAGCGTCGGGAAGGTGTTCCTTCAGAAAAAAAAAATGATAAGCTGTCCACATATTTCTTATATTTCATACGTAAGAGATTTTTCTAATACCGTCTAATATTAGAAAAAGACCTATAAGTTTGTTTGGCCGGAAAGTGCTTCCACAGCAACCAAGCTCGCCTTTTATTTCGAAGAAAAAATGAGCTTCTGCTGAATCCACGGAGGAAAGTGACGCGATCGTTTCAGTTTACGCGCTACTAAGTCATTAATGACCACAGTAATAATATACGGAAAGAATGAGACACCATCATTAATATTACCATTATTTAGTATGCACTGGGGAATTAAGTCAATAGCACGATTTATATTACCCAACGTGGCCTTATTCCGTAACCATATAAACTGTTTAAACTCGAACTTCTGATTCGATGAAAGGAGTCTCAACGTCACAAGATTCATTATCAGATTAAAATAAATTTGTATGTGGAGTGATGACAGGATCATTTGACGAAGAGCACGTATAATCAAGAGTATTCTACCGACTATTAGGAAATATTTTAAATTGACTGACACCTAAACCATGTATGAAGATGTCTAAAAACAAATGATCACTAGTACTTTTCCCCACCCCCGTCCTAGGGTCAATCCAATCTATTAATTGACTGTACTTTGAGTAATATGATTTATTAAACAAAAGAGATTATGTAAATAAAATTAAAATGCATTATTTTTAAAATATAGTGTATCGTAGTGTTACCAAGATCTAAACACAAGTACCATAACAATGCTGAAAAGAACAGTTTTAATATACTACCAATATTAATATACGTAAGTAATGAGGGGGCAGGTGTCGCTACCACAGTCGTAGTTTCGACTCCCCCTCTGGTGTTTTCACTGATTCTGAACTTTTGCGAATTCAGGGAATTGGAATTAAATGATATACAAAGTAGTTGGGGGCCAAGAACGAAATATTCCTATGAAATAGGTAAGACAAGAAAAGGCTGTTAGGTAACATATGAAGTAAAGAAAATTTAAAGGTCGCGTGATAGAAATCTTAAAAGGAAATTTGATCAGGAATCTAAGCATACTAAGAATATATTATACAGTTCAAAATAAAGAAAACGAAATGTAGGAAAGGAAAATAAAAGAGATACTAAAGTACTCTATTCTTCGAAAAATGCATGATATTGTTAGTAACTAAAAAGGCTGCGGTCTCCCACGGAAACACATATTTCAATATTTTAAGAAAAATGAAATGAAATCTTTAAGCTTTACATCTCACGGTTATACTGGCTAGGCTAAAGGAGACGGTGGTAAGTGGGAAAAAAGGGAGAACTCCGAGGAAACCTACACACAAGAGGGTCAGGAGGAACAATATGTTGGTACATCATATGTCTTCAACTACAATTTGACGAGCATCACCTTACCTGCTCATTTGTTGCCACAGTTTGTTGTTGTGACGCGAATAACACGAATTCCTTGTACTGCTTTCTCGTTTTGTAAGTTAGTGAAAGTCATATATCATGTTTCATTTTCAGTTATGATTATATCACGGAGGAGAGAATCATCCTCCGCATATTTTTCCACTGTGTCCAAAAATCCACCCACTGCTGAATTTGTAATCTTGTGAGAGATTGTAGAACGAGTGCGGAGAAAACTTTCTTCGCTTTCAAATCATCATGGCAATTTTGGTGGACGATGTCCTTTCATTTGATCAAATATGCACTTAGCACTCTTACAAATATAGTCTATCATCACGAATAATTGCTAGAATATTAGTAAACAGCATTTCTTTAATTACGGACATTTTTTGTCCAGGATGCGGAGGCAAAGCGGCTTATTCGCGCCCACTTTCGAAGAAATCCTGCAACGGTACACAATGGCTCTACTTAGTCTGTTTTGATAGTTATATGTGTATTGAAACAGCCCATATACTTAAGCAGTACTTTCTCCGAACTACCAACAACACGTTATGACATGTCGCTATTCATATTGAATACTCATCGAGAAAAGCAATCCCATCTACGAAAAGCTGGAGAGGTAAATGACAAAAATTTAACGTAAATGCTAACCTCTAACTAACGCGCTTTAAAAATATGCAACAATTTCTAACGGATACAGAATTTGTAATTCTCCACAAATAAACTAGTATCGGAATCAAGTCAGTGTTGCTAAACCAGGAAAGAAACAGATTTACATTGTCTGTAACAGCCCCTATACTTTATACTAATCATTTTTTACTCATTCAATGTTTAACAAAGTATGCCAAGAATTCCTTAGGTTGTTTAAAAATCACCATTGCCTTAAGGCATAAATCTAATCTACGACTAAATAGAATGGATGCTTTGTTTCATCTGACTTCAATCCAACGTTTTGGCCTCGAGTTATTACTGTTTCCATACTTTTCGACTGCACATAACACTGAAAGAAAGTATTCTTTCACTACGGTCGTTCTTTACTTTTTGTCTTATCTGGTGTCATAAATAACATCCCAAACGTTGTCGGCGACGTCTTCAACAAATTAGGTATATCTGTGCAACTAAAATAATGTTAAATGTAAGGACAAAGCACTGGATAGTTATAATTCTTTTAGAAAATACAAAGGTTAAAAGTTCGTGTACTTACTTGTGAAAGATTATGTTTTAAGTAAGAACTATAAAGGACTTGTTATTAGCGAAAATTGGAAAAAAATAATGTAACCTAAGTTACACAGTGCCGACTAATGTTTTCTATTTTCTCAAGATGGTTATATGCTAGAACAGTTTATCGTCAGTACTTATGAAAATAACTGTGCAAAAACTAATTGTCAGATAATTATTTTTCGACATTGGATTTATCCAAAATTCGCAATATAAAGTTCATTGGAAATATTGTTAAATATCATCCTAAACAGTTTAAAATACTCCTAGTAAAGGCAGCTAAATATAAGCAGGTGATCGGCGGGACAGTAATTTATATATAATGGTGTAGAGGTATGTATACAATTTTAGCTAAAAAAAAGCCAAAAAACGCTATGGCCGAAGAAATACGAAGGTTCAATGCCGTGTTCACAAAAGCTCCCCATTGCTTCTGTTCTTAGTTAACTGGATAAAGTTTCCGATTTGTATTCCCACTTCTGCGAGATCCATCTTAATGTTTTCCTCCTATCTGCACCTAGATCATGCGAATGGATACAGATGGGTTTTCCGATTAGGTATTCAGTTAAAACTTTGAACTCCTTCCCACTTTCTTCCCTCCTGGCTACACGTTATGTGTACCTGAGCCTCGCAGACTTGAAGACTCTAACAACGTAAACGACAACATAAATTACTCAGCTCCTTAATATGATTTCCGCTATTCCCCATTCCCGTTCCCCTCGGGTGCGAATATTTATCTCAGGATCATGTTTCCGAACTCTTTCAGCCTACTTTATTCCCTTAGAGTAAGCGACGATATTTCACAAACATTCACAACAATAGGCATGACTATCGTTGGACATATATTAAAGCTTCTAATTTCTCATCACAATTCACTTCAACGAAAGATTTTAAACTGCATAATAATATGCATTTCTCGATTTTTGTCAACACTTAGCTTATTCGTGTATGTTTTTGATCTCTAAATATTTATCCTAGATGTTTGAAAGTATCCACTTTTTCAAAAGTATTATTTGGAGTTTCAACGCATCCATAATTTGTAGGGTTATGATCCAGATAAACTTCCATTAATTATTTCTATCTTATTTATTTCTAAGCCTATGATCCTGCAATCGTTACATACATATTTGTATTTCCTGTTATTCTCCTATCACGTCTATTATATTCTTTTTTTATTAATAATTATTCAAATATGAACAATTTCTACTTATGAATAAATAGTGGATGTAGGAGGGAACGATTAGAATGACATAGAATTATAATTTAATAACATTTTGGAGTTATCAAATTGCAGGCCTTCAGCTCTAACAAGAGCCTTCACTCAATCACACTTTGCAAAAGAAAAAAGGATTTAAATTGATAACAATTATTGGACTTACGAAATTAGTCGTTCCGTCAATAGTATGTAATTTCGTCGAAACCGATTTACTTTTGACAACATCCCAAAGACAAAAAGATACATTGGGGTGAGGTGTAGCATAGAGGTTGTTATTTCACTGTTTGTCGTTGACCTACCGAAAGATTGATACACCTATTCACTTGGTTTCATAAGATGCTCGCCAAAATTATAATCCAAAGTTTATTCGATTTTTGTTCAACTATTGCGAGTGTGTTTTCTGCTTCACACGACATTTAACGGCTCTTGAAGTTCCTGCCTAACACACTTTTCGAGTAATACCATTTGCTTGTCCTTCTGTATTAACGTTGCCTAGCAGATTATAACAGGCAATCTGGATCATCCTCTATTATTTCATGAAATAATCCTAAACGATACATTTTAAAACAAAACAAAACAAAAAAAACACTGCAACAGACATCCCAGAGCTCTACAAGAAAAGTATAACTCAGAAAAAGATATCCTCTTTAAAATTTATGGGCTTTAGGAAATTGCTGCTCAATGCAAAATAAATTAACCGCGGAGCTAACTTACTACGTTGAATTCTGTTTGTTCTATTCTCGTCAACATAACACATAAGAGGCCAAATGAAGGCAATTCAAAAATATGGGAATTTTGAAGACTATGAAATATGGCAAGATGGCGACTTCTCCAATGATTTCTTTCTTCACTTAAACTGAACTACGTCCTTAATAACATAGCGAAACCAGGCTTACCAACCGTGTCCACAACTTACAATTTATAAGGTTACAAATTTTTGAGTCGCCATATTGAATCGAAGATTACAACTTTTCCAACATGTCCGATTTTTCCCATCACTTACGCCGTAATCTACACACTTGAACGAAATTTCGTGATTCCACCATATCTACAAATTGTCTAGAATTAGACGTCCCCTTAGAACATTCCTAGCATTTTCTTACACCGAAAATGACATTTTCTTCAAGTTTAAGGGCGGATTGGCAAACTACGCATCAGAATAAAAATCACCTCGGAATTTTAACGTCCTAGACACAGCCATTACAAATTTCACATTTTTTGATTAGCGCAGCGAAATCAAGACGAATTTTAATGCTCTTTTTTCTAACATAAACTATGTTCCTATCCTCACTGTCTGACAAAATATAACGTTTCTATGATCTGCGGAACTAATCATAACCAGGATTTTGAAACGACGAAAAATTTCGACACTTCATTTAAATGTAAAATATCGCCTTTTTCATATCGGAATTTTCCCATTACTCACATCACATGAGGAACAAGTATGCAAAATTTGGTATTTATATGTTTTGCGAAAGTATACAAACAATTAAGTGTGTTTCCGACTATAGAGGTATATAATTCCACAGATGCCGGCCCGCTACGTACCAGTGATATCTGAGCAGTAAGTAGGAAATTGAAAATCTAAGGAAGTCGGTAGTGTAGGGGAATTACGTGAGCCTAGTGGGCAGGAGACCTGGGTTCGATTCCAAAAAATTTATTTTCTCACTTTTTCTTACTTTGAAAGTTTATTTTTATAGCATAGGTGATTGCCAATAAGCTTGACTCTTTTATACGTCGCATTTCATTCCAACCGGTTCTGCACACACACAACTACTGAACCGAAGGGGGCACTTTTCCACATATCTCATACATTATAACTCTATACGCTGCCGACGGGACAATTGTCAAAAGGTGCCTGTATGTATGTATAAATGTGTGGTATAAATGTGTGTGTGTGTGTGTGTGTATTTCATTAAAATTTATAATCTTATACTCTCTCAGTTGTTGCATAGATATCAAACTTGGTATATGCATGTATCTAAACGACTAATATATTAAAGGGAGATTGTCTGCAATTATTTCCGGTTTGAAGCACACACTATTCTCGCGAGACAAGATTTATTTTTTTCTCGTCTGGATACTATATCTTGGAAATGATGCGCAATGATTTTTCCAAAATTTTTCTTTGGAGTACACTGCCTCCTTGGGGCTCTTAGAGTGTCCCCGCAGAGACCAAATAATGCGTGTATAATAGAATGATAAATAGAATATTATCAGCAGTGCCCCTGGGAATACTAACTGTGATCCTCAGGAACATTCCTTCTGAAAGAAACACTGGTGATGCCCCATCTCTAAATCTACATATGTTTCTTTTTAAATAGTTGAGTATCGTCTCGAAACGTCACATGAACATACTGCCTAGTTTTGAGACGATCTCAAAAGTTAGCTTATAAATATATCCTTTTCGTCCATGTCTGTAATAACGGAAATATTTTGTTCACGCAATACCAACAGAAACTATTTTGGTAAAACGAAGCAAGGGTGATAAGAAAAAAACAAGATAAAAGGAGGTTGGCTTTGGAATCGAACCCAGACCTGCAACTTAGTAAGCAGACGCTTTACTGCGGAGCTAACATAGTACGTTGAATTCTGTTTGTTCTATTCTTCTTAACATAACACATAAGAGGCAAAATGAAGGCAATTGAAAAATATTTCAATTTTGCATTCAAATTGGAGACTTCTCCATTGATTTGTTTCTTCACTTAAACTGAACTACGTCCTTAATAACGTAGCGAAACCTGGCTTACCTACCGTGACCACAACTTACAATTTTCATGGTTACAAATTTTTGAGCAGCCATATTGAATCGAAGATGACGACTTTTCCAACATGTCCGATTTCCCCCGTTACTTACGCTGAAATCTACACCTTTGAACAAAATTTCGTGATTTTACCATATCTACAATTAATTAGAAATAGAATTCGTGATTCCACCATTGTCTAGAATTAGACGTTCTCTTATAAGATTCCTAGCACTTTCTTACACCGAAGATGACTATTTTTTCAAGTTTAAGAGAGGATTCGCAAACTACGCATCAGAATAAAAGTCACCTCGGTATTTCAACGTCCTAGACACAGCCATTACAAATTTCATATTTTTTTTCGATTTGCGCCGCCAAACCAAAACGAATTTTAATGCTCTTTCTTCTAACATAAACTATGTTCCAATCTTCACTGTCTGACAAAATATGATGTTT
The DNA here is from genome assembly GCF_964235325.1 of Thermobia domestica. NCBI lineage: Eukaryota > Metazoa > Arthropoda > Insecta > Zygentoma > Lepismatidae > Thermobia > Thermobia domestica. The sequence goes on along the minus strand of NC_137454.1, from coordinate 356,407,856 downwards.
CTATGATCTCCGGAACTACTCTAAAAAGCAGCATTTCGAAACGACGAAAAATTTCGACACTTCATTTACATGGAAAATGTCGCATTTTTCATGATATCGGAATTTTTCCATTACTCACATCACATGACGAACAAGTACGCAAAATTTGGTATTTGTATGTTTTGCGGAAGTATACAAACAATTAAGTGTGTTTCCGACTATAGAAATATATAATTCACGTCGGACCTTTTCATTATCTTCTGCCTTCCGGTATTGTCGGATTAACCAGTCTCGTTCTCAATTTTTAAATTGTCAGCCATGATTATGTGGAAAATAACAAGTAATAAAAGGAGAACAAACTTTTTCTAAGTATGTTTAGTTTTCATTCTAAGTAAATTGTAAAAAAACTCTGTTCTTAATTTTCAGAATTTTTTAAAAAGCAAAGCACATGTAACCATAAAAATCGATTTATTAGGCTTCTTCTGTGGTATAAACATAATCTCGTATATACGCCAATTAAAACATAATGTTTTGTAGCAATTGAGACAAATTTTCAAGTATGCATGTGATCAATGGAATACTGACCCATAGCTAATCAAAAATTACATTGATTTGTATAATTAATAAATCCAAGAGTACCGAAGACATACGACTTAACTAACTCTGTTTAGCATTCGAGATACCTTCAGTCTTCGTTAGCTTCTGTGTACCAACCTTTCTGCCAAGTTCGTCTTGGAAGAGCCCAATGGCTAACAAATCCATTAAGACGGTGATCCATTAAAACTTAACAAATTCGATAACTATTCCGTTTATTAGTGATGTAAGGGTATTCTTAGTATTGCTGATATTTACTGCATATATTGCAACACTATTTTGAATAGTAATACCTTGTACTACAAAATTCCTTTCCCAAACCCGGAAACAATTCCATACCTCATTTAAACGTTGTGAAATATGTTTTCTCCCATTATTCAATTATTTCAAACTAAAGTATCAACACAATACTTTGTAAATCATTCACAAATAATGAGCCTACCTTCTCCATTCTTTGCTGTAGATCGAATTCAGATTTGCCGATACGGAGTGACTCTTGAATTATTCATTATCCCAGGTTCTATTTGATTTCAGTTTATTGGCAAATAAAAGGAGTATCTTGTCCTACTTGATACTGAATGGAAATAAATCGTGTTATATTCACACTACTTTACGATTATGCTTCAAACGTCAAAAATACTGTTCTGTTCAATGAGTGAGCAACATTTCGTGGAGTATAACTCTCTTCTCTCCAAGTAACCCTTTAAATACTTGTTTTCACCCTTAGATACCAGTTTTTCGCATTTGCATGTTCTTTACGCTGTTTAACTAGTTCACTCAAATGAAAACAATAAGATCGCATGTCATTGATTTTCATCCAACTTTTCCGACATTATTAAAGATTGAATAGAAACATGTAACTTTTTGTTAGAAAACAAAAACTACTGACAAGAGTTCCCTATATTCAGCGCTAACTGTCTTTGAAACATTGCGTCATCTAACAAAGCGTGACTTTAATGTCTGTTCGTTAGTTGTATGTTTATTGCCAAACAGCTTCCCTTAATGCAATTGCCTCGATATCAATAAGAGAATGAATTTATATATCTCTATGGGAACAAGAACTTTCCTTTTATAATGCTTACAATGATGATAATTTTTTGTGAATATATTCTCTTACATGGAAAACTTTGTGAAATCAGTAATGTACGGATTTTTGGTAAAGATTATATTTATGCAGTGCATATGAAAATTGTTATTTCGATTATAATTTTTGAAACTGAATAACTAACTAACCAACTAACTATATGGCCTCTGGAACCCGGAGGTTTAATGCCGCGTTCACAAAAGATCTCTCCTGACTTCTATCCTTATCTAACTGCATCCAGTTTCCACTTTGTATTCCAATCTCTGCGAGATCCATCTTAATATTGTCCTCCCTTCTGCACCTAGGTCTTCCTTTTCAATGGTCGTTTTCCGATTGGTCTCCCAGTCAAGACTTTGAAGACGTTTCTACTTTCTTCCATTCTAGCTACATGATCCGCCCACCTAAGCCTCCTAGACTTGATGACCCTAACAATGTTGGGTAAACCATATAAATTATGTAGTTCGTGTTTATACAGTTTCCGCCATTACCCATTCCCATTCCTCTTGGGTCCGAATATTTGTCTCAGGAACTTGTTCCCAAACACTTTCAGTCTATGTTCTTCCCTCACAGTAAGTGACCATGTTTCGCAACCATACAGAACAACAGGCGCGATTATCGTTTTGTGTATTTTAAGCTTCAAATTCCTAGACAGAATTTGCGACGACAAGAGATTTTGAACCGAATAGTAACACGAATTCCCTGCTCTTAGTCGACATTTAATTTCTTCGTGAATATGATTTTCGTCTGTTAATATTGATCCTAAATATTTGAAAGTATCTACTTTATCAAAAGTAATATTTAATATTTTAACGCCTCCACAATTTGCCGTATTACGGTCCCGACGCACTTCGATGCATTTAGTTTTCTCTTCCATGTATTTACTTCTAAACCCCTGTCCCTGTAAACGTTTAATAAGATCTCTGCATTTCTTTGTATTGTTCTCCTATTATACCCTATTAAATGTACATCATCACCATATGGCATAACCTGGTGATTACCGTTCAACTCTAGGCCCTGGTTTCTATCTTTGATTTTCCTTATAGCGTATTCCAGAACGAAGTTAAGTAAAAATGGCGACAACGCATCTCCTTGTTTCAGGCCATTTTCGATGTGAAAGCTCATGTACAGAATATTTCCTACCCAGACTTTACTTTTGGATTAAATAAAAAAAACTTAATTGATCTAATTAGCTTTGTCGGTATTCCAAGTTCTGTAAAAACGTTGTATAATGTTTCTCTCCTAACCGAGTCGTACGCCTTTATAAAATCAATAAATAGTTGATGTACAGGGGTATTGTATTTCCATTTTTTTCGAGTATTTGGCGAATGATAAATATTTGGTCGATAGTTGATCGATTTCGTCTAAATCCGCACTGATAATCTCCAATATTTTCAGCTGCGTATGAGGTTAGTCTTGCTAATAGATTATTTGAAAGGATTTCATAGGATGTCGACAGAAGAGAAATGCCTCGATAATTATTAGTCAGTTTTTCGCCTTTCTTGTGAATTGGAACAGTTATTGATTGTTTCCACTCTTGTGGCAATTCTTCCTTGTTCCAGATAAGGAAAATGAGTTTGTGTCTCTTATTCCACAATTTTTCGCCTTCAGCTAAATTTAACTCAGCTGGAATTTCATCTACACCCAGAGACTTGTGTTTCTTTAATTTCTTTATAGCGTTTGTACTTGTATTTGGTTGGGTTCTGGAATATACGGTTCTGCGGTGTGTATCTCCTTTTCTCCACGCACACAAGTTTTTGGTTGCGTGTTAAGCAAATCATTAGAGAAATTTTTCCATCTATTTAAGATGCTATTAGTATTAGTGAGAACTGTACCATCATATTTCTTTATATATAAGCACGAGGTTGATAGCCTTTCTTAAATTCGTTGAATACCGGATACATGTCCGTTGATACATGTCCCGGATGTTTTTATTTTTACTATTATCTTCGAGTTCCTTAATCTTAGCTTTCAGAAAATCGCGTTTCTTTGTTCTAAAAGTTTTGTAATTTTCCCGTCTGATAACTGCGAAATTTTGTGTAATTATTTCATTCGGATTTTGTAGCCAGCGTAATTTTGCTTGTTTTCCCTTCTCTGCTAGTTTTATGCATTTCTGGTCAAACCATGGTTTATTCCTAAGTATTTCCGAGGCTTTTGTGAATATTTCTGAACAAGTGCTTTTTTACAGGATGAGGTTGTTAGCTTTACCCAAACCCCCAAGCTGGAGGACCGCTCCTAGTCGGCTGTCCGCGACTGCTTATTCACTATATTCTCAACTATCCTCTATATCTAGAGGCCTTCTCCTCGATCCGCAGCCTCAGTACGCGCCATGCCATGGCGACAGAAACCCACGTTTGAAACTGAATTACTTTTATACATACAGAAAAGAATAGAACGAGAGAGTGAAAAAATAAAGTATGGAAGGAAAACCGAGAATAAATTAGGAAATATTAATTATAGTAAGAAAAAAACTATAAATTATTGTTAGTAAATTAAATGCGTGTAAAATATATTCCGAATGAAAATGAGCGTATGGTTAATAAAATACGAGCTGTGATTGGAAAGTTTTAAGTCTGGGCTTGTAATTTAAAAATGGCAGTACTTACAGGCTATTGTGATGAATCTCCTTGAACGTAGTCCCTGCTGATTCAACGCACCGATTCCAACGGTAATTCCACCTCTGGAAGCATTCCTGAAAATTATTTTCCGTGATGGTGTAAAGAACTCTCTCACTATTTGCTGGAATGTTGTTCATAGAGTCAAATCTCTTACCTTTCAATAAAAAGTTTGAATTACGAAAGAGGTAAAAGACGACCTTGGCCAAATCTGGAGAATGCGATGGTTGCGGAAGCACAGGAATGTTGAATTTGTCAAACAATTCCGGAATCGAGAACACGCAATGCGCTGGTGCATTGTCGTGGTGGAGAATCCAATTCTTTGCTTTCCAGGGTGCAGGCGTTTTCCACAGCACATTTTAGCGCAGACACACTTTAGGACACTTTTGTAGTATTAATGGTTGACTCATTACACTCTGGGGGCACTTTCGGGATGCATGATACCCTTAGAATCGAAAAAACGCCAAGATTGTCTTCACTTTCAACCGACTTTGTCGTGCTTTCCATGGTCTTTGTGAATCTGGGATCTTAAGATTGGGCCTTTGTTTCTGGATCATACCCATAAACCTATGATTCACCACATGTTATTACCCTATTCAAGAAATATGAATCTATTTCAGCTCGATTAAACAGTTCTTTATACACTTCAAGACTGTGTGGCTTCTGCTCGTGTGACAACACTTTAGGAATGAATTTGCCGGAGACTTGACGCATGTTCAATTCATCAGTTAAAATTTCCTGAACCGCATAGAAACTTAAATTCAGGTCTTTAGTAATCTCAGAGTATATGGTTAGAGAGCACTAAATCGTCAACTTTCGTAATGTTTCGTTAGTTTTTGATGTTGAAAGCCGGCCAGACC